>NC_046345.1:2567500-2909665 GCF_000738735.6 Corvus cornix cornix | reverse complement strand
CTATGGTGATAGCACGGGGGTGGTGAGGGCTGAGGAGGGGTCTCGCCGCCGCCCCCGCCGCCGCTGAGGAGGAGGAAGAGGCGAGGCACGGCACCATTTGCTGCTCCCTGCCCCAGCCATGGAGAACGCGCACACAAAGACTGTGGAGGAAGTTTTGGCTTATTTCGGCGTCAACGAGAGCACCGGGCTCAGCCTCGAGCAAGTGAAGAAGCTGAAGGAGAAATGGGGCTCCAACGGTAGGTGAGGCAGCCCCGCCGCGGGGATGCTGCCGCCGGCGCTCGCCCTCTTCCCCCTCTGCTCCCTTTCCAAGCCCTCTCTCTTCTCCCTCATCCTTGCCGGGGCCCTGTGCGAGGCCTAACGCGTGTGCACTGGCAAAGCCGGCATCTCTTCCAGGACCCGGAATAGGAGCGAGGGAGAGAAGATGGCTGACTTGAACTCCACCTCGTGGGTTTCTTTCAATCCCGAGCTCGCAGGGCTGCTCTGGGGAGGAGGGTGTCACCTCCGTTCCCTTTCACCGTAACGGTGGGAAACCTTCTTCCATTCTGAAATGAAGCGCTTTGGGGGTTAGGATTTGCCTTTTTTTTTTTTTTTTTTTTTTGCCCGTCTTGACCTTCATTTTCCCCAGTTTTTTTAGCTCCTTTCAGCCCCTTATTTTATATTCTTCTCTTCAGTCGGGACACAAAATTCAGTCGATTTTTTTTAATCCTTACTGCTTGGCTGTCCTGGTCTCTTCTGAACGCCCTTGCCCTTGTGTAAAAAATGAAAATCTATGAGAAGATTACACGGTGGAGGTGTTTTTTTAGCTTTAGCACTGCTTTTGTGCCTCTTGGATTCCTAAATCTAGTTGCAGGGATATAAAGGGGAGAGCAGAAATAAGGACATACCCTTAAAATGGAGGAAAGAATCTGAAATATTTTGAACCAAGTTTGATGGTTTGTGGGTTTTTTTTAAGTGAATGTGGAGGAAAAGCTTTGTCAGAAAGCATTTGAAAAGCGTTTTGAGCCTTTGACCCTTTGTGTGCAGCAACAGCCGAAGTCCCACAGCTGGCTGGAGTGATGACTTGGCTGAATTATAACCCTTGGCACATTCCCGCGAACCTTCATGTGTCTTAAAATGCAAAACTCTCAGGCCCATTCACGTACTCTGGTGAAAAGAGCCGCCTTAGTGGGGCTTTCAGTATGTCTGTCAAATCCAACCCAGCTGAGTGTGCAATTCAGGAACAATATCTGGTGTGGATGCCTGATAATGCTCTAATGTGTTTCTTCGATGATTTCTTTTCTTTGACATGCTTCCTGGAAAAATCTTCCACTGACAGAGCTACCGGCAGAGGAAGGTGAGCATGGTTGTGAAATCTTTTGCTAATTCCTGTTGATAATTCATTTTTTTTAAATGTACATGGCTCAATGGCTTTGTTACATATTGCAGGAAAAACCTTACTCGAGCTTGTGATTGAACAGTTTGAAGATTTACTAGTTCGAATTTTGTTGCTCGCTGCTTGCATATCTTTTGTAAGTATGATTTATTTATTTTTTTTATTTCCTAGGGTTCTGTATGGCAGAGTGACATATTCCAATGTATGTGAACTGTACATACTGAAATTATTCTTTCTTGCTGGGTAGAAGTAAAAGATGCAAGGTTGCTGCCTCTTAAATTAGTTCCTTGTGACGAGGTTTCTGTATGCTGACCAACAGAAATTTCAGGGAGTCTTTCATTGCATGAATCATAAGTGCATAACTACACTAGGACAGGTATTTTAAAAAGTGCTTCTCATTCAACCCAGTTTGCTTATTTGAGGTGGGATTTCCCAATGCTGCTGTTGGCTTTGAGAACTAACCTTGAGTAAGTAAGCGTTTAACTGGACATTCTTCTTGCCTTTGGGTTAATCTTTATCAAGCTCAATGTATAATCATTGGAAGACATTTTTGGATGCAATGCAGACTGTAAATAGAATCTACATGGCGAATATTCCAGTTGCCTTCCCTTCCTGATAATAGCAAGGTGACAGTTGTTGCTTTTGACAGTGACAAGAATGTTGACGGCTGTGATGGCACCATTGTTGACCAAATTTGGTAACTGACCTTTGGATAGTCAAGTCATTAAATGGACATCTTACTTTGCATACAGGACTAAAAGAACAAGAACATTTTAAACATTTTTTTTTTCTAAAAAAAGCACGATTAGGCAATCTTCTTACGTTATGTGTAAAGCCTATGTGCTTGCTTAAAAACTGGAAAATGGAGTGACGGCTCAGTGGAGAAGGAAGGTGAAGGCTGTATTTCTTGGGGAGCTGGACAACAGAAACAAAAGCTTGCAGAATATTAAATTGTTTAGGTAGGGAGTAAAAGTTTACAGTAGACTTTGCCCTGGAGTTGTAATTAACTACTTGAAGAAAAAAAAAAAATGCTGCAGCTCTTGGAGGGGGTGGAAATTGTGGTGACTCTTTAGCTAAGGGCAAGCTAATTAGGATGGGCAGAGGAGAATGTGCTCTGGAGCTGTTGTGTGTGGTGGGGGAAGGGTTGCCCTGGTGCTGCAGTTTGTGCTGTGCTGGGGATCTGCTCCCCCCACACTGACACCTTCCAAAGGGCTCTGGCTTTGGGTCCAATTCACCAGTACCAGCTGAGCAGTGACTGGTGATATCGATCTTGACCATGGAGACAGATGTGCTTCACTCACTCCTCTGTTTCCTGGAGAGGAAATCAGGCTGGCTATTGAAAATCGAATAATAAACAGTCATTGAAAAGCTTTTTTTTTTTCCCCCTCTTCTTTCCCCTTATCCTCCTTGAGGGTGAGAAGGGGATGTCTTTTTGTTCCTGGAAAGTCAGGAGTGTTTCTGTCATCTCATGAGACAAATGACAGCACAGAAGTTTGTTAGCCTTCTGTGCCAAAGTACATTAATTGTTTTTATTATAAACAAGTAAGTGAAAAATCAGATTCACCAAACTAAAGCTTTCATTGCTGAGTCTCAGTAAGTATGAGACCAGACTGACAGAGGTCACAGAACGTACGCTGCTGAGTCCTCGTGGAAAACTTGATTAGTAGCTGAATTCAGTAGCTTTTTTCAGTATGGTTAATTTTCCTATCTAATTAAGAGACTGTATTCTAATGGAGTGTGGGATAGATCTGGGTTCTCTGCTTCTGTGCAGCTGACATGGTACATGACCTTGGGCTACTACTCTGCCTTTTCTATCTCCTATTTTAGAGTTACAGAGGCACACTAAATTGATGTTAGAAGTAAAGATTTTTCTCTGATGAAAAGTTAAAAAACCCTAGATATATTGTAATTTTGGTACTTTAGAAGCTCTTCCCCTTTGTTTCTGGTGTTTTCTTTGCTCAGAAGGTGATCATGTTGTCTGTTTTTCTTAGGCTTTAACACTTTTTCTTGATGAAAGCATAATAGAGACTTTCGTAGTAGCTGTAAAGCACTGTTGGATATGTTGATACCAGGATTGCATTACTGCAAAAATAGGATGTAATTACATCACCCAAATTCTGGTGTTCTTTACCAGCTGCACATTGTCAGTTTAGAAAAATCAAGACTCAGGTATGAGAGAGAGGATCTTGAAGTATACAGATAATTTTTTTTGTGTTTAGGGAGTTTTTATGGTGGTTGTTGCAATCATAAATCATATTAGTTTATTGCTGTTACAACTGCCTGCACAGTAACACTCATCTGTAGCACTGAGACCTGCATTAGGTTTTGTGCAGAAACATTCCTTCTTATATAGAGTATAAACTTCTGTGTTCAGAGTGCCTTTTGTGCCCTCTGCTCCCACACTGCCTGTCAGGTACGTGTCAGTAAAATAACTCAGAGCAGCAGCTCAATCTGTGTCACCCAGGCTGATTGCCGGGGTCAGATGCTGTGTGTTTGTGGGCTGTGGATCCTGTGTCCTACATTCCAGGTCAGAACTGCTGTAAGAGATGTGGCTGGTTAGTGAAAGCCCTAAGTATGGCTTTTGAAGAGAAACAGCATAAATAATTTCTGATGGTGAGTAAATGGATCTGTGAATAGACTTGTCTCGGTCTTGTGTTGGATCTGTGAAGCCTCTGCAGAAATAAACCCATGGAGTGTATTCATCGCTTCTAATTCTTGATACTTGTGTAGCATGTGCTCAGATCTACAGTGTTTACTGAAAAGAACAGCTTGCTTTGCTGTATAAATGATTTTGACAGGTTGCAAAATGTTGACTGCATCTGATGTAGAATAATTCCTTGGTGAAGTGTGGGTGCTTTAAGCAGTGGTGTATGCAGAACTCTGCAATCTTAGCTCTGCATCACTCAGTGGATTTCCTTCTACAAGGTGCAATGTAGGCTATAAACTCTACCAAAACTTGAAGTACTTATACAGCGTCCTTAGAGCACTCTTCCCCTCAGTTATTCCTTTGATTCCTAAGCTGACTTAGAAATGACTGTTTTGGGAATGTTTTCTAATAGTGGATGTCTGTGTTTAGGTTAAAACAATATATTGTGCTTTAGCCCAGACATTGTTAGAGCCTGTAAATTAGCATGAGTGTAGCCTAGCTTGTGGTAAAAGGTGAGCAAAGGTCCTCTTGGAGGAAGTAGGATGTGTCAGTAACAATGTTGCAGGCTTTGCCCTGAAATCACCCCAAAAGCTACCTGTTTAGGTCAGCAGCAGTGAGTGCGTGGCACAAGATAAGGGTTGCTGTAGAACATGACACTGACAGGCTTTTAGCTAAACTTAGATTGCTCATTAGCACGAGGGTAGTGGTGATAAAAATGTGAGAAGTCGTTGTGATTCCATTTTATGTTGTAAAAATTAAACTGTGGGTGACAGGTATTTTTTTTTTACCCCATTATTGCTATAACAATATATTTATTTTCAGAAATATGGAGTAACGTGGTGGGTGCTGACGGCCTGTTAACTCAGTAAAATTCTTAATTTTGTGCATATACATGTGGTCAGGATGTCTTGGTTTGTGTTTGAGATTTTTTTTCCCTGACCTCCTTGTGTAGTGGACAAAAATCTCTACTGAATCATAGAACTAAACCTGGGAGGTTTTTCTTGAATGTTTCCTGATGTTCAGTGTAACTGACATGGATGGAACAGGGATCAGGACTACTGAAATAGTTTGCATCTGCTTAATTTTAAACTAATTTGTATTGAAATGATTAATCACTAAAAGAGGGTTTTCTAAGCAGTAGTTGATACTCTGTCCAAAATACACTAGAACTGGAATCACAGTATCCTGTGAGAAGAAAACCCTTGAAAGCAGTCCATACATTTTATATGACCTGCTTTAATTAGTCCAGGGATTCTTTTTGTTGGGATGAGTTCTCACCTCTCCCAGCTTGCTTCTAAGTTTCCATTGTCAAAATGAAAACCAAACAAAAATCCCTGTGCGGTTGCTGACAACAAAGTGTTTGCTTTTCCTCTGTTAGTGGTGAGCGGGTACAGCCTGCTGGGCAACACAATTCTGTCTTAAAACTCCCATTCTTCGATTCTGTTGTTGTTACTTAATGATACATAGTCATCTGAGGTAACTTGTCTCCATAACATCCCTGACAATAGAGATACTTCACTTGTAGAAATGGAAAAAAGCTGTAAGGGTACTTGTGCTGTTTCAGCCGCTTCCATCAGTACTCACCTCATTGCTGGCTGATTTTGGCATTGTACCTCTGGCCCCTTTTTACAAATAACCATGAAAACTAAGTACTGTTTGCCTGTCATTGTGTGTCTTTTGCCTCAGTGTCCTGCAGGTCCACCCCATTAGGCCTTGTTTAAAATAGGCTCTGCAAGCCGTAGCTCCAGCAGCCCTAAAGCAAATACACTGAATGAAAGTTGTGCTTTAAGCTGCTTATGTTGGCTGTTGATATGGGGCTTTTATGTCTTGCTATTATTTCTCTTATATTTTTAGGCTTGCATTTCTCTTGAGCAATTATCTTATTCTTTTCTTATTTTTCCTGCTCTTTCTTAAATACACGGTGACTTTACCTATTGACAGTACTGCCTGACCAGTGCATTGGAGATCAATGACCTGGAAATTAAACTGTTCTGTGTGTGAGTCTTAAAGTGATTAGGGCTGAAACATGGTGGGGCCCTTCTGAGTAGAAATTTTAAAAAATGAGATTTCTCACCGTAAACCTCTCCAGGGTCTTAAAAGTGTGCTAGTGGAAACTTTCTGACAAGGACTCTGTGACTTGGACAAGAACTGTCTAGTCTTTACCAGGCCCCAGCATATGGTCTGTTGTTACTAAAAATGCAGTGTTGAATACTTGTTATTGCTTGTTCTACTTCCTCTATGTTTTTCTTGCATTTGTTTTGTTTCTTACTTCAGGCTACTATCAAATAATAAACCTGATCTGTTACAGAATGTGTTGTGTATCACAAATATTCTAAATGGAGAGTTAATATAGCTGTAGTCTGCTATAGGAAAACCAAGAACTCACTATGTATCTGGTTATTTTATGTCTATATTTACTAAATTGTTCTAGAACTAAAGCTTGGATTGTTCCACTGGTAGTAATTGTGTAGAAACTTCTGGAGGGAGAGCTGTGTATTGCTGGCTTCCAGGGTTAACTAGATACTTCATTTTAGTCTTGTAACAGATTGATAATTTCACCAAAAAAACAGCAGTGAAGACTTAAACCATCAGACTATACTCTCAGGATCTCTAATTTGAGTTCATCTGCTGTTTTTGAAATAATGGCTTATTGAAAGAAAAGATCCCTTGAAAACTTAATTTTGGCTCTCCTTGACATACTTGGATCTTGCTGTCCTTGTAGCTACTTTCCTTACCTCTGGAGTTACAGCCTGTCTCAATGTTATTTTACAACACACATGGTCTTAAATCGGAAAAGATTCTGGTTTAACGTTGTGTAAAGCAGATGTTTTATTCTAGTTAACCTTGTAGGTGCCTGCTCAGATAAGCACATCACAAAATAATTGAATTTTATTTGCTTTGTTTGGAAGCAAATTGGGCTCTACAGAATTCCAATAAAGAAAGGGAAGGAAGAATCAGTTCCTGAAGAGCTTTTCTGATGGCAGCGTGTGACCTTGTGTACGCTGAGAGAGCTGAAAATGCACCGTCGGCCTCTCCTGTAGCTCCATGGGCAGCAGCAGTGCTGGTGCAGAGGGGAGGCTGCCCATGGCACAGGGATGTGTGTGGAGTGAGCACAGACAGTGGGGCCTGTCCCACTGCCCCAGCAGGTCAAATGCCAGGAGGGGTTCTGGGGATTGGGGAGCAATGGTGTGGTAGGAGGGAAGAAACACCGAGGTGTGGAGAGATCCTGACTAAATCTGTTCAGCACAGGAATTACACAGACCCTCAAAATGTTGTGTTGCCAGTTGGGATGTTGCAGTCGTATTAATCACAACCTGGATCTTACGAGTTTATCCCTTCATAATAAAGATTTGTTGTTGCATTGGATTTGCTTGACAGTCTGTTTTCTGCTTGAGGCTTTCATGCTGCTGCTCCTTCCTTTTGACATCCTGGAGTGTCTCACAATTGAGCAATAGCTCGGAGCAGCATGTTGGTGGAATCATGGTCTTGCTTTAGTAACAGTTTGCTTGCTGCAGTCCTCTAGTGATTCAGAGTGCTGTTGCCTGACTACCAGCCCTAATTATCTCAACACGTTGTTCCTATTTACTGTCACTTTCCAGGCTTCCTGTTGCTCAACATGTTGATGAAAACTCTCTTCCTCTCTGGTCATGTTAACTTTAACTTGACTTTTCATCAGTGACTCCAGCACTCTGCAGAGGCCCTGACACATTCAAGTCAAGTGAATGACAGATGCCTAAAACTGGAGTGCACTTTTGAAACAAATGAATTAAAATCTATGTGGAGCCTTTTATGCAAGTCCTCAAGTTTAATTTACCTTTTAAAATCCAATTTTGAGTTTTATCAGCTGCTTGGTTCAGAATCCAGCTTCAGATATAACTATGCCATTCACTTAGATGTTTCAATAAGACACTACTTGTATTTAAATAAGTAGATGCTTATTTTTCATATCTACTCACTATAGATATGAAAGAAGCTGTTGTAAAGCTGTTTTCATTTGTGTGGCTAAGTTACCGGTAAAGAGCAATTAACTTGCTTAAAATTCAGATTCTGGCAAAGTTTGTGTTTTAAGTAGTCAAACTAATCTGTCTGTGTCCTGTTTTATACCATAATGAAATAATTATTTTTCATTGTCATAATGTTGTCACAACTTCTGCTTTCATTTCTGAAGCAACAGTAGCAATTGTTTCCCAGATAAATAGCTTACTCCTTTAGAAGAAGAGCGGCCTCTAAAATGAACTTTGTACTACTTTAGTAAAGATTCTTTTTCTCCTTTTCCATTGCGTTTTGCCAATTCATTCATGAATTACAAAACTACAGACTTGGTAGATTGAGGGGTTTCCAAAACTGCTGAAGTCTGAGCAGTTGAAATTTAGCAGGCATAAAGTTTGCAAGGTGTCTGTGTAAATCAGTAATTTAAATCGCTGTGTTTCTCTTGCAGGTCCTGGCCTGGTTTGAAGAAGGTGAAGAAACAATCACAGCATTTGTAGAGCCTTTTGTAATCTTACTTATATTAGTAGCCAATGCAATTGTGGGAGTGTGGCAGGTATGCAGAGATTTTTACAGCATCAAATCACAAATGTTTGGGGGTTTTATTGTTTAAGAGGAAGCACTGTACCCTGTAGTGTCGGGTGTTCTTACACAGCAAGTAGGATGTGCTGCTAACTTTGGATTCCTGAGAGTCAGCAAACCATAAAGCGTCTCAACAGAAAGTGTTGACTTAAAGGTAAAATGAAAGCTTCAGAAGTGTTGCCAGAGAGGCAAAATGCCCATCAGTGTGTTTGGCCACACACTGCTGAACACACGAACAAGACAAGCCAGCATAAAGACCTGAATTCAGGCAATAAATCAGGCCTTGCAAAGCTAAGAACAATTGGATTGGTTTGCTTGGGTTTTTTTCCCAGCTAAGGAACAAAGGATGGAGCACTTGTAATCTTGTTTCTTGTCTGTTTCCTCGTGAGACAACTGTTGTGTTTTAGTAAATTATTAATACAGTATTAATTCTCCCTGTTCAATCACTATTAAGTGTACATCCAAAGACTGCATGTCTGTCAAAGGCACAAGTTTCTTCTGAAAACATCTAAATACCATGAAACTTTTCCTACACTGTCAGCTGTGACATTAATTTGATGCTTTTTTATAAATCATGTAGACAGTAATATCATAACATAAAATAACACTTCATGAGATGCCAAAACAAAAATGTTCATATCACTTTAGTTTGCTAATTTGATCACTTTAGGCAGTGGATGTTTTGTTAGAGGTTTTTTTTCTGCAGATAAAAAATACCCTGGGATTTTTATGGTAATTCCAGTTCTTTGTATGATTGGTCGGTTTTGTTGGGGTTTTTTTTAAGGGAAGGTGCTAACCTGACTTAATTACTTGTTCTCTTAGTGTGTGAGACATCATGCTTAAAAAAAACCAAACTGGTCAAAATAACAAAAATTAAGAGGAGGAGCCCTGTTAAGAGGTTAAAACACATTAGAGAGAGCCCTGTATGCTGGAAGAAGTGGCCTTGAGTGGCATTGCTGCACATTCCTGTGCTCTGCTTTGTGCTATCCCATGTGAGCTAGCTGAAGAGTATTCCTCAAAACTCAGTTTTTAGCAGTACCCAGCTTGCTGGTCAACCTGCTGGAGCAGGTGTGGAGGGAAGAGACGTTGGTCAAGGGGTGACAGCATTGCCCCCTGAAATGATATTTTATATTCAAGTCTCCATAAAGTAATTGTGCAAGAGTTAATGCTTAACTTGAAACTCTTGAGTTGCAGTTCTGCAGGTACTAATTTTAAGCATGAAATGGAAGGTAAAGCTGTCTGTATAGTTTGAGGATTTTTCTTGTGTAGTTGTTTCCCTGCTGTAGGAAATAATCAGGGTTTTTTTTTCAGATGTGATAGTATGCAAAGAATATACCTCTGTGTATTTCTACATGCATGGAACTTCATTGTGAAACAGAGTTGCTGCACAGATGAAGTGACTCATTCCTTTGTTCTAATGGGCATGGAAAATCAGTCACAGTACACAGTCTCCACCCATAAATGTATCTGTTCCTACAGGTACCAGATGTGAGCACTGAGTCACGGCCACGGCTCTGCCGCTCTCAACCTTTCCTCTCACGTGCACTTTTCCCCAGGAGCCACCTGCCAATGCTTCAGTGCCTGCAGGATAGTCTGGCTACCATAACTTCAGGCAAACTGGGAGCAAAAAGACTCAGTCTAGCACGCTGAGCTGGCTGAATGAGCTGAATCACAGACTTTGTTGAGGGTGGAAATGATCTTTAAGATCAAGTCACACCGTTTACCCAGCACTGGCAAGGCCACCAAGAAACCATGTCTCTGAGGGCCACATGTACATCTTTTAGATACCTGCAGGCATGGTGATTCATCCACTTTCCTGAGCAGCCTGTTTGGATGCTTCACAACCATTTCTGTGCAGAAATTATTGCTAATATCCATTCTAAATCTACCCTGGTGCAACTTGGGTGTTTATTCTTTTCTTTTTCTAGAGAGTGACAAGGTCCTCCCTGAGCCTCCTTTTTTCCAGGCTGAGCCTCCCCTCCCCCCCCCACCCCCAGCTCCCTCAGGTGCTCCTGGTGCTCCAGACCCTTCTCCAGCTCTGTTCCCTTTCCTGGTCATGCTCCAGCCCCTCCATGTCCTTCTTGTCATGAGGGGCCCAAAACTGCCCCCAGAACTGGAGGTGCCTCAGCAATGCCCAGCACAGGGGATGGGTGCTGCTCTGATCTTACTGGCTACACTATTTCTGCTACAAGCCAGGTGCCGTTGGCCTTCTTGGCCACCTGGGTTATCATGCTGAATTTTTACTTCTCCTTTTTGAAGGAGAGATTCTGTTGAAGTAACCTTCCTTTTGTGGGATTTTAAGGTTTTGCCTCACAGTGGCTCGTAGTTAGTCCATAGAAAAGTAGTATTGGTGTTAACAGTGCTGAGGAGCAGAATTAATTTACCTGGTGGAGTATGAGGCTGGTATTACTTAAAGCTTTATGGGTTTGTGCTGGTATCTGCACTGCCAGACCCTGAGCTGTGCCATTTAAATTTTAGTTCCTCAAGGTAGTTTTGGTAATTTTTAAAAAGCTCATTTTTCAGCTGCACTGTTACATGGAACTGCTGAGTTCCTCAACATTTGAATTTCTGATGGTTTTGTTTCTGCTTTGACATGCAGGAGGAATTTTTTATTATCTGGAAAGCCTGATGTATATTTGAAGGGCAGATGTTCTAGAAACTATGTGCACTCTACCATTATCTATAATTATCAGGGCTAGATGACGTTTGTTCTTGTCAATAGGCAGGGAAATGGAAAATAAGTTCCTTCTCCAAGAGCTGGAGAAGGAGCACTGATAAGCTGCTGGTTTCTACAGTTGTTCTTTATCCAGGTGGCATCACAACACTGATACCAGTCTCTGCCAGTGCTTAGTGAGAGGACTGCAGCTGAGACGGGAAAGCTGTTGTTTTAGTGGAAATCAAAAGGTTTTCATATGTGGAGATTCATCCAAGTTTGTAAATTGTTTAGAGATTCTGGGGAAGTTTCTAGTGTATGCTTTAATTTCACTTCAGCATGACTTGATTTGCTGAAACAAGTAGTAGTAAGTTGGCTTCATCATAACTTGATCCTTGATTTATGTCAGTAAACGAAATTCAGCAGTGCTAGTCCACTCCAGGCTGAGTGTAAGCTGCTCCAGCCAAAGTACAGCCAAAACCTACATTCATGATTCTTAATTCTGCTTAGTGCTTTTCTTAAGGTCAAAAAGCATCCATATGTGACATGGAACTCTTTGTGTGGCCTCCCTGCAACAACACAGTGGATATTCTTGTTGGAAAATGCTGCGGGGGTTTAAATAAACAATTTCTGTGTTCTAAAGGCCTCCAAACACCTGAAGTACACTCTAATGATTTCCAGTCATCAACCTCGTAAGGGGAGGGGACACAAAATGTTCTGTATGAAGAAACACAGCAGAGCTGAGTTGGTAGCATTCATATGATAATGCTTTTGAAAAATCGGATCTGACTGGCTTATTTTTCCTTGAGGGCTTTCAGAATTACTCATTTTTGCTGTCCTTTAGGAAAGAAATGCTGAAAATGCTATTGAAGCTCTTAAAGAGTATGAACCAGAAATGGGTAAAGTGTATCGACAAGACCGAAAAAGTGTCCAGAGGATTAAAGCAAGAGACATTGTCCCAGGTGATATTGTGGAAGTGGCAGGTAAGACCCACTTATACATGCATTAGCATATTAATGTAAAATTGTTGTGGGGCTTTGTCTTAATGATTTGAGGCCCTGGGGGGAGTTTTCAAAGACTCCTAAGTATATGCTTCACTTAAGAACAATCTTGTTCCTGTTCATCTGTAATTACCTTAAATGTGCATTTCTACGGAGGGGATTGTTTTTCAAATTGCCACTTAGTTTAATTGGTAGGTCTAAAAGCAGAGCATTTTAATTGGAGTTGTGATTTTAACACTTGTCACGAATTTAAAATTTTGTTTTCTAATGTCTGCTTTCAGAGTGTCTTAAAACTCATCTGGTTTTTCATCACAAAATAGATGTTTGTTCCTGGTTTTTAAATGTCTTCAGTTTCCTTGGGTTTGGGAGCGCAGAGATTTTTTTGGTCACGCTCTGTTATTTCATCTGAATGTGTTCCTCCAGCTCTTAGACTTGTAGTAGCAGTGCCTTTGAACTTCTTTTCACAAATGTCTTCTGTCCTCTCAGCAAGTATGACTGGCACGTGACTTCACTGCTTTCTCATCTTCCATAATTCTTTATTGCTTCTTTTGACAATTTGCTGCATAGATCTCAAAAACATAAGCTATGCAGAGTAGAGCTCCCTGTTACTCCTGGGTAAGCTTTTGAAGTGCCAGTCTTAAAAGACTGGACTTTTGCATAGAGCTTTCTAATATCTTAGTTTTCCTCTAAAAGGCGTATCTTTGTTTGGAAGGAGTGCAAAAATAGAAGGGTTATACACTTTGAGCTAGAACTCCATCATTTTGGCAATAATGCCATAGTAATAACATTTTCTCTAAACTGGGCTTGACTGTTCCTTCCCAGATAAAACTAGGTGGCTTTTGCTAAGTATCAGGAATGTTGCATGCTCAGATTTTGTAGGTCATTATCAACTGTTAACTGAGTGATTGTTCCTTTGGGAACAATTCAGGGTGTACATCAAACTTACTTTGCACTAGTGTCACGTTGATTTTAGAGGTGGCAGCTGTCTCAAGAGGAGATAAATATATACCCTTAAACTTGACTATCCTCCTGTTTTAATTAGCAGGCAAAGAGAATGTGCACTCAGAATGAAGTTGGTGTTGGCTGCCTGCCCAGCTTTCATTTCTTGAGAAACTTTAACATTGGCTGAGCCCTGTCTCAAGGCCCTGTTCTGTGCACAGGATGATTCAGCTACACATCCAAATCCAAAGTGATGATAGCAGAAACAGAGGGTGAACTGTGATGCTTTATCACTTACTGAGCCTCACTGCTCCTGCTCTGCAAGGGAGGGGGGTGTTTCTGCTGTGTTTGATGTGTCCTTTTGAGGCAAACAGAACTGTATCAATTACAGACTCTGCAGTAGATGTCTTGGCCAAATCCTTAGCCTGTTTTTAAATGTCAGCAATGGAATGGTAGTTTTGGAAGGAGTTTTCATCATGGGGATATACTTGGGTTGTGTTTTTTGGTAATTTAAAGCAGTATTGGTAAAATTGTGAGCTGATGACTGTGTGTTTTGCACTGGTTTGGGGTATCACTGAGGAGAAGCGCTGGATTTTGATGCTCTGCCAGGTATCTAGAGCACAGAGCACTTTCTACTTGATTCATTGCCGTTTCAGAAGAGGTACAGATTGTGTTTTCATCTTCAAATTTAGCTTTGCCTTTATTCTGTATGAGAACATCTGGGGGATGTGTAGGCTTTTACTTACCTGCTGTATATTGTCAGTACCAATAAAATCAATTACTGTGTTTAAAAGGCCTATGTCTGAGGGAGAAAAACGAATTGGGAATAACCAATGTGCCTGTGACACCAGGCTGCCTTTAACAAGCATAGTCTCCTCTTTATCTTAGGGTTACTATTGCATTATTTTAAAATCTGCCTGTAGAACAATGACTGATAGTCCAGCACACGTAGAATTGATTTTCTTTTTTTTTTAAGTAAGGACAAGCTTAAGCAGGTGTGCTCATGTAGAAACCCAAAAAACATCCAAGTTTTGTGGCTGTCCTTTAAGACAGGTGGTCTGGCTTGTTGGACTGCAGAAGCTTTTCTGGGTAAAATACTCACTTGAACTGGTGGGTCAAACAATGCACTTCAGTTACCCTCTTGAAGCTGCAGTTGATTGTAAGTCATGTGGATGTTTAATAGAGAAATAAGTGCTTCAGTGTAACACAGCTTCTGATACTGAAATAATAAATTCTTGTAGCTAGACAATGAAGAAGTTCTAATTGTAATCAAATGGAAAAACGCCACAGAGCAAGTAGAGAAGAGCCAATAAATGCACCATGTCCCAGTGCTGGTGTCAAGACCTGGAGGTGAGAGAGACTCTGTGCATGCTGGTGCCTCAAGTGCAGGAGGACTGCGATGGCCTTTGACATGGTGTTTGCAAAAAGATGGCCATGTAGGGAAGTGACAGAGCCCTTCATGCTGGGATGCATATCTGGCTATGGAATTCCTGGCCAAGTGCCAATGACATTTGTGTGTCCAGGCAAATATCTTTCAACTGAGTGGCATAAACAACCAGGTGATTGGTTTCTCCCCTGTGCTGATAAACAATATTGAACAAATTTTTACAAGTCTTCCCTTGCAAAATAGTTGTATTTAATGCTGTAACAGCTTTGTAAATTTGAAATAGCTGTGTGTGGGTCTGACACAGAGATAACTTTATCGTAGGAATTGTTAGATTGCTATTGATACGTGCAGGCACGAATTTCTTAACTGCATGTTGTTAGGAAGACTTTCCATGTTCACTTCAGCAGAGATGGTAGAAAAGATACTGTACGATGAACAGGAGCTCTTAGGGATGTTGGGATCACAGATTTGGGATGTGTGCCTTAAATTTGCTTGCACACCTGTGGTGGGTATGGTTCTCAGAGCTGTAGTGTGTGATGGTTACTAAGCTGCAGAGTTTTTCTTAGAATTGATGAACTGACAAACATCCAGATGCTGTCCTCACATGGCTTTTCAGTTTGCCTGTCTTTAAATGGATTATCATGCTGTTGTAAAAGCTGGAGTTAATTGGAGGCTAGACTCCAAACTTGTAACTAATCTTATTAGATTAGATACACTTTGGTTTAGTTTAGTTTTTGTTTGCTGGGTTATTTTAAAGAGAAATTTTAAAATTTTAAAGAGAAATTTTAAAAAGCATGGCCCTACTTAAAAGTTTTGTGTGAAGTTCAGCCTGAAAAACTGGGATAAACTGGTTGTAAATCATGTCCTTTTTTTTATAGAAGCACATTTGGGAACAGAAATGACCTTTGTTCACTTCTGCTGTATTTTCCTGTCTAAAATTTTCTGGAGTAGATAGAGTGTATCTGAGTTTCTGTAATTTAATAAATGAAAGTTCAATAGTTGCAGTCAGTAAGTGACCAAAGCACAGGCACAGTAGTTCCTCTTTTCCCTGAATTTCTGAAGGATGGTTCTTGTCATCTGTTACTGTATCTGTAAGTACTCAACATGTTAAAAATATACACAGAGTTGCCAGAAGCTGTTGCTTATTAAATTAGTGTATATTCCAGAAAACTTGGTTTTATACCTGGCACAGAGTAGGCAAGAACTGCTTTCTGAAGCTTTGAATTCCAACTGCAGAGCACTTCAGGACTCTTGGGTGCCTTATAATAAAAGAAAGATAAATTTTGGGATGAAGAAGGTCAGGAAGGAAGATTCTTGAGGTGAGTTACATCAAAGTCCCATGTGGTTGTGAGGAGCTCCAGGTTCTCCCTGGCAGTACAAATAAAAAACATGGATGTTGCAGATCTTACTCCAGAACCTCTGGGTCCTTGTGCCTGTGTTACTTTTCTAATAACTAGGATTGATTTTCAGGCTCAGTGCTAGACATTGCAGGTTTACTTTTTCTGGGAAAGTATTGAGATTGGAAAAAACAAGGAAAAGGATGGAGGAAGGCTTAAGCCCAGAACAGAGACCTGCTGGAGGCTGTCTTAAAGCAAACTGCTGAGAGCTTCTCTTGATAGGGAAAAAGAATTGACTGCAAATGTTGTGGTGGGTGTTTCCTTACTGGGTGCAAACTGTTGGGTTTGAGTCTTAAAGCATGTATTTTGCTTTTTTTCCTAAAGTACTACTTTTGAACCAAAAAAGACAGGAAAGTAAGATCAGTGGTTGATAAATACATGTACGAGTAGGGCATAAATCTGTGAGCTTCAGTGAATGTTTTGGCCAACACATCAGAGGCAGCTTGGGGATAACCAGACACAGTCCAAACTCTGTTCCATACTTCACTGGCGTCTGGCGTCATTTGAGGTTCAACTCAGGGCACAGCCTCAACTTGTGTCACTTTTAACACACATTTGAAATATTGCAAAACATATTTCCAATTTTTACCCCAATTCTGGTAGCATTTTCCTTCTGAGTTACTAAACTGTTTGGTAAAAATAGTGAAACTAATTCTGGTTTAGTTGCTTGAAAATTGAGAACATATTCTGATATTCTGTACTCTGACAGAACTGATACTGAGTGGGTTTTATTATAAGCACAAATAGTACTGAACAAAAAGCTTGAACATCAGGATAATGTTCTGTTATTACTGTATCACCCTAACAAAGGAAGCTTTTTTTTTTTAAGGCTAAAGAAAGCTTGCATTTGGAGCTTTGCTTCACTTCCAGAATTCTGACTCTTGGTTCTTCTGTTACCCAAATGCAGCATAACTTGGAAACAGGACTTCAGCTTTGGTGTGAAGATGATGTTGTTCTCTACCTGACTTGCCTTGAGGCTTAACTTACCAGTCTGTTCTTTCTGCTATTAGGTATTTTTATAGGCTGATCACAAGAGTTTGCCATCTACCAGGCAGTGGTATAAATAGATCCACTAATTAAAAGCTAAAACTAAGACAAATTTGGTTTAGAAATGAGTGCAGGCTTACAAGCTGTGTCCCTGTCCATCAGCAAATCTTATCTAATGTTCTGGTGCCCTCTTCAGAGAGAATGACACAAGTATGTGTTTAGAGAATATAAAGAAACAAATTAAGAAAAATTTGAGTCTTACATACTGTTTAACACAGTATCTCCATTTTTCTCAACCCTCAGTTTTGACCTGGAGATATTTTGCTCCCAGAAAGCGAAGCTTTTTCTGTCCTTTTGGCTTTTCTTGATAACAATATAATACATATGTGTTGTTCACTTTTTTTTTTTTTTTAACCTCTACCTTTAACAGTTCCTGGGTTAGGATACTCACACTTTGCATACACTGCACAGTAAGCTCGGTGGATATTTTTGGTCTGCCTAGAATGCAGAAGGTGGATGATAGAGGCTGTTTTATGCAAGTTGTCTGATGGAAAGAATGAATTTAAATGTGTTGTTCTGTCTCCTTGTCAGTGAAAGCAAGTGGTGTTTTACTGCTGTGGTTACAACTGATGGACCTTTGCTGGTGTAATCTGTCTCATTGGAAAATAAATCTTACCTTCCTGGTTTGGAGTGGAAACTCAGACTTAAAATATGGTTCATAATCACTCTTCTAATTTTGACACTTGGATAGTCTTGGCCTTGTATGAAAGTGTAGATGGACTCAATTATGTTCCTGTTTTGTAGAGCTTCTGATTTCTGGTACTATTTTATTATGCCCTGTTCAGGAAGCATTAAATGCTTAAAACCTGTTACTACAGAAGAAAAATTAAGTTTCTGATGGTCGAAGGAAATCAAGCACAATAAGAAGATGAGATTGTCTGTGTACAAGGGGAGAAGAGGAGCTAAGCTGAGCTTGTGTTAAGGAAGTTTAATACAAAAACCAGTTGTGCTGCAGCAGCTCTACCTCTAAATAAAAGCAAACCATTCTGTTCAGGTGTGAGCTTTAAGTATTACTGTCCTCAGCAATACTCAATTCAACGCTCAGAAAACACTCAGTTCTGTTGATTGAATCTATTCATTTCAGTTCTTAAACTGTGTTCTTCAATTCTTCATGTAGGAAGCTTCAGTTGCTTCAGTTTATTAATAAAAATTCACAATGGTGTATCCTCTAATTTAGAGTATAAACTTACTTTTGGGTAAGAGAGGGGACTGAAATAACTGACTCTTAAAGAGACTAAATGCCTCACTAGGAAAAGTGGTTTAAATAACTGTACCAGTAATCTGTCATGTTAGACCAGAAAACAGTTGCTAACACTTCATGTGTTTTGGCAAAAGAATTAATACTTACTTCTTTTCCTTTGGCTGGTAAAACCCCGTGTATTTTCACTCAGGTGTTCTAATAGCAGTGTGGTAGATTATATCTTCTAAACTTGATAGTATTTCTACTCTAGCCTGCTAAAATTAGAGCGTCCTAATAAAGCGGGAGAAAGACCATAGTGTCTTAAAAACCAAAATACATGAACTTGTCAACAATGAATGTTAATATATTAAGACACTTTTTTTCCTCTCTCCATTTGATGGCTTATGGCAATTGGTTTGGGGATGCTTTTACTCAGTTTCAGGAGCTGTTTGTGTTCACAAACTGTTCAACTACAGAATAATTGGAGCTGTACTGATAATCTTTATTACAAAAGTCCAGTTCCAACCCCCAACCTGCTGATAGCAGATCCAGGGTGACACTGGCTTTGGTTAATGATAAACATAAATAAGAAAGTGTGAGGTACGTATTGTATATGAACAGCCCTTCTGACTTCTACAGGAAGAATTACTTTCATTTGCTGTGATCACACAGAGGGACTTTCTGCAAACATATCACTTTCTTTGCTAAGAAGAGGAATTGTTCTTGTAACACATTAACATAAAAAAGAAGCAAAACTTTTCACTTTTGACAGTGTACCTGCCTGTAAATCTGAGCAAGTCTCCAGTGGTGTGAGGGGTCGAGAGTTAACAGAGCTGATATTGGTGGTCAAAGTACACATTTCAAGCAGTAGTTTTGTTCTGAGGACTGTTCTATAGCATAGTGGCTTTTGGAGGTACAATTTATGTTGCTTCCTGAGCCTCCTGTCACCAGCAGTTTTGATTAGAAGATCTGGCATATGGATCTCAATAGACTATATTGAGATAGTCTAATAATTTGAGACTTGAAAGATGAGTATGGTCCTGTTGTAGTCTAAGGTTCTTTGTTAGTACCCAGAAGTAATTAAAAATACAAGGGACTGAAATCCACACAGTTTTAGCAGTTATTTTCCTTCCACCTTCATTGCTCATAGAATGTGTCCCATCACTTCTGCCCATCTTTCTGGGCTGCTTAAAGCACAGACTGCCATAGCCTGCAACATTAATATTGTATTTTGGCTTTAGAGGTCTCCCAGTGAGTGTCTCAAACCACTGTCTGACAGAATTCTGAAATGAAATATTTAATTTTATTGCTTTGCTGGAAACTGGTAAAGTATTCAAAGGGATATCAGTGCTCAAATGAAACACCCAGGTAATGAGTTGGTCATTTCACTGTAGGACTTGGTCAGTGCCAAGTATTAAACTGGGACTCAGGTTGCTTAATACATTCTGTACGTGAAGTTGATGTGGGACAAGTCTGTGGAGAAACAGTGTTGGACTGTGTAAAAATCAAATATATGTGTCAGTGCCTGTTCATACAGAGGGAACTTGACCCATAACACTGCCACAGCACTGGGAATAGGAAGATGGGGGCTGGGGAGCTTTGAACCTGAGAAGAAAGGCTGGGGTGTTGGGTGTAATCAGTGGGAATCTTGGCAGGTAACATTGCTGGTTAGGTGGCTGAAGAACCCAGTATTTTCAAGTACTAAATTATCCATATTTTCAGTGAAAAATTGTGACTTCTTTAAAGCAACTGAGATAAACTTTAAATTCCTATTGCAACAAAGTACCACTCTAGTTTCTACCAAGGAGTGGAAATTGTAAATTGTCTGTTTCAGTATGTACAGTTAAATAAAATGGATATTTATCTTTTTTAACCCCCTGTGGGGACCAGGTTGTTTTTAAACAGATTCATTTATTCTGTGCTGAAGCTCAGTATTAAAATTCTAAAATGCATGAATAAAAGGATTCTGTGGGTAAAGCTGTAATGATTCAAACCAAACCCTTCTCTCACTCCTCCAAGCAGCACTCAATGCTGTAGTTAGTGGGGATGTTTTAATCAGTAGTTATGTATTTGGCTACATTATGTTTCAGAACACATACCTGGGCAGTTTTGAAAGCAGTTTATTTGATTTCTTCAAAGCTGTTGTGGAAATCAAGTGACTATTTAGGATTAAAACCTTCAGTTGAAATAATGGATAAAAATATTTCTGCAGCTGAGTTGTTATTTTAGATGTCAGACTACGGAATTGTGTCATTTACTGTAGGAGCTCTGTGCTGAGCAACACAAATACATAATCACTTTCTCATTTCTTTCAAGCCTTGGGTATTACTTTCATTGGTTCTGTGGACTGAATTGTATGAATTTTAAAAAGCCTTCCAAAAAAACAACAACAGACAATTTTTTTTCCTGTTTTAAAAGTATAGGGAAAAAACACCTTCTATTTGTAGATGAGATCTGTAGTACACTGCTCACTGAACATTTCCTGTGGTTCTTCTCTGTCATAGGATGACTTCCTATTTATATTCAGCTTCAGTTGTGCTCTTGAAAGTATATTCAAGACTATAAATGACTTAGTGTCATAGTTGTTATTTTGCAAAGAGCTGTTTAAAATATCTCTGTAATTGACCTTGCTGTGCAGTTTTCCTGCCTATTGGAAATGCCTTGGATATTTTACTACAGCCTTCTCAGTCAGAGAGGGCGAGTGAATAATGTGTCTTATCTTAAATTGTTGAGAAATTTATAAAGCTGCACTGTCATAATAAATTTAACACTTCGGTTCTGGCAGTTCAGGCAGTTGATAACAACAGTAGTAGTTTTCATGGAAATACTGATGTTGAATATCAGTAGCCTGTTAGAGGGGTCTCTCCAAGTATTTTAAGTCTTGTGAATATTGAGTTTGAACAACTTAGAGCAGTTCAGAAGTAGGTTAGAAAATCACTTGTGAACTTTGCCATATGTCAGTCCAGTTGCTTGAAAGTTTTAAGATTAGTCTTTCAACAGCTTCTTTTTTGTGTTATGCATCTTTACCAGTGTTGTCAGATGTGGTGGATGTGGGCTGGCTGTAGCTCTGCAGCTCTTCCCGGTGCTCTGAAGATGTTTGTGCAGGTTGACAGGCGCTCACCACATTGCTCTGAGGGCTTGGCCTGTCCAGCCATATCTGAAAAGCAGCTGCTACTGTGTGTCTGCAAATAACCCTCCTCAGGACACCAGGAGAGCAATTGAATAGTTTTGCCTTTTTTGGCCTAGGCCACCGTTTGTCTAAGGCTATTTTCTCTTGCTGCTCAAGGGCATTGTGGCTTAAATTAGTATTCACATGGTATAATGATACATTTGTGCCTGGTTTTTTATCCCTTCCTATACACATGCTCACAAAAACACACGTCTGACTTTACAGGCAAAACTATACAATCTTTTCCTGGTTTTAATGGTTGGAGTTACTCTGAATTTACAGAAAGTCCCGTGGTGCAAGTTTTCCTAAGGTTTGAAGTAGCACTTAATTCTCCTCTTCAGGGTTTTGTTGCACAGTTTTCTACTCCAGGGTGTGAGTGGTTGGATGAGCCAAGGCTGTGACACCACTGTAGAGATTTTCATGACATTATTTCTTAATGTGCATTATTGCTGCTGATTGCATAAGCAGTTCCTGCAGGAATTGCAGCTTATTTCAATTTCACTGCAGGGACACAGATTCCACCTACTGAAAAGATCAGCTGTCTTTAGTTAGTTATTCTCCCTTCTTTATTTCTTTGCATTATTTTATAATAATTTAGCTGACACTTGAATGCTTGCGGTGCTAAATTACATTAGGAGTGTTCAATCGTGTTAATTAGCAACATTGACATGCAGAATGTAGAACCCCTCCATGTGAGTCAGAAATGTGCCTCGTTAATATGCTTTAGCAAGTTAATTTCCATCCAGCCATTTATTTTCAGTAGGCACAAAATGGTAGAGCTTTAGCTTTTTTTCTTAAAAACTAGGAAAAGCTGGGTAAGAGGAAGTAGGAAGGTAGAAGAATTAGTTTTGAGATGTTAGGGATGCTTGAGCTCAGCTGACAGCTGGATTCATCACTGCCAATTTTAGGAGTGGTGTTAACTTTTATCGTCTGCTGCTTTGGTGTCTCCAGCACTTGTTAGTGAACTTTTTGTTGTTTGTGAGTTGTTTGTTTTGTTTTGTTTTTTTCTTCAGTTTTGTCTTTTGCAAAGTAGAAATGTGTATGACGAGATAAACATAACAGAGATCTGTGAAAATTGTAACTGGGATGTGGATTGTGGTTATTTAATAGAGCAGCATTACTGGAAAAGAAAGCTACTGTGTGATCTGAAGTTAACATCCAACTCTGAAACATCTGGCAGGATTCAAAGTATAACATTACAAGAGCATATTTGCAGAAGCACGTTATTCTCACAATTGGTGCCAAAGAAAAGGAAAATACAACTTCTTTTAGTTTTCTAAATAAATAGATGTGGATAATGTGATCTTTGGAGAGCAGAGGACTCCCTTTGGGCATAGAGAAAACAACTAAAAGACTCTGCAGGACCACTTGTTCTGAAAAGGGAACTCGATTCACCTTAGCTACGGGGTTTGATTGTTTATAAATACATCTTCTGAAATTGGTATCTTGCTCTTGAGAATGTTTCCCCTTTGCTTTCAAGTGGCCGTGTGGTTAGAGAAACAATCCAGTGATTTACAGCTTCTTTCTTGGAGGTTAGGTAGGGGCAAGTCTAAATTGTCAAAGTGTATTGGATACTCAGAAAATGGGAGTACTGCAAGTCACAAAAGCAGCAAAAACTGCTGGTGATCTTAGTCATTTGAGCAGTTATTGGAAAGTCATTTTTCTGGCTGACGGAGCTAAGGGACACGTGGTCAGAAACCTCTCAAACAGCAAAATTCTGACTTTGTCTTGTCATTCCTTTGTAGTTGGAGACAAGGTTCCTGCTGATATAAGAATTACTTCTATCAAATCTACAACTCTAAGGGTAGACCAGTCAATTCTCACAGGTACAGTTTCTGTGACTTTTATGTAATTATGTGCATAATTGAAAGTGCCTCTTCACTGTTTATTTGGAATGATCCATCAGAAACAAGCTTGCAGTTATTGAAGTTCTCTGCATTCAAGTGCAGTAAATTTCTGATCTGGTAACTTCTAGAGTGGCTGAATATGTTGCTTCATCATTGGCTTTGTGTTCCCTTTAGTGGGATGAACATTCTTACTGCGTCTTGTAATGCTTTTTTGGTCATCCCCTTCTCTCAACAGACACAAGCAATTTGTGGGAAATGAAAATAAAAATTATGAATTTCTCTTCTAGTTCACGGAGTCTGCTAGGTTTGAACATCTTGTCGCCACTCAAATATGAAAGTATGTAAATCTACTAAATGTCTTCTGCAACAGGAGAGAACAACTTTTGCAATACTGGCAGCTTTTAAGCTGCTGCCACTAAAGACTCAATACACTCAAGCCTTATTTGCTGAAATTCTGTGCGCTCACATTCGTGTGTTTTCTGGTACCAGCCCTCAAATGCAAGAGCTATTTTTAGAGCCCTTTTCAGATTTGTTGAAAACAAAACAAAGTAGCAGCACTTCTGAATATAGGAAAGAAGTTGGGAATCAACCAAGCATGCTACAACAGTTTTCTTTCAGCTGGAACATGAAGATCTGCCTGCCTGTTTTGGTAGCATAAATTAATGTTAACTAGCTCTGAATTTTAAAACAGTAAAGTATTCATAGGAAGCCTATTTTTCATCCTTGAATCTGTCTTGAAACAGGCTCCAAAGTTTCTCACCACAGATCCTGAATAGCACGAGACTGATCAAGCTTTACTTATGTTTAGCATAGGAAAATGGACTCCATGCCTGTAAAGCTGTCGGAATAAGTAGAAATAACCCACCAGAATTCTATAAAAAGGGACTATTCCTTGCCTTTATTTAAGTAACAGAATTCTTGTTTTAAAGGAAGCCTTTGCTGTTTTCAGCCAAGCTGATGCTTGAGTCTCCTGACTGATAAAATAGGACTGAGGTCTGAGATGCTGCTCAACAAAATCCTTTTAAAAGGAGGAAGCTTTGGCTCTCTTGAGCTTACACAAAGTAGTGTAACTCAGTGACTGAAGCTGAGAGCACCACCTTGTGAAGTCTGGTGTAGCAATGAACATCTGCTTTTAAAGAAGAGGAACCTTTCTATACCTGTGTGACATGTTTGTAGAAGCTGATACATAATTTTCAGCTTTCTTGGCCAACACTTGAGGAAAGAAGTTTGACATCCTAAAAATTTCAGGGCTCAAGATTATAACTTTTTGAGTCCCTCAGGACTCCAGATGCATAATCTCTTCTTAAGACTATTATCTTTATTTCAGGTGAATCTGTGTCTGTTATAAAGCACACTGACCCTGTGCCTGATCCTCGTGCTGTAAATCAAGACAAGAAGAACATGCTCTTTTCTGTAAGTTATTTGTTTTGAGATTTTCAGAACATTTTTAAAATAACGCTGAAGCTGATAAAAACGTGCAGAACTTCAGGTCTTCCCCCAAAAGCTGCATGACTTTGCTATGTTCTCTACACGTCTGTGTGTGTCTCCATACACATTGAACTAAATGCATTAAAAATTAGAATTAACTTTTAATAAAAGCTGTCCTCAGGGGAAGATGCTGGATGAAACCAGTCTATATGAGGAAAATTATTTTTGTCCTTTACAAGGAAGTCTTGGAAGGTGGAGCACACACACTTTTAGTGTCTCTACAGTAATTTCCTGAAGTAATAGTTCTTCAGCATGGTAAGAGCCCACACAAATTTTGGTGTCATGTAGCTATGATTGAGAACTGGCTTTCTATATAGGCATGAAACAGTTTGTTCAAATTTATTTAAAGGAAGCATTAAATATCTTTCAGATAAGAAAATAACTTTTTGCTGGCAGGCTGCTTAATTTAACTGTTCCTTTCCATGTTAAATATGTTCACACAGGGAGCTTCAGAGAACACATCTATTACTCATAGTAAATGACATTAAATCTGACAAAATAGAGCCCTAATTTAAAAAAAAAAGAGGGAAAACACATTCAGTATTTCAGCTGAAATACATACTGCTTGCTCAGCATCTGGGTTTGGCTGTGCTGCTTGTGAGAGATCAATAGTGACTGATTTTGAGCCTGTTCTGGGAGCAGAAATTCCACCCTGGAGTGTTCCCTTACAGACACAGGCAGTGGCATCCTCTTCCTCTTTACCCTTTTCCATGTCCTGGCTGAGACACAACCTGAGCTTGCATGAGGTGGTTTGGTTTGAGGTGTTTTTGTGGTGGTTTTTTTTTTTGTTAAATTAAAACCAAACAAAAGAAACTCACCCACAAAACCTGTTTGTAGGCTGACTCCAAGTCTTCCCTTCTCTTTCTTTACCTCAGGGTACAAACATTGCTGCTGGTAAGGCCATGGGGGTGGTTATTGCAACAGGGGTAAACACGGAAATCGGGAAAATCCGTGACGAGATGGTGGCCACTGAGCAAGAGAGAACCCCGCTGCAGCAGAAGCTGGATGAGTTTGGGGAGCAGCTGTCCAAAGTCATCTCCCTCATCTGCATCGCCGTGTGGATCATCAACATCGGCCACTTCAACGACCCCGTGCACGGCGGCTCCTGGATCCGCGGCGCCATCTACTACTTCAAAATCGCCGTGGCCCTGGCCGTGGCCGCCATCCCCGAGGGCCTGCCTGCTGTCATCACCACCTGCCTGGCGCTGGGCACACGCAGGATGGCCAAGAAGAACGCCATTGTGAGGAGCCTCCCCTCTGTGGAAACCTTGGGCTGCACCTCGGTGATTTGTTCCGACAAGACGGGGACCCTGACCACGAACCAGATGTCTGTGTGCAGGGTACGTCCCACTGGCTGCTTCTGCTGCTCCTTTTCTCCTCAGCTGCTCTCAGTAGTCAGCATGGCTCAAATTCTCCTGATCCCGGCTCTTTCGGTTCTCATATTATCAAAATCCTGCTTTATTTTCCTAAGATAAGCCTCCACTTTAAATTCAGTTTTCCACTGTGTAGTCTTGAAGGCTTTTGTCTCTTCCCTTCTTTAGTCATGGCTAAAAATAGCTCTACCCACACTCAAGGAAGAGAAAGTTGTTTGTAAGCAGCTTTCCATTGACTTGTCTGGGAGCCTTTCAGGTTGCTGGTAATTCTTTGGTGGGATTTATGCCTTTTTTTAAGAAAGTTACACTGTCGACCAGACTGTGTGTAAGTGTCAAACACTTGGGTCTTTAATTGAGAAAGACAGCAGTGGTGGAGAAACTTAGTATGAGAAAAGGAGATTTACTGCAGCAACTTGGGAAGTCAAAGGTGTGTTCACTTCTGAGGAGGTTCCACCTTCATTTGGTTATCTTACCTGCAGTAGCTCTGCTGGTCTCGTGTGGATCACTGTAGTGTTTTCAGTGTGCAACACTGACTAATCTGGCAGCTTGAGGTGCAGTTGACCGTGTCACCAGCATTGCCAGGGTCATCTTCAATGTTGGTGTATTTTTAGGTAAGCACGAGTTCTGTGCCTTTCCTCCCTTCCCCCCAGTACTCTGTCTAGTGTTGGCTAATTTGGGACTTTCATGGCTGATCACTTAACATGCTGCGTGTTCAGTTGCCAGTTTGTGCTTCTGTGTAGGGATTTAGTGGCGAAAACACTGAATTCTTCTGTTTAATAACTTTAGATGTTCAGTGGCACAGCAACTCCAACACGAAATGTCCAGAGTCTCATTACATTGGGTTAGAATTCCAAATGTGTGCATGTTGAGCACTGCACACCAGTGGTGAAAGTTTGTAAGCCCTAAGCACTTTATTCTCATGTGTTTGATGGCTTTTTCTTTCTAATTGGTGGTTGACTTGTTCTGCTTCCTTAAGTATCGTAGTATTTATACCTAAGAGACACAAAGCAGCTGCTCATCAGTATTCCAGAAGAGGTTACTTGCAGTAGAGTTGCATAACTGCCCTAGTCTTTGCAGGGATTTTTTCATCCTGCAGATGCCAAAAGCAGGAGGCTTCCTGGTTAACTCATCATTTAAGTTGTGTTTATTTAAAAGCTCAAAATGCTCTGCTCCTTATTTAGAGGGCTAAATGTTTTAGATCTTGTCCAGTACAACTTACTTGGTTCCTTGTTAACCTCTGACAGCTGCAGCAGAATGTGAATTGCAGTTTGCAAAAATGTAGCAAAATTCTAATACCTGGAACAATGAGTTTATTTTATTGGGCTGTATTTTGTGAGAATGCTTCTCTAAAACATAGGGCAGCACGATGAGGGGAGAGGAGGACATTGCTAAAATGTGATGTGACAAAATGGCCTGTACTAACCAGTGGATCAGAAGTTCCATTAGGATACACCATCAATTAGTGAGAAATTATCTTCTCCAGTACCACTCCAGCAAGCCATGAAGAGTAAGACAGCTTCAGGCACTGTGGTTTTTATCTCCATCCTCAGATGTGGCTCTGCCTGCAGCTCTCCTAGAAAGGAAACAAAGGAATGACTGAGTTGCAGGTCTCTTAGAGGTACAACTGCATCCCTCAGATGGGTGTCTGAATTTGAAAATATCATTTCACCAGTGCTAGAACAGCACTTGAGTTGGCTGAATGGTTTAAACTCCCAGTGTTCCATGTGGTAAAGTGACTTGTAACTGGAAATCCAGGACAAGCAACACTTTTGCTTAAGGCTGGTACTAAGAGAAACTGGCCATAGTCTGACTCTTGCTGAAACCTCACCTCTTAGATCTCAGCTTCTCCTATTTGTAAATGCTTTTATTTTGATTTTGGGAGGAATTGTCAGTGTCCAAGCTGACAGTGTCCAGCTGAGCTGCTTTTGACTGTTTCAAAGCAGATAATTAGTTCATGGTTTGTGTTACATGAGGATTAATACACAGCTGTGAAGCTTAGGAAGAGCTTGGATCTAGTGAGGATTGTCAGGTGGTGTGTGAATGGTCTTCCCAGCTGAAGTGTACACAGTTCCTGTGGTTTTCAGCTCAGTTTTCCAAAGAGATCTGTAGGCAGAAGGGCTGTTACCTGCACTTTGTGCTTCCGTGTATGGAGCTGTTCAAACATATGTGAGATCGAAGTGCGGAGGATCAGGACTTGTCTGGTTTGTTTATTCAGCCCGAACTTGCCTCTTGTACCTGCTTGCTTAAGGCCTGTTTAAATCTCTTGAATTAATTATTGTTCAAAGATAGTAACACTTGTAACTCTCTAATTTCAGATGTTTATCCTGGACAGAGTAGAAGGAGACAGCTGCTCTCTGAACGAATTTACTGTAACTGGTTCAACATATGCTCCCATGGGAGAAGTGTAAGTGTTCTGTTCAAGTTAAATATTTGTCTGTTTATGCATTCACTATTACTTTGGTCTAGAAAAGGGATGCGTGTAATATTCAATAGTGATTGTTAATAAATGAAAGGTCAGCCTGTGAGAATGCACACTGAAGGGCTGGGGGCAAAGTAATTAACAGGAAAACGAAGATAAATGGTAGAAAAGTAAACTTTCATAACACTGAATACAGTCTCCAGTATTGCCAAGTTCCCTTGATAATCTAAAAATTAATTATGGGTAGAGAGGATTTATTTTATTGAAGTCTTACTGGACTGAGATTAGCTATCTCAGTGCTTCTATGTGAGGTTTACTTTTATGTAAAAACTGGGTAAATCTGAAGAAGGTAAGCATTTGCTAATCTGTGAACTCAGTATTTCCAATTTCCCTGCCTCAGAGAATAGGGAAGTTGTTTTTTCTGAGGCATCTTCTGAATGTGTTACCTCTTAAACTGACTGTAAATTCCTGTCCCGGGCCCTCAGTAGTTTATTGGTGCATCTGTACTTGAGTTGATGTGTGTTTACCCCAGCCTTTGCTATTTGAGCTGCTGTTAAACCCAGTCCTTTAGGAAAGGAATAAGGTTTGGTTTACTTTAGCAGTTGCAAGTCTCTACTAGTGAGGTAAGTGGTTCATCCTGAAAACTTCAGGAATTTTTAGGGCTGCTTCTTGAAGAAAAGTTTACTGGCTTGTTACAGCTCCTTTTACTTGGTCAGTCCTCCATGTGTTTTATAATCTTATCAATTCAGTTTTACTTGCAGAGTAGAATTCTGCTATGGGCAAAGTAGAATTTAATTTCAGTTATTGTAAACGTCTGAGCCTTGTGCAGTTTCACACGTGTGCCTCTGACTCCTGCAATCTTGCCCATCTCAATAGTGATTATCTCTGTTTAATTCCCACAGCAGTTAAGACCCTGGTGTTCCCAGCAGCTGGAAATCTTAATTCCCCAGTTCTCCTTTTTATTTCAAAGCTAATTGCTGTCAAAAGCTTTCACTTTCATTTCAGGAGGCAGCATTTGCTTAGACAAGGTGACTCCAGACCTTGCAAAACTCCCAGCTGTTGCTCTTTAGCTGGTCTCACAAGAGCTCCAGATAAACGAAAGAATAAAATAGAATGTGGTGCCAGATGTGGGGGATAATGAGACAGATAATGTTTGTTAATGTGCTGTTTTCACTTGCTGAAGTTGGAGAAAGTGAACAAGTGTGTTAAACTCACAAAGGATTCTGAGAGAGGGAAGTTGCCTCAGAAAGGCTCTTCCTGGAGCATAAGGAAACTCAGCTCAACTCCAAGCCTTAGGGCTGGTTTATTTCTGCATTTATGGGCAGCTTTTAAAGCAGTGGCTTTGAAGGGATTTTGAGTAAGGTGACTGACTTCACCTTGGATTGCAAACTGTCACTGAAAATGAAGTTTGGGGGGGGTTAAGAGGCAGTTAATCCATTGCACTGCCCCAGAGCAGGACCTGCTCCAGATATAAACCATTTCTGACAGGTGTTACTTGGTACTTCAGACACTGTTGGCTTCCACAGCCTATTCAATTTCATAACCATTAAGTGTTTTTGCACTAAATCAGTAATTTTTCACTTAGTCTTAAAAAATATGATACCTGACTCTCCCCTGAGATTCATTCAGAATATAAAATCACAAATATTCCCTTCTAAAAACGCCCCAGATTTCATAGTGATTTATTTTGCAGGGATATTGGGAGTTTGTCAAAGTTTGGAGTAGTTCTGCCATGTGTCAGCATGTCAGCAGTGCTTACTGCAAACAGAGCACAAACCCAACAATAATTAAGAACTGGCAGATTGCATTTGACCTTCAAATGAGTTAATCTTGAAAAACCTGAAACTGTAAGAAAAAGAATTCCTTTATCCAGAACTGATCCCAGCACCTTAGACTGCATTTGTTCTTCAGAAACTGTTGATAAGGGACACAAAAACAAGGGTTATAAAAAGCACACCCTGGTGTAACAAGCTATGGATAGTCCAGTATGCTGGTGTTCTTTGAGTTCAGAGCAGGTGAAAACAGGAAGTTTTGGGTGGGATAGACGAGGTGACAACCTGAGAGCTGGACTTTAAAGCCACAGCTTATGGCTGTAGGATTATATGCAAAATGAAACATGAAAAACATACTTGTTTTCTTAAAATTCATTTTGTTCTTGTGCTGTGTTACACAACACTGGAATTTGTTTGCAGTGCCACAACTGAACAAAAGCTTACATAATGGGACATGTCATAGTCTGTGTTGTGAATTCTTACGGAGTAATGATCCACATCTTTCCTCCATCAGACCTTTTTTTTCCCCCTCCTTGGGAGCTTTAATAAAAGATGTTATATATTAGCTCTGTCTTGCTAATTTTGCTGGTGGGAAAATGACAGTATTGAACACTGTCTTGGTTCTTTTATTCTTGCTGTAGAAGTATGGGAATGTTCCAGAAAAGGAATCAATTCATTGTTTCCAAATGTGAAAGCAGAGAAGTTGCTTCTTACTTGTGATGTCAAAATGGTGCTTTACTTCAGGAAAATGTACCTTCCCTCTCTCTGAAGCCTTGAGATATTTGTCATTAAGTGTGTACCACTTCTAGGAAAGAGTATTTCTTTTCTAGTGGAGTTAGTCTTGTGAAATGACTTCACTTTTCATGGCTTTAGGATGCTCACATATAATAGACATCGATTGTTAGGAAATTAAAGAAGTGAAATCTGCTTTAATGCCTGCCCAGTTCATGCATTTCATGCATTGCAGTGAAGCTGCAGAATATGCAGCAGGAAGGAAGCTAAACTCCTCAGGTATCCAGCAATATCCCTCTCCTGTGTGGATCTCCCCTCCGAGCCCTGCACATGCTCAAATAGTGCTTTCCTGTGCCTCATTACTGAGCCCTTTTCCACGCTGCTGTGTGACTGTCACTGGAGGAAGTGAGGTTTTGTCACTCAGGGAGTGATGTCATCAATGATCTTGTCATTCCATTCATGGCTCTGACCAAACTTCAGAACTCCCCTTTAGCAATCCTGCTCTTCTCAACAACTTCTGTAGTTCCAAGTCCATAACTAATGAGCATTGTACTAAATGGAAATGCAGTAAAGAGGATAAAGAAAAGATGAGATGCTAATTCTAGATAACTAACTTCAGTCTCCCCCTTTTCTTCTTCTGGAAAGGCATAAAGATGACAAACTGATTAAATGTAGCCAGTATGATGGTCTTGTGGAACTTGCAACGATCTGTGCACTCTGCAATGACTCCTCTTTGGATTACAATGAAGTAAGTTCATATCCTGGAACAGAGGAGAGTGTGGGAATGAGGATAAATGTTCTCATCTGTCTGTGTAATACCTTGCAGTGGTAAATCCCCTTCTAGTCAAGGGGGGAGAGTATTTAGGCCCTCTGAAGTATTAATTCTGAGAATTACTTGTTTGTTGAACACTGAGAACTAAATCCAGCAGCAAGTGTAATCTGTAATTTGGAGATTTCCTGGTGCTGCTTTCTTGCTTTGCCTCACTGCCTTACAGTTGCTGCCAATCCCAAAATGTCTTAAATGCTTGATGATAAAGTACTGACACCTCTCTCTGCTGCTCTTGAGGGTAAGGGCTTCAAATTCCTACAAATCAAACTCCTCAAAGCTGCTCTTTTCAAGTAGTTTTACTTGTTTCATGTGCCACATTAAATCTCATTAAGCTTTTCCCCTGTTCCCCCCCCCCCCCACCCTTGTGAAACTTGAGCTTTTGTCTGTGGTAGGTTCCAGGTGAGGTTTAAACTCCTGTGCTTTTGTTTGCTTTGTGTTAACTCAAGGCTAAGGGAGTTTATGAAAAGGTTGGTGAAGCCACAGAGACAGCGCTTACGTGTCTGGTTGAGAAAATGAACGTGTTTGACACAGACCTGAAGGGACTTTCTAGAATTGAACGCGCAAACGCCTGCAACTCAGTGAGTTCCCCTTTATTGGCATTGTTTGGGGAGACAGCTCTGTAGTATGTATCACCTAAATGCATTTGTATGCTTTTTGTTTTAATAAGGTAATAAAACAACTCATGAAGAAGGAATTCACTCTGGAATTCTCAAGAGACAGGAAGTCGATGTCTGTCTATTGTACTCCGAACAAACCGAGCCGCACATCCATGAGCAAGATGTTTGTTAAGGTCAGTCCCTTGAGTGAGTGTGGTGGTGAAATGGTGTTACATACTTAAAAATTATGGTACAACGAACTGCAGCTTGAAGTGGGAGGAAGGACTTCATAATTTAAGCAAATGTTGTAATGGAAAGGGATTTATTAAGCTAAACTACTTTTTCTTTTTGCCTCTGCAGGGTGCTCCTGAAGGTGTGATTGACAGATGTACACATGTCCGTGTTGGAAATGCTAAAATACCTTTAACCTCAGGAATTAAGCAGAAAATAATGTCTGTCATTAGAGAATGGGGAACTGGCAGAGACACATTGCGTTGCTTGGCTCTGGCAACCCATGACAATCCTCCCAAAAAAGAGGAAATGAATCTGGAGGACTCCTCAAATTTCATTAACTATGAGGTAAGATTTGTAGCACTTCTGCCTCTCCCAAACTGGAGAATGGTGACTCCTTATGTTTGATTATTCCTTGAGGAAGTTACATCTGAGAATTTTCTTTCTGGGTATTTTTGATGTCAGACACAACAGTTCCTCACGTGTGGAGGGAATGCTCGGTGTAAGAACAGACTTTGTATTTTAGGAGAAACTGTTGATGGCATGTAGACAGACTGCTGCTGCTTGGCTAAAAGCACAAGAAGAAATCAGTTAAACAGTCCAAAAATTGTGGTGTTGTTTCAGCTCTTACGGTTTTTCAGTTTGGCATTGCTCAACTGCAAGACTTTTTTTGGGATTGTGTGGTGGAACATACCTGCTCTGGGAGTCAGGTTCACTTGCCTGCCTCTGTGCTGACAGCTGCAAGGGCTCAGTCCATGATTATCATCTTAGCTGCTCTGTAGTTTTCCAGTGAAATCTGTATCTGGTATTTAGAAGGAAGGTAATAATAGTTGCATGAGTTTTGGCTTGTGCTCTCTCTGCTCCTGGCACTGATGATAAAAATGAAAGACTCAATGCTTGCAGGTTGAATTTGCAAGGCTGGCAAGTGGAGCACGTTTTAACTTGTAAAATTAGTGCATTTGAAGTAAAATTTGGTAAGGCAGGACAAGGAGCGATCCCAAGTGTCACGACACAGAGAGATGTAACGTGCAGGGAAAACAATTATTTTGCTGCTGCCAGAGGAGAAATCTGCAGGATCTTGCACTAAAACTCAGCCTATCTTGTTTCAGACCAACCTGACGTTCGTGGGCTGTGTGGGAATGCTGGATCCCCCAAGGATTGAAGTAGCTTCATCCATAAAGCTGTGCAAACAGGCTGGCATCAGAGTTATTATGATCACTGGTGACAACAAGGGCACGGCCGTGGCCATTTGCCGCCGCATCGGGATCTTTGTGGAAGATGAGGACGTGTCCACCAAAGCCTTCACCGGCCGGGAATTCGATGAGCTGTCCCTTGCTGCCCAGAGAGATGCCTGTCACCATGCCCGGTGCTTTGCCCGTGTAGAGCCTTCCCACAAATCCAAAATCGTGGAGTTTCTTCAGTCTTTCGATGAGATCACAGCCATGGTAAGCGATGGTTACTTGGTTAGAAAGGCAAATGCTATGTTTAAACCCTAATTAGGCCTTCTCAGAGTAATTCCCCATTCTGGAAAACACTTGCTTCTATGTTTCCTTGCACTTAGTGAGTTTTAAGGATCCCAAACCACACCCAGTGCAAAATTCCTTTCTGGATCTGTATGTTAATGCCCACCCAACTCTGAATTCTCGTTTTAGACTGGGGACGGTGTCAATGATGCCCCTGCACTGAAGAAGGCAGAAATTGGAATTGCCATGGGTTCTGGTACTGCAGTGGCCAAAACTGCTTCTGAAATGGTTTTAGCAGATGACAACTTCTCCACGATTGTGGCTGCTGTGGAAGAAGGACGGGCAATTTATAACAACATGAAACAGTTCATCCGATACCTGATCTCCTCCAATGTTGGGGAAGTTGTTTGGTAGGTTTAATTTATTTTTCCTTTGAGCTAGAGTAGTGATGATGGAGTCCTTCAGTATTTCTCACTAAAACTGGAGGAGGAAGTTCTCCAGGTAATGGATCTCTGTGGAAGTTGCATGTTTCTGGCCTGGTCTTTAGTGAAGAATTGTAGCTTGCCACAAAAGTTGCACATTGTGTTATGTAGAATATTCTAGCTCAGTAAGTAATGCTTTCCAACTGTTTCTATGATTGGAATAATTCTCTAGAGAAGGAGAACCAAAACCTTAATCAAATAGTACAAGATCTGGAATTTCAGATAACGTAGTTATGGGCATGGTTTAGATGTTTGCTTAACCTCAGATTTCAGGAACATGTCTTGTGTTCCTCTGGGAGGAGCAGTGGTGACCCAGCACCACAGAATGCATTTCTGGTGACAAAATGTAAATATTGGTCTCCTCACAGTCCTTACATCAAAGCAGACTTTCTCCCAGAGTGGGATAAAGCACAGCAATTGTCTTGCCTTGTTTCTTGTCAGCTTTAAGGCTGTCCTTCATATGGCTCCTGCTGCAGCCCCTATTTCTGTTCTATTTATTCACACAGGCTTGGAGCCATGAAAGTTACAGGCTCATTAAACTTCTGCAGGGACTAGCAGTAATCTAGGGAAATGAAGCTTAGTCATTTGAGCTAAAATGTGTCTTGAAGAAAGTGGTTTGCAAGCCTTTATTCATGTGTATATATATATTTACCTATACAGACAAGTAGAGTGGGGAAAAAACAACCCTAATTTTTGAAGTTACCAGAAGAAGAAGACAATGCTTCAAAGCTTGCATGCCAGTGGTTAGTCTTTGCTCTTGGGTATGTGTTTAGTTTTCTGATTGTAAATATTCAGCTTGTGATCTTTGGTGGGTAAGAGAGAACAGAAGTGCTGCTGCAGGCTTAGACTTAAACGTTACTGACATGCACAAGAACAAGCTTGTAACTGGTGGGTTTCTTTGTAGTATCTTCTTGACTGCTGCCCTGGGTTTTCCTGAAGCTCTAATTCCTGTTCAGCTGCTGTGGGTAAACCTTGTGACGGATGGTCTCCCTGCCACTGCCCTGGGCTTTAACCCTCCTGATCTTGATATCATGAATAAGCCACCACGCAACCCCAAAGAGCCCCTGATCAGTGGGTGGCTCTTCTTCCGTTACCTGGCTATTGGATGTAAGTACTAATTGCTTTTTTTTTTTCCTTAAATAAACTAAGACATCAATTACAACCAATTTTTTTTTCAGTACTGGAAGTCTTGAGGCCGAAGTTCAAGTGTGGCAAGCGAGGTCTTGTCTTGAGTATGGTTCACAGCGCTGAGAAAAGCTCTTTGTTTACTTTCAGGTTACGTTGGTGCTGCCACAGTGGGTGCTGCTGCTTGGTGGTTTATTGCTGCTGATGGTGGTCCAAGAGTTTCCTTTTACCAGCTGGTATTTGTTCAGTTTAATATCTTTGGGGGGAGAGGGGAGGTTCTTGCTGCTTTCATACTTGAAATGACTGTACAAACCTGGTAGGTTACGGGAATTTGTATAATTAGACATTTTCAGACTTGTTACTATAAAACTTCATCATGATTAATTAGTCTTGATAGCAAAGCTCAGAGTTGGGATACCTGAGCCTCTAACATTTGAAGGACTAATTGTTGTCTTGTAAATGAAAGCCTAAAGGGGATTTTTCTAAAGCAGGCAAAAGTTCATAAGCACTGCTTTTAGGAGTTACAGTAGTAACTTTCCTTTCTGTAACACTCACTGCTTTTTCCTAGTTGCCTATTTTACGTTTTAAAAGGTAACAAGCTGCGGAAGTGAGTTGACTCTGTTCTGTTCCAGAGCCATTTTCTGCAGTGCAAGGAGGACAACCCAGACTTCTACGGGGTCGACTGTGTGGTGTTTGAGTCCCCGTATCCGATGACAATGGCTCTTTCTGTGCTTGTCACCATAGAGATGTGCAATGCTCTCAACAGGTTCGTATGTCCCAACAGGAAAGCCAAGCCTCTGCATAGCTTGTCCAAAATCCTGCTTTTTGTGCAATTTGATCCTTGGTGGACAGCTCAGCTAATGAAGAGTGAGTCACATTTCCCTTCCGAGTTCTGGTAGTGCAAACAAAGTGACTCTTAGATAACATTTGAGATCTCTTATCATAAGGTGTATTTTTAAGTCTGCCAATTCACTCTGGTATTTTACTAAGCACAAGCAACTGAAATATTTTCCATTATTTTTAATCTAAGCTTAATCAATCAGATTATCCCTCCTATGTTGGTATAAAGTGATATCAAGGAGAACTAAAATAAGAATGCTGAAGATATGGAAAATAGCTTTTCCTGCCCTAAGGGAGTGTGGGTTTAGCCAATTAATATTAGATTATAAATGGAAACCACTAAATAGCACAATGTCAAGGGTATTTTTCTTCAAATAGCTTAGAGGTCAGTTAATTTAAAAACAAATAAACTTGAAATGCAAGTGCACTGGGGTAGTCCTACATAAAGATACTGCTCTACATCTGCTGCTCTGGATCTCAGCCTCCTCTCCAGCACAGCATAAATGCAGATGGAATCAAGAGCCAAGCATTAAGAAGGTGCAAGTTCTTGACCCTCTGTAAGTCTTTCTGTGAACTTGAGCAGAAGTGGGTGCACTTGGGGCCCTGGTAGACTCGGGGGGATTGTGTCTTAGGCTGCCATGTCCACACTTCCCTCTCCTCTCTCATGGAGAGGATTTTGGAGTCATAGTGAGAAGAACAGGCTAGACCAGGAACGAGCAGAACACTTGAGACTCTCGAGAATAAACCCGAGGCTGATGGTGACTGCTTTGCTAAGCTGACTTCCAGGCCAGTTTGAAGTTGCAGCATCCAAACTGTATCCTGGGCTGTTTCCTGCCTGGGATCCCCGTGCCTTGCCAGGCTGCTTTGTGGTTCTCAGAGCTTCCTGTTGGTGTTACAGTCACACACCAGCCGTGTTTCTGTTGCAGCCTGTCAGAAAACCAGTCCCTGATGAGGATGCCCCCGTGGGAGAACATCTGGCTGGTGGGGGCCATTTGCTTGTCCATGTCCCTCCACTTCCTTATCCTTTATGTGGAACCACTGCCAGTAAGTGCTCGTTCCTTACCCCCACCCTTGAACTCCCAGACAGAGCAAAACCTTGTGTGAGGCTTGAGGCCAGGGCTGGAGGGGGAGCTTGGTAACCCCTGGCTTTTCTTTCAGATTATCTTCCAGATCACGCCTCTGAACGTGACGCAGTGGCTGATGGTATTGAAAATCTCCCTCCCTGTCATTCTGCTGGATGAAACACTTAAATATGTGGCCCGTAACTACCTGGAACCTGGTAAAGATGATAGTGTGCGGCCTGCCACCAAACCCTGTGCTCTGTCAGCATGCACCGAAGGAGTTTCCTGGCCGTTTGTGTTCATTACTATGCCCCTGGTTATCTGGCTTTACAGCACAGACACTAACTTTAGTGATATGTTCTGGTCTTGACTGACATGGTGACGAGTTTTACATTCAAAGGAAAAAAAAAAAAGTTTAACTTAATTTTTTTATTGTTTAGAGCAACTGTCTATTTCTGCTGAATTTTCACATGAACATATTTGCCGGTGATGGAGGTTTCATAATCTAGATTTTGGTTTTTTGCTTTTTCTGACTTCAGTGGGGGCAATATATTCCTCTTTTATACACAGTTAAAGTGTCCATTGACATGTACAGAGAACTAACACTATTTTATGCAAATATTTTTTTGTAGATGAAAAGCATGTACAGTGTTCTGTTCAATAGTCTATTCATCATGTAAAAAAAAAAGTAAATTTTTTTTGAGCCAGCGGACACTATCAAACTAAATTGGCAGCAGATTTTAGGGAATGAATGTGTGTTGTCTAAAACTAAAAAAGCATGTAACTGTTTGTCTTCTGCATGATCATCCAAACTTAATTTGTCATAAAGTCAGGTTTTGTTCACGAGCAGAACTTTCTGCACTGGGTAGAGAGTCCTGCTCCCTGGGTCAGGATTTCTTCTCGGTCCCCTCTTCCCTCACTCTCGGTTCTTGACTGTCCTTGTTTACACCACTTTCTGTATGAGGTATGCCTGATCTCGCTCGTGCAGAAAATACCATTCCAGGTGCAGCCTGCTGGGGTTCTTCCATACTCTCAACACACATAGGGTTGTTTTTTTTAAGGATTATTTATTTGTCTATTGTATTTTATTGTAACAGACCTTACTTTGCCAGTGTTGCCCATTACGCAGGGATAGGGAGGGCTACTTCTGTCTCCTTAAATCTAAAGCCTTTTTAACACACACACACAACTGTTTCAATTAAAAAGAGGGGTTTAAGTTGGAGTTTAATACCTTTTTTACACGTGTCAGATCCTTTCTTTTTCTTTCTTCTTTTTTTTTTTTCCCCTTTAAGACCAAAATTTGCAATGAGACCTGAAAAAATAACTTGCACTGCATAGCTAGAAATTGGATTTCCTACACTTAGGGCACTAATGCTCAGTTGTATACATGGAGTTACTCTGCTGGCCTATTGTTAGCCTGACTTGAAGTAACAAGCTCGTGTGTGTTTTTTGTAAAATCTGTAAATAGCACATGACCAAATTGAACATATTGTATAGAACTATTTTTATTTTAATGTGGCACTAACCACCTTCATTATTACGGTAAATGTTAAAGCATGTTTTCAAATTCAGTCCTGTATCAACAATGTGTAAGTCATTAACAGTCCTAACTGTGGTGTTTTTCTCCAATGCCTTCCAACTTTCATCGACTAAAGTGAGTATTTTTCTTCCATTTCACCCTGCCAGTGGTGACTTGCTGTAAAATAGCATATGCTGTATACATGTTGAAGAATAAATAGTAATTTCCTTCATTCCCATGCTGTGTTTTGTCAAACTCTGCTGTGCTACATTATTATCACCACTTTAGACTCTTGTTTTGTGGTCTGAAGCTCAAATTACTGATTCCAAAGGCAAAGCACTTGCTTTTGGTTTAGTGTACTTTAGGGTCTTGTTTTATGGCACCTGGGAGCCTTAGTGCCCCAAGGACTTATAGCTTTTGGTCTTAAGTTTGAGATAAAATCAGACAAATCTGTAACTTAAGACCCTGACAGCTGTTACCGTGAATGTTTAGTGTCCAAAACTCTCTGGTACTCGTGGTCAGGTGCTGGTTTACTCCAAAGCTTTTCCCTGCTCTGAAGTAGGGGCTGCCCTTCAGAGCTGAGCACCCTTCCCTTGTCCCTGGTACCTGCAGTGCTCGAAGGGCAGGTGCTGCTCCTGGCAAAAACAGCTCATTATTTGTTATTTGCCATCTGAGAAGGCAAAAGAACAGTCTCACTTTAACAGGGCAGTCTTTGAGACTTGCCCTGGGGTCACTGTGTCTGTAGAGCAGCAGGTGCTGTTATCTTGTGCTGGCTCAGTCTGCTTTAGTAACCAAATTCAAGCAGCTTTGTGATCCCTCTTAGACGGGAAGGATAGTTCCAGGCTATGTTCTCTTGGTGCCAGCTGGAATCCAGCGAGCACACATAATTCTCAAGGTTTAAGCTCTCAAGTGGAGAGATGCTCCCTCAGAACACAGAGGCTCTATCAGAAATTCCACTGCATTGTGATACTTTGTTTATAGAGACTTTGACTTGTTTGAGTTGATGCTGAAGTGGCTCAGAGGAGCTGACCTGATGATGTAGTAGGTGTGTTGCCAAACTGTGAGCATTCAAATCTCCTTGAATGCCCTTTTTTAGTGTGGAAGAGCCAAGCTAAGGTTTTGCATTCCACAAAACCACTGGTCTGTGCTGGCCATTTGCTGTATCAATAACAAAGGAGCCGTATGAGACTCGTCCCTGTTTCTTGAAACAAAAAATAATAGTTCCTGTGATGGAGGATTCCTTGAGATCAAAGTATGTACCAGTATGTTACTTGCTGGAAACAAATTAGCAGCTTAGTTCTGTGTGCTCCCACTGCTATTGACAGATGTTTCCAGGGCAGGAACGCCACTGAATCCTTGAACACAGGTTCTGCTGAACCTCAGAGCACCACGTGGTGGCCTTTTTAAAGCCACGTGTCTGGCTGCCACCATGAATAATTTGCTTCTTGTTCGTGTCTTTTATGCCAAATAATCCTGCTATACACCCCCTTTTCCCCTCTCTTAAGAAGCTGAAGGGGTGAATGACTGTAGATAAGTAGAATTCAGTCTTCAACACCTTCTCTGTTGGATCTGTCAGTGTTGAAGATGAATCTTGCTGCTTGTCATGGATTTCCACAGACATCTGAGAGCTCGTTCATGCCGCAGTCTCAGAGGCACTTGGGGTAGGGCCTTGTGTTCCTTGGAGTTTGCCTTGAAAGCTGGATGAGTGGTGGGCAGATGGAGTGGGCTCCATCCCTGCAGGCTCCTGAGCTTACAGGAACAGTCAGGTTTTATAAGGTGCTCCTACAGAGCCCAAGCAGTCTTCATCTGCCCTGTTTTTCTTCTATTTCTCCCAGTCTTGTCCAAGTTTTCCTGCAGAAATGGAGCAATAGGCTTCCCCAAGATCAGCGCTTGCTGGTCTCGGGTTTGATGGCAGCTGTGCTGTGCTTTCAGGACTTCTGTTTTCCAAGTGTGGTAAATCCCACCCTTGCCTGGTTGGGATTGACCAAATGTTCAGATCTACCATGAGCTTCCTCCTGGGCAGTGAAGCATCCTGCCCTGGAATCACGTCTTTGTGGTCCTGGAGCTGGAGTGCTGGGTCTGGGCTTCAGCCCTGGCAGGTGAGCAGGCTGGGGGAGGCTGCAGGAGGAGCATGAGGCAGCTGAGGGCTTTTCTGGTCTAGAAAGTACAGAACTGCAGTGCAAAGTTTGTAATTTCTGCAGGAAATGTCTGAACTAAAGTGTTTATCCTGAGCTGTATAGATCCTGTCATCCTTCAGCCTCAGTCCTTTCAGCTGGAGAAGCCAGGAAGGGAGGACTTTTCAGGACAGACTCATTTACCAACATCTCATTTAATTTCTTTGGTCCCAAATACTTCCTCTCCAACTTCCCCAGTGCTGGGGTTGAAGAAGGTAACTCCTACTGAACCATGTTAGCCCAGAGAAGGTAACAGCAGCCCTTAGTCAAGCAGTACTAACTCAGAATTCCCCAGGCTTGATCTCCCATTCCATTCTTAAAAATAACTTCATATTTTTTGTTTCTCTTTGCTCCCATCTCACCGAGCTTTTTCATCTCTGCTGTTTTCTGGATTCCTTGGTGCCCTCACACATCACTGCTTATTCTCCAGTGTGAGAGGGGTGTGTAAGACCAGGATCAATCATGGGATTGATGCTGCCTTATGCTGGGAACACCAGGAAGGATATTGGCTTGTGCTGGGAACCCAGTGGGATTTGGAATGAGAGCAGCTCCTCCTGAATCCCGTGTTCTGTAGCAAGGAGGATGCTCAGGCAGCTGCAGTCATGCATTGAATTTTTAGACAGGAGCTTTTGTCTTTGTAGTGCCTTGGGGCTCTCTGCTTTCACGTGTGAGCGATCCAAAGTGCTGAGCTACACAACGAGCTGCTCCTTCTTGCTGGCATCTGAGCAATAAAAATAGTTCATACTTGGTTTCCCAAAACATTATTGCAAAAAAATGAGTATGAAAGAGGCTGCAGAAAAACATTTCTACCCGTCTGTCAAAGTGCTCCGAGGCTTGTGTTGGTAGAGAGGCTGTTGGGGAGGTTCCTGGTACGAAACTGAGTTTTTAATCTGATGATAGAATGCAGTACAGCAGTGCCGGCCCGAGAACACAGCTCGAGCCCAGAGTTCATGGTACACAGCCCAAAGGGGGCTGGATTTGCTGACATGAAGGGAGGTAAAACCAATACAGAGTCGTCTGTCTCTTGCACCTGTCTTGTTTACTTTTTTGCACTTCTAACCATTAACTGTTTCCCTAATCTCTGCTAATTACATCCTTAATTGCATTAATATGCATTTTCAAATCTTAGCAGGAGAGCCCAAATTTTAGTGTTGAAGCAGTGTTTGGAAGAGCTTCCCTGGAGCTGTAGGGACTCAGAGCAGTCTCTCCAGACACAAGGCTGACCTTACGCTGTGGTAGGGGTGAAGTACAGCAGGAGCTTTAGGATGTTGTACTCTACCCTTTGCCTACACATTAATCCGTGTAGTTTAATGACTTCTTCAAAGCTTTCCTACTGCTTCCCAGAACAAGCTGCCTAACTTGGAAAAGGGACATTGTTAGGTCACTTTGGGGCCAAACTTGCCGTAATGCCTCGACTGTAAAAAACAAGTGCGTGGTGTGGAACTTGAAAGTAAAAATTCCAAAGAAGTGAGAATTGTCTGTTACCACTGGTCAGGCAGAGAAAGGCAAAAGCTAATTAAATGTGTCTTGTTTTTCACTGCAGTCTCGAGTAGGAAGTGCTGGCTCTGCTGATAATCAAGAGAGCTGAGCCTTAATCCAGAGGATTCTGAGCTTCAAGAACAAAGTAACCTGAGAGTGTCCCTTCAATGACAGAGCAGCCAGTTACCAAACTTAACATTCTTTCTTCTGTCACTGTTGATCTTAGTCTTGCTTGTATAATGATACTTAGCATTCATCCTTTCATTAACTGATGCCTTTTCTTTCTTTCCTTTTCAGCAATACTGGAGTAATCGCTTCCTAAACAATTTTGCAGAAATGTAAGGTTGTTTTGTTGCGTGCATGTGTTTTTAGCAACACATCTACCAAAACTTCTGCATGTATCGTGTAAAGATTCTTTGCTTTCCCTAAAAACAAAACTCATTGTGTTCTCTGTGGAAGAAATGTGTGGTACCATTAGGACTTCATGATACAGATGTACAAACGTGCAATATAGCTTACCAAGTCGGAACTCTCTCCAGAGAAGTTGGGTTTCTGTGCTGCATGGAGAAGAGTTTGGTTATCCTTGAACAAGAATTGCAGAGCTGTCAGCCAATTTCCATATTCCTGTATGTAAAATGTCAGTTTATACAATGTACAATATCAGATAATGCATGCCTTGGGTTGTAGACGGATCTCTCTCTGTATTGTATCATCCAAACATCCTACTCCAACAGCTTCTGTACAATGCTCTCCTATTTATAAACCCATGGAAACGATTACAGATGAATGTTAAACCGTAAGCCTCCACTTCATAACATTGGATTTTTTTATCATCTGTGCAAATCAACCTCTTTTGCACTGTAATGTAACTTATTTAAATCTAAGGCAGTAAGACAGATGTTGGTGCAATACAAAATATCGTGATGCATTTATCTAAAAAGCAACGACGACGTAGCCAGTTCCCACAGCTGCATGTGTGACCTTTAGAAGTTGTAAATAAGATCAATTGTCTATTGACATGCTGACAGTAAGGAGCATCACACCTAGTTTCATTTGTATCAGGTAAATAAATTTATTCTACAATACATACTCGGCGTGTTATTTGATGCACTTTGTTTCCTGCAGGTCCGTGCGTAGGCACTGCAGCGCGCTCTTACTTTAATGCCAGGATGACACTTTTTAGCACCAACACCATTGCAATCTTTCCTCCTAGAACTATGCAGATGCAGCTGCTCCTCGGCAGTATTGACCTCCTCGCTGGTGTGATTCCTCTGTCCAGGGGCTTGTGTGTGTGTTTAAGGGACACTGTCAAGTACTTTGATCACTCAGTTTTTTTAAAATGCTCCATTGTTTGTAAAATCCCTCTGAGAAACGGTAAAATAAACAATTCTTTCCCAACTACATCTTTATATTTTTTTTGTCCTTTTCTATTTTCTAAATTGCCCCAGCCTAAAGTCGCTCCTCGTCTCTTCCCTTTCTGTAGGCAAAAGGAAGAGAAGCCAAACGTGTTTGCTCCAAACCACACCACGAGCATCCTGCTGGGAGTGCTTTGGGCTCACTCCCTTCCCCAAACCAGGGGCTGTTCTGCCACGAGCTCACAAGGCTGCTGCCGGGCAAGGCTAAAGCACTCCCAGGGTAAAAGCTGGATTTTCCAAGTGTCCTGTAATGCTCTGCTCCAAAGCCCAAACACTAGGTTTTGTTTGGAATAAGAGACAACTTAGGAATGTGTTTTACATTAAGTGTAATGCCTCTTAGCCTCCAGCCCCTGATAGCAGCACCCTGCTGGCAAACAGCATTATCCAAATGAGGTGACACATCTGAGACCCTTCAAACGCAACAGTGTGATGTTTAAAAATACAGGGGTCGAATTCCATGGTCCAGCAGCTCTATAGGATGGTGGAGGGTGCGTTAACGCATCGGGCTGAGTTGCTGGTGGCTGCTTCCTACTATGGTAGTGCTGTGCTGGGCAGGCTGAGCTGTGCTGCTCGCCCCGGGGCTGTCAGAGCCCGGCTCCGCACTCCCTTATCTCCCGCTGCAGCTCCTCTCGCAGCCGGATTTAGAGCCGGGCCTTGGCACACACCGCCGCCGCTGTCAGCACAGCCCCTCCCGCTGCAGGGCTCCGGCAGCGCTTCCCACGGACACCTGAGCTCAGGACCGCAGGCATTTGGCCAGGGCAGATGGGGGAGACAGCCCCATGAGCACCTCTTCCCTTTCTCAGCCTCAGCCCGCCTGGGAAAATGGAGCGTTTCTCAGAGCTCACCATCACTGTTGTCCCAACGCACCCGTGTGGAACTCGCTCCAGCCCGGCTGCTCCTCTCCTGCCCCTTTTTCCTGCCTGTGGAAATTCTCGTCCCCAGCACCGGTGCCAAAAGTAAAGCTCAGCAATGACAGGAAGTCGTTATTCAGCACCCAGCTCGTGCTGCTGTCACAGCGAGGTGCATTCCTCAGCTGGTTCCAGCAGCTGCACGTTCAGACAGCTCTGAGCAAACTCACACCAACTCACACCTTATTTTTAAACATTTCTTTAAAGGATGATCTGCAAGTTTAAGCAGAACGAGTCCCCCAGCTGGAGTACAGCCATGTGAGGAGAACGTGATGCTCAGTGGGTTGCCAAGGTAGTCAGTGCAAGAGTATGTGTTAAGAGATGCTGAAATAAACAGCTTCATCCTCCCCCTCCTCCTCCTCTTCTCCCTGCAAACCCCCAGCTCTAAAGCATCACATGGATGAGTCCACTGACAGCACAGAGCGAAGAAACCATTCCCCACAGCTCAAGTTATGAGGCATTATGGACATATTACACCAAACTCTAAATACAAAGGGCAGGAAATATCCCTATTTTTACCTCGAGGTGAATTTGAGTATGATTAGAGCCCACATCCACCCCCAGGAGGGTGGGTGAGAAATGGGAGAAGCTCAGAGCACCTGAAGAGGTCTTCTAAAAGATTTCATCCCAACAGTTTTACCCACATGGAAGCACAGAGAAGACTTTGGACATGAATTTATCAGGCTCCAGGGATTTACCCAATACCCTGAACCATCCCTCTATTTGCCACATGGCTGTTTTGATGGGATGATAAGGGAGGAAAAGGAATCTTATCTCCAAACTCACAAAGTCCTCGGCCCCTCTGGAAGCTCTTTAAAAGGGAAGTTTGTACAGAGTAAATGTCCACTGGGGACCCACACCCAACACCCCAGAGCCACTGACTTTGCAAAGCAAAGGCTCAAGCCAGTGAGTGAAAACAGATTATTCTATTTTGTTGTTCCACCAAGTGATAGCCATGGACTGGCCAAAGGGCTTTCCTTAATATAGAAATTGTTACATTGAAGTTACCCAGGTGAACATTTTATTTTTTTCCTGAGTTGTTTGCACCAAAATTTATCTATCTATATTATTTATTATCTATTTCCTCCCCAAACACCCAGTCCTCTATACATCCTTGCCTCCTCTTGGCCAGCTTCCAAAGGACACTTTAACCACCTAAGGCTATTTAGTTTGAAGTCACAGGTTTATACTGAGTTTAAGCCCTCCTAAGGTCACTAAATTCAAGAACCATGGACACTGCAGATCTGGGGTTTTTAAATATATTTGGTTGTGGTATGTTTGTGTAACTTGAAATGACAATGGCAGACACAGCCTTTGAGATTTTCTTACCACTGAGATCTAAATGAGGGAATAGCGTTTGCTGAATCAGAAATCCTGCCTGCTTCTGCCCTGGATGGATCAGTTTCCACATCACTGAGCTCCTGAAAAGCAAGGAGGGAAAAATCGCCACACAAAGAGGCTTAATGAGGAAGACAGTTACTGAAAGGGGGAAAAAAAAAATCCTGGTTAATCAAAAATCTCTCTATAATCAGCAGCAGCAGAAAAAGAAGCAGCAACTCGATTCAACAGAGGACACTGATATGGGCCAGCAGTCCTCAGTCCCTCCTTTATCTCTGCTTCACAATTCTAGAATTCCCATGATCTGGAAATCAGAATTAGAAACATTGCCACTATTTCAGGTGTTACCAGCACATGACAGGAGTAAATGCATTATTTAGGCAATTTCTAACCACACCATGAATATGTGCTGCTTTTAGACTCTGGTAAATTCAGCCTTTTAGCCCTTACCCAAATCTACGTACAATTTTGAAGAAATTCTGTCCCTTTCCCATCACTTCTTGTCAAAGTGATGAAAGAATTAAAAGTTAGTAATGAAATATGTGATTTAAATTTGAGGATTTCGGGCAAACAGGGGCACTCTGCCTTTACCCAGCCCCAGACCAGCACCTCAGACACACCAAGACTTTTCAGTACAACTGGATGGCAGCAAATTTCTTGCCTCATGTCCAAACTGTTTCATTTCCATCACTGATTTAACACAGCCTGAACTTCAGTTCCTGGCTTTGTGATCTTTTCTTCTCGGGTGCAGAGCATGTGATTGAGGGAGGGAATGAGGTCAGCTGCTTATTAAGGGCTAATTGTTACATTCCCTGAACTAAAAGCCTGTAACTGCATTGGAGAGTACCAGACCTCTGCAAAACCAGAGATCACTTTCTAAAATTAAAGCACTAATGAAGGCTCATTAATAGGCAAGCAGAATCCCTCTAGAATTCTGAAGTGAGGGCCAAATGTATCTCTCTATATAGTCTCAACATGTATGGCACCTCAAAGTCCCACAGTCAGTGCAACTCTTAGCAAAGATCACACACGGCTACCCCAACACATCAGGTACTCACCAGGCTTTATCTGACAACTTCCCATTTTCAGTAAGGAACCCAGTTCTCAGAAAACCAAAGCTGTGAGGATACAACTCCACTTTGGACAGCCATCTCAAGGTGTTCTTAGGTGTGCCTGGACATGTTTGCTAAAGCTGCACCTAAGGACTCATCTTGAAATAATTTTAGTTACCTGCCTGTTGTAAAAGCAGAGATTATCAGATTATCTACAAACACACTACAGAATGGTTTCAATAGAACTGTGGTTCTCCAGTTTCCTGTTTTATGTAAATACTTCAGAGAAATGTGTAAGGCCAGTGGTTTCTACCTGCAGTGAATGACCTATTCAAAGGAACCATTAGAACAAAATGGCTGAAAAATACATCACATACCTCATATACTCCTCATCACAATTAAATGTATCCTGTCTTTAGTTTAGTAACACAAACAACTCCATTTTCATCCACAGCAGAGGTTTGCAATAAAACTAGAAAGCTAATGCAGCTACCCAGCTTTCAGCTGTAGAATATGTCTGGTGAACACTGAGTGTGAGGAGAAAGCAAAGTTTTTTTTATATAAAAAAAGATGCTCTGAATATGCTTGCATGTTTTTTTCTGTTATGAGACGTGTGATGAGCTGAAATCCATTCACTGCATCCCACAGCAATGGCAGAGAGATGAACAGGATGAGGCCCCTTATCTGCCAGAAAGTCATTAATGAAACATTTGCTCTCCCCGAGATGCCCCCATTTGGTGGATTTGCTTACTGGAAGAGCAGGAGCACCTTATGCCAATCCAACTGCCACGACAGCTTTGCTTTGCTGTTCTTCCCCTATCACCTTCAAATAACCATAATTCAGTTTGGTATTTTGGAAAATCTAAAGCCCACAGAATTCCAGAGAGAACAGACAAGCAGCTGTTTTCTTTTCTTAAATGGATGAACTATTGGACTCCTCCTTTGTAAGCCCTGTCATACCAAAACATTTCCAGAACAGACAATAATCTGCCTCTTGCTTTTGTTGTGCATTTTTGATACAACATCACAGAGGGATATTTTACCCTTATCTGCCTTTCAGGGAGAAGCTTCTTTTCCATGTCATGTGTTTGTAACAAACAGCCATTTTTCCTCCAACTGATACTCGAAACTATTTTTTAGCTTTCTAAAAAGTCTGTGTGCTCCAGCATACCTGTGGTAACAAAATAAATACAAAAGGAATTAAACTCTCAATATAAAGATGAAAAAAACACGTTTTGGTAAAGACTAAGGAAGTCAGAACTGTAAGAAAAATAAGTAATTCCTCTTCCCACACATCAAGCCCACAGAAATGAAACAGTTTCTAGATTACCCAAAGCAGTTCACCCTTGTTATGCTGAGGTTGGGAATTTGTATGTGAAGCAATTTTGCTTCAAAAGGTGAGGGAAAAAGATGTGAATTCAAAAACTACCTGACAAAATCAGGAAGTACATAAACATGGAAAAAACAGGACAATATGTGGATTTGCGTAATTTAACATTTCTCCAGCACTGCAAGGGAAGAGGGATTAATTCTTTTTATAGCATTTTAAATGTCAGTGCTGTATACAGAATGTAAAGTGCTTTGAGTCACTGCTGCAAAACCTTCCAGGAACATACTGAAATAACATTAAACTGCATTTTAAAATAAATGCTAACATAGAGACTTTAAGTGATTACAGGGTTTAGTAAGGGTTGAAGAAAAGACTTTAATTCTCCACCACTGGCTCAATTCTGAACACAAAGAAATCAGTCAGCTACAAAAAGTGTCCTGCAAGTCCAAGTTGCCTATTGTCCCAAACTTCTCCTGGACAGCACAGGCAATGCCCTAGAAAAAGACAAATTAATTCAACAAATACAGCAAAAGAGAAGTGCTGCTTTCAGCCACACTCAAGTAACTCCCCCAGACTTCACTGAGAGCAGCTCCCCCAGACTCAAATGGCTGCATACAAATGAGCAAGACCTTTCCCACAGAGGAGTACAAACCACTGTATTTACAACTTGCCCAAGCACACTTAGCCCTGGACAGAACTCAGACATTGTTTTCATCACAAACAACAGGCTCATGACACACCTCAGATTCTGATGGTTTTAGTTTTAGCAGGAATTTTTCAAAATGAAAGTTGCAAATAACCTCGGATGCAGTTAGTCCCTTACACTTAATAAATAAGAAGCATCAAGAATCTCCACAGTATTGAGATGCACAGAACTATTAACTGGTTTCAGAGTGTATTAAAAAAACAAAAAAAAGTCCTTTGTTACTGCAAAAAAATCACAGTTTCTGTTCTTCTAAGAAGAGTGGCCCTAGTGGTGTGTTCAAGGGCCAAAACGAGCAGCAGGAGGCTTTTACTGCATCCCAAACCACTGTTCTTGATCTGCCCACTGAGCTGCTTCACTGTCACTGCCTTCCAAGTCCCCCTCTTCTCCACTTCCCTCCATGTCATCCACATCTTCTTCCTGGGTGGCGTCTGTTGGACTTTCCTCTTTTTCCATCTTCTGCAATCCTTCTAGTGACTTCTGATCGTTTGGATCCAAACTGAACAAGTGAAGAAAAAGAAAGCCTTGTCCTGAAACTTTTTTCTCTTTGTGACCTTAGTGTAAAGAATAACAATAAAATCTCATCCTGTTGTCTGCACTTCCTGTTTAACATCATCAGGAAGCTTATTTTAGATGATGATGCAACTTCCCCTTGAGCTACTGTAACACTGAGTATTAAATCTCTTTATAAAACAGTTCTGATCCCCAAGAATGCATTTATCTAAACATCCCACTCTTCCAGAAAACTGAGTCACCTCTCCCAACAATACTAATTATAAAGTAACATGAAAGCAGTAAAAATTTAAATGACTCTGACTAAATATAATCTATGCAGGCAAAAACCAGCTGACCCATTTAAGCTATACAAGTTTGCAGCGGACATAATGTGCTGGGTTTAAGGCAAATTGAAGATGTTGCAATCAAAACATGGGAATATTTAACAAAGTAACACTCTAAAATAGCATTTAGGTTATGTTAAGTTGAATCACACTATTTAAATTTATCGAGTAGCTCATTTTTATATGCACCTTCTAGTGTAAAAGAATTGATCTTAAAGCCTGACTATATAATAATTAATAACTATAAATAATTCCATACCTTAATCCTTTTGTTACTCAAGAAATCACAAGCCTAGTGACGTATTTAGCATTTTACAGTCCTTACATTTTGCATTTCTCAGTTCAAAGTCTTAAGATCAACCAATTTATTAGCAGGGTGTCATTTCTGTGGTTTTGCTTGTTTTAAGGGAGATTGATATAAAGCCACCTCTGATTCTCATCCTAATCAATTAATAGCTCATCTTTGTACTCAGTGAAACTGGTTATTGGTTCTTATAAACCTCCTGCAGTCTCAGGGTGTGCTTTACCTCAGGGCTATGCTGTACTGGTCCATGGCTTCCTGGTACTCGTTGACAGCCACGAGGAAGTCTCCCAGGATCCGGTGCAGCACACAGTCACTCTGGTTAGCCAGGGCATTCCTCAGCAAAGCAATCCCATCTTCATACTTCTGTTCTCTACCTGTTCACAGGCAAAACTACTGTTTTAATTAATAGTTGAGACAAATCTATAAAAAGTCACAGTGTTCACAGTCTTCCCAACACAAGGCTATTTGTCCCTCCAGACCTGTCAGCAGGAGGACAGCAGTGCTCTACTTCTTGCAAGATTAATTCTAACAATGACTTTTTGTTGTAATAGCTGTTGCACTCACAATTACATCTACTTTGAAGTCAAAACATTTTGTTTGCAATTGCTGTAAGTGTAATATCAGTTGCTGGATGCAATTAATTCCTGTGATTTTTCCTTCAGGATAGAACTGATAAATCCCCAGACTGTATGATCACTGTTCCATCCTTCCCATCAATGTGGCTGCAGAACATCCTTTCACGTACAAAGGTATCTTTAAATAAACCAACATGGGGAAAAGGAACTTACTGAGAAGTTCTGCTTTCTTTACCACAGCTTTAATGTAGTCAGGTCTTTGTGTGAGAGCTTTATCCAGCAACGTTTTTGCCTTTTCCTGCGTGACTGGGTCCTCCAGGCAGACTGTGGCCAGCAGAGTGAGGGTCTGTGCGTTTGCCCCCAGGGTTTTGTACACGTTATTTGCCATCACCATGGCTTCACGGATGCTGTTGGATGCCAGGTAACACTCGATGAGACCTGGTGGTGTCAGATAGAAACATTGCAGGGCTTTGAGTCAGCACCACAGGCACTCACCCCTCCATCATTATTTGCACTTAGTAGCACTCAGGTGCTGAACAGCTGACACCCCAATAAGCAAACACAAATTACAATTGAGAAAGTGAATCTATGCATGTCAACATACTCATTTTACAGATAATTGACTTGATCTTAATTAATGGGCAGGCACTGAAAAAAACCCCAACCCTAAGTACACCTAATCTAACATTTTTGTCCAATTCTAATACTGAGATAATTAATACTTCACCTGGACTCTTCACCACTCACTATATACTTGAAGCTGCTGTTGAGATCAACAAGATTTAAATATTTAAACAAATATGACAAAACAAAGCTCCCAGCAAAACTATCAGTTAACGTCATCATCCAAAAGCGAGCTGCTCAAAACACCTAAGTTTGTTTACACCCAGATTAAACAAAACAAAAACCAAGAAAACCCCTTTTTGAAAGTCATTCTTACAAACCCACACATTCAGTGGTATATTTCACCTGACAGCTTCGACTGCTTCATGGTTTTGAGGTAATAATTATTTACTAGAAAGCCAACAGGAGGGAAGAACTGCTGTTTATTCCCTTGCCTCATCATCAGCATGACACCAACCCTCACACCGGAGCAGCTGTGAGTAGCTTCTCGTGGCTCACCTTCGTAGCAGTCCAGGCGGCAGGGCGCGAGCCGGATGGCCTCACGGAAGTGGATTGATGGCCTCCTGCACCCGGCCCATGTTCCTCAGAGCAGCTCCTTTCAGCAGCAGGGCTTGCACACTGTTGCTGTTCAGCTGGATAGCTTTGGCTCCCAAGTATAAGGCACGGGAGTATCGTTTGCTGTAGAAACTGTGACACCTACAGAAAGAGGAGAGGGATTGTAGCACTGCCTGCAGTGCCTGTGTAGAGTCACGGGGGTTTTGAACTCCTTGCATTTGAAGTTAAGAAAAAAAACTTCTTCTGGAGTTTAAAAAAACCCCATTATAAATATTAAAATTGTTACTGCTATTTATTGTATTGCTGGTATTGCATAAGTGTGGTAACTCTAACAGATTTAGCATACAGAAAACAAACATGACGGATATTTACAGAGAGCTAGTTTAAGGCACCCAAGAACGGAACAGACAGGATAGGAAAGCACCTTCTGAACAAAACAAGCTGAACCCACCGTGTCAGCTGTAACCCACCACACTCAGCAAATCGAGAGCTGAGGTGAGAAAGGAAAGAAGACAACTCACCCAGATACCACCCAGGGCTCTGCGTGCTGGTCAGAAATATTGAAGAGCCGGCAGCCCAAGTTCTCCACATCCTCCAGCCGACCCTCACGCGCCAATAAATAGCCATAAACATCCATTCCTAAAGAGACACGTTGGAGGATCAATCCTCAAGAAATGTTCATTCACAAGAAAAAAAAGCCACCAAAACCACAAACACCTACTTTAAACTGTGCAACTACCAGGAAGGGTTCAACACATGCAGCTTCTGAATGTCAACTCTGAGCTGAAAGCTGGGTAAACAATATACAATATTCCACTGCATGTAGCTGTTACTCTTCAGGTCAACCATCTCTCAGGATTTACTCACCTTTTATTAGGTAAGGATCCAGCATTTGTGCTTGTTCAAATTTTAGGATGGAGTTTTTATTATCTCCAGCTCTGAAGTACAGGTCTGCTAAGCTCCCCAGCAAGTCCACGTTATCCCTGAGCAATGACTTCTTCTCTAAAGAGCTTAAAGGGAAAGAAATGCCCATTATTTATAAATGACATTTTGCATATCATTGTATATAAGAACTAATGTATTATTGGATTGCATCATGCTCTTTCAACTCTTACCAAATGGTGTTTATTGCTCTGGTGTTGTCTCCAGTATGCACGAAGGCGTATGCCTTGATCCACACGGAGAGCCAATCCAAATTGGGAATGCTCTGGATTATATTGATGGTCATGGAGGCCACTTCTGCTCCCTTCACTGACAGCGAGAGCAAGCCTGTTTAGAAGGGTTCATCCATCACTCAGCCACTCAAAACTGCCTTTGATACAAACAGTCTGAGGGTCAGAAACTCCATCCCTTGACAAGCACAAACAGCTGTTACAGGGCTTGTTACAATTTACATAATGTGGGTATGACGTGCAAATGCAAGACAGTTACAGAGTCCCAAGTGCAATTCAAATTACAACACTACTGAACACTGCAATGCTCCCAGTGTGCAGACACCCACCTAGGATGGCATCCAGGGCCAAGGGGCACTGCCTCAGCACTTCTTTGTAGCTCGTCACCGAGGAGCGCTCCTGACCTGCTTTCTTGTAGAGATTTGCCAGCATCATATTGATCTACAGACAACAGAAATGTGGGGACAGTCAAGTGTGAGGAAGGAGAAAGAATCACTAAGAAAGGTCACAACTCTGTCTTCAAGTCTGCCTGCCTCTGTTCTGGGCAAAAGACAAAATAAGCTGCTCTTCTGAGAACGCTCTAAGGTACCACATAGTATAAAATGAAAATTCTGGCTTCTTTCTGAGTATAGAAATAAAATCTACATTCTTTTGTATGTGCACAGTGCACCTTGAAATCTGTGCTGTGCACCAAAGAAGTCAAAAGATGGGCAAGTGCTCCTACATGATGCCAAGAAGGATCTGTATATCCATTAATCAGTCTCTTCCACGAATCTCTCTGTATCCACGGAAGTGTTTGAATTAGCTTAGCAAGGCAGAGAAAGTTTCCATTCAGCTTCTGAATGAAGCCATGAGTGACTAAAGAACAGAAATTATCTGAGCTCTACACAAGTAGCTGGTTTCTGCTACAGCACTTTCATTTACTGGTATATACAGGAGAAAGTTTACTCTTCTCAACTTTTTCTGTTCTGTAACTTGATCTTTGAACAGAACACTCTGACATTAACTGGAGTTTAACCCATGCACACTTTTAGGACAATTTAACATGAAACACAGTTGACTGATCTGATGTGTTAATCTTTTAAGCCCTTCTGAGTAACAGAGCCAGCAAGCAAAGACTCCACAGATTTGGCACTGCAGACCACAAAGGGATCTAAATATTTAACATTACCTAAACTGTTGTTGAAAGGATTAAAAGATTTTAAAAGATGGAGCACTAGCAAACCTTCTACTTGCCAAAGTCTCCAGCCTTTCAAGGATTTTGCACTGCTCCAACTACACAAGAAGTTAATAAAAATGCACAAAACATTTAACTCCTTTCTTTTTTTTTTTTTTTAAATTCTTTCTAACAGAGGAAATACAAAATTGGTATGATTTTAAAGAAAAGGGTCCCAATCAGCTAATTTAAAATTAGGAAATGCTACCAAGCAATATTTAACTACAGAAGAAGACATAATGCCATTATACCTGTACACTGTGTTCTGCCCTATAGATACACTGACCAAGAACCTGTGACAAAAACCTGCCAGAACCCACCTTTGGAGTTCTCTGCCTGGAAGGAATCCCATCAAGAATAGCAATGGCATCTTTATCTTGCTTCAGCATTGTGTAACATTCAGCCATTTTGTATTTCACTTCGATTTCTGATGGTAAACACTGAAACAGAAAGAAAGATTTAAATGCAATATTGGTTTAATCAGGTATGAAACTTTTAATAAGGTTTCCTCATAAATATTTATACTGTGTTGAAAAATATCTAGTGCAAGTCAGCTAACAATGCAACTCACTGCTAGTTCATATTGTTCCTGTCTTCAAATTAAAAGTATGAAATACACATACAGAAAAATTTTATGTTGGAGACCATTTTAAGTTTTGCATTAGAAAACACCACACAGATATTACCAAACTAATCAGCCTTAAAAGTCAGGTTTATTTGCCATGATAAATGCATAATCTAAGGCATTTAAAAGACATGTAAAGGTGATGCTCAGGGAACACAGTTAGTGATGGACTTGGCAGGGACTCGACCTGAAGGATCTTTTCCAGCCTCAGTGACTCTGTGAATATTGAGTCAGCAACATTAACTGGAAGAGGGAACGTGATCACTTCATGCAGCACATTATCAATTCTTAAATACCTGGCTTTGGGGTGTTGATGCAGCATTCCCAGTAGAAGGTCTGACTTTGGAAGTTTTACTTAAGGCTTTTTTCTGCTGTAAGGCCATCGTGTACTTGCTGACAGCATTCCTATATTCCTTGTCATGGAAGAGGGAGTCTGCATGATAGACAAGGAGCTGGTACTTCTGAGATGGAGAGAACAGTTCCCTAGAAGAAATGCAGACAGAAAGGCTGAGATCAGCTGGCTGTACAAGAATCAAAACTTTACAGATCCAAAGTATCTGTAGCTCTGGTTTGTCTGGCTTCAACTTCCAACTGCTGCAGCTTCTTTACTACGCTGGAAGGACCATTGAGTAACAGGTACTGACCCCTCACACAGGTACTGACTCCTCACACAGGTACTGACTCCTCACCCCGGGGTTATCTCACCAATTTCCTTTATCTGTAAACAAACAAATCCAACAGCCACTCCTGACACCTCATCAGCAACAACAGCTCAATGTTTGGCTACTTGGCCACTGCCCTCATCCTTCCCATAACAAGGCTGTCAATGTCCATTACACTGCATCAACTTTCTCCTAGGATCCTTTTATCAGCTAAGGATCCAGCATTTTGCCCACTCAGATTTCAGAACAGAGTTTTGTTTGGATGGACTCAAGTTTAAAAGGCAACCCAGCTCCTTGTACAGCTGGTCTGGTCCTAATCCCTATTTCCACATTACACAAACCCCTTTTGTAACACTCCTTGTATGTGTGCAGACCAAATGACCTAACTGTGGCCTTCCAGGACCTGAAGGGAGCCAACAAGAAACATGGAGAGAGACAATTTACAAGGGCCTGGAGTGCCTGAACAAGGGGGAAATGGCTTCACACTGATGGAGGACAGGGTTAGATTGGATATTAATAAAATTCTCCCCTGTGAGGGTGGGGAGGCCCTGGCACAGGTTGCCCAGAGAAGCTGCGGCTGTCCCATCCCTGGAAAGTGTCCAAGGCCAGGTTGGACAGGGCTTGGAGCAACCTGGGACAGTGGAAGGTGTCCCTGCCCAAGGCAGGAGGGGTGAAACAAAACAATCTTCAAGGTCCCTTCCAACCTGAACGATTCGGTGATTCCATGACTCTCTGCCAGGACACCTATGGTGTAGCGGGCAACCCAAAGGGACGCTAATGCTGGTACCCGAACAGAGGCAGGACCCATCCCCGGCAGGGACAGGGCAGGGGCAGACCACAGGCCAGGGGCAGGCCAGGGGCAGGCCAGGGACAGGGACACCCCGAAAGCGGCCCCGCTCCCCCCTCACACCGTGCCCCGCGCGCGCCCCCTGCCGGCGGGGCACTCACGGGTTGTTGCCGCTCATGGTGAGGAGGCAGCCCGCTGAGCAGCCGCACGTTCGAGTGCAGCCCGGCGGCCGCCATCTCACGCACGTGCTCCACCACACTCATGCTGCCGCCGGCGGGGCGGAGGGGACGGGACGGGGGAACCGGGAGAGACGCGGAGCGAGGCACCGGGCACGGAGCTACCGCCGCCGCCCGCCGCCACTCCAAAATGGCGCCACCGAGGGGTCCTCGCGCGCCGCCGCCTGCAGGCGGCCAAGGCACTGCCTGCGCGGCCCGACAGGCGCGCGGAGGGCAGCCCGCGCCAAGGACCCCCCGCGGCGGCGGGAACAGGTGTGAGGGGATGGCGGGGTCCGGGCAGCGCGCGTGAGGGGATCTGCTCCTCTGTGTGTCCTCTGGTGGAAGATACGCACGCCCCCTGTGTCCACAGCTCCTGAGTTCGCCCCTTGTCCTTCTGAGAATACGCCGATGGTTGCCGCAGCTAAATGTGACTGAGGGCTCCGACATAAGGAAGCTCCTGCCTATAAAAATTGGTAACTAAGGAGAAAGACCTTTCAAAACCTAAATTTCTTCGGAGAAGTCCTTCACTAGGCCTACCATTAACTACAAGGATAGACTGAGAGATGAATCATAAGCTTTATTTTCCCACCTTTATTACAAAAACATTGTAAAACATGGCTATCCTATTCCTAAAAATTGAATCAGTGCGAGCTTTCAGTTTGGACATACCATCACTGCTGTTGGGAGAGGAACACAGCTCTCAGCAAACAAACACACCAGGCAGCAAAACATCACCAGCACTGGGCTTCAGGTAACACCAAAAGTTTCTTGGTGCCGTGTGGTGACTGTGACACGAGTCCTGCCATGAAGGAACAAAACCTGAATAAACTAAGAGTGGATTTGTGTTCTTCCAGAAATCATCTGGCTGATCAGAACAGCCACTTTTTACCAGTTTGGAAGTGTTTGAATCCGCCATCGGGAAGGCAGCCACAGACCCAGCTGTGTGGGATTTGCCTGTGTTACCCTGTTAAAGGCATTTCAGGAACACAGCTCTGCGGAGACAGACCTGCTAAATAAACAGGTAAATTGATGCAAACTGCAGCTCCTGTATTAATCCCAGTTTTCAGTGAGAATGATTCACTTCCAACTGATTAACGTTACACAATAATCATGGAATCACAGAATGGTTTGGGTCAGAAGGGACCTTAAAGGTCCCTTAAAGATGGCCAGGGACATCTTCCACTGTCCCAGCTTGCTCCAAGCCCCGTCCAACCTGGCCTTGGACACTTCCAGGGATCCAGGGGCAGCCACAGCTTCTCTGGGCAACCTGTGCCAGGGCCTCACCACCCTCACAGGGGAGATTTTTTTCCCAGTATCCAATCTAAACCTGCTCTCTGTCAGGTCAAAGCCATTCCCCCTTGTTCAGGCACTCCAGGCTGTTGTTGGCTCCCTTTACGTCCTGGAAGGCCACAATTAAGTCACCCCAAAGCCTTCTGCAAAAAAAAAAAAAAAAGCCCTCTTTGACTTACTTGAAGGCTGCCCATAAGACACACAGTAGTCACCACGTTAATTACAAGCGAATTTTATTGAAAACAAGGTAAAAATCACTGCACTGGACAACACAGCGTGAGAGGTCTGTTTTCCCTGGACATACGACACCCAGACTCCAGCCAGCAGAGCAATGACACAGCTCCCCTGCCCCACAGCCAAGTCCACTTCTTCTCTTAAATACAAGCCCTGGTTTAAATGCTGTAGCCACGATTACAAAGCAACTTGCATCTGAAACAGCACGTTAGAAATCACTTATTAAGCACCAGCTTAATAATATTTGCTTACACAACTTATGTTTTTGCTCTCCCTCCCTCTATCACTCATTGACAGGTTTGGTTTTTTTCTTTTTTTTTTACTTCATAAGCACTTAATTCTTCCTTGGTACAAAATGTATCCAAAACAAAGGCAAAAGACTTGAATATCTTGCTGTGGAAATGCTTGAAGTTGTTGCCACTTTGCTTCACTGCCCAGGGCCTGAGAGACTCTTGTTCATGAACTGCCTCTTCACAAAGCAGATCCACCACTGCAGAAGGAAGTATAGGTCAGAAAATCTACAAAAGTGGTTTCCATTGACTTTAAAATATTCAATCTCTGACATATAACATGTTAAGACTCCAGTTTTCCACACTGGTTTCTACTGGAATTGAGGTGAACAAGACAATAGGAATGGATACAATGAATTCATATTACAGGACTTTGAATTAAAATGGGAAATTCTTTCTCTTATCTTACTTTTATTGTATTTTATTCCAATACAATCATAAATGAGGGATGCATTAGGAAGCTATGCCTTTGAAACTAAATTAGCCTAAGTAATTTCAACATTAAATGCAGGCACATTTGCACATGAAACATGTGAACAGTCAAGAGGTGACTCATTCATTGATCAGTGATTTTTCTTTCAATCTGGGTAAGAGGCAAAACAATCGACTTCAAAGCAGCTCTCAAATCAGAGCTGCCTGGGAAGACAAACAGCACCTCCTGAGCTTGAGAATTTCCATTTGCAACCCCAGCCAAGAGCAGATGTGCAGTGCTTTGAAGAGCTGAACCAGACACCTCTTATTACTGCCCTGCTTTTGAAACTAACCCAAACTGTCATATCACATTAGATTAAATTAATTGATAACTTGCAGCTGTCATTTCACTGTAAAATCAGTCCAGCTTGGCTGAAGTTACCCACCCCTGACCATCACCCCATCATCTCACTTCTCTCCACGTGGCTGAAAAAACACCCCCAACCCCTCATTAACTCTGTGGTGATGCCACTGAACTCTTACCTTGCTTGGCTTGTCACTCTGGGGATCAAATACTTTGTCACAAAGGCGAAGGCCGGTTTCTTGCCTCAGCTGCTGCAGGTAGGCCCTCATCACCTCTGAAAGCAGCACAGCAAAACCAGGGTAAACTGGGGAGCACCAACTCAAACTGGATTTAACATGGACGCATCAGCGATCACTGCTTAAAGCAGAGAGGGAGTTTCACATCTACAGGTACTCCCAGCTGGCTGAGTTGATTTGCTCAATTTATCTATGGATAAGATAGAGGTCAGAAAATCCAGCTTGTGCTGCCTTCAGAAGACAGATTTAGTCTTCTAAATTTAAAAGATTTGGTTTTAACAGTAATTTTTCTAACTGCAGTCACAAAAATGCAGTTAATAAAGTGTGAGCCCAAGGCAGCCTTCAGAGGCCCTGGGTCAGCCTTACCTTCCTCCTGCTTGTTGGCAGGTTTGGCATAAATGGCGTTAAGTGGAAAGCCAGGCTCCCCTGGGATTGGGAAGTTAGTGATTCCTAGTGTGTACATTTCCTTCTCTCCTTGGCCTTTGGAGTTACACTGGAAGACCAGGCAAACAATGGATTAGCAGTTATAAACAAAAGCATCGGGAGCATTAGACCCAAGTATTTTACAAATCTGTAACATTAAAAACTCATCAAGAAGAGCAACACAGCATATCCACATTGGAGTATTTGAGACTCTGACAACTGGGACTAGGGTGAACAGGACTATCTGTGCCCCTGGAAGGAGAGTATCAGGAAATCCTTTCCTGAGAACAATCGTCAGAGCAGACTGTTTCCCTCCTGCACAGAAATTCAGTTTTGTTACCTTTTGCAGCTTTTTCAGGCACTCAGAAATGTAGAGGGTTACATAGATCAGTGTTCTGTCAGCCTCGTTCTGCAAAACAAGAGCAGGAACTCTTCAATTACAGGACTTTGTGGAACTCATAAAGTCTGAAGCAGGAATGAATTCAAGCCATTTTGGGCTACAGTTTCCCCATGAGAGGGAGAGCTGCAATTCATGGCATTTACCCAACTTTAAAGGTTAAATGGAAGGGGAGATTTTGTGATCTAGTAGAATTACCTCCTTGAAAATAAATTTATATTCACAGCACCAACCCTCCGAAGAACTAGAATATGCTCAGTATCTCAAAAAATTACCTTAATTTCATAATTTTTGAAGAAAACATTAGCTTTGAAGTAGTAGATGGCTTCATCTATAATATCTGTGTCCTTAGCTAATAAAAAAGAGATACAGAGTTAAGCAGTACACTATTAATACAACATTTGTCATAACTTCTACTCACTGAAATAAATAAGGATTACTGCAAAGGCAAAACCTTGGTATTTACAAAAAGCAGAAGTCAGCACCATGTTAAGAGAAAACATGTGAAACACCATGAGCTCAGACTGTAATATTTAAGCTTCCTACTCCCTTCTCCTTCCCCTGTGATATGTCACTTCACAAACACCAGCAATTCAGCAGTTCCTCACTTTTCTACCATTTGAGTAACTCATCAGAGTTTTAACATCATAAAAGGATAGAAAAAAATGTTTTTGGAGACAGCATACCAGCACAATCACTCACATTCCATTATCCTCTTCAAAAAAAAAGGAGGGGAGCAGAACACAGCGATGAACTGACCTTTGCTACCATCCAAGACTGCTTAAATCCAGAAACATTTCCTTTACATTTGCCTTCTCCACCTGAACCGCCACATTGCTGGGGAATACCACGCCTGGGAAGTTCAGGTGCTGAAGAGGAATCTGTACCTGGCTGCCTGTGGGCCCTGTCAGGGTGCCTGTAACCTCATTTCAGTTCCTGAAGCTGCACACCCTTAGGTGCTGCAGTCCCACTCCTCATCGCTCAGAGCAGCCGAGCGTCTCCAGCCGCAGCCCAAAGCAGCAGTTCTCGGTAGCTGAACCCCCACTTCCTCTGACACAGAGGCTTCACACCACCACAGCCTCCTCAAAACCCTGCTCAGGAGCACAGGGAGACACAGGGGGAAGCACCAGAACAGCAACCAGAGGCTTGGATTACTGAAACTACTAATGCAGCAGAACACAAAGCACATTTATCTGTGCACAATTATTTTCTATGATTTGCACAACTGAAGTAATTGAAAACTTCTTTCCTCCTCTCTAAACTGCAAAGCCTTCCATTTCCCACCCCTGACTCGTCTCGTCACTCTTGCTGGGGCTGGCTTAGAGCAACCCCTGAGATGATGAGCTATATCCAGTAATTCAGAGATTATTATAAACTTACTTTCTCGAGGTGCTGGGCCCTTGAACTGGCTTCTGATGGGTAACAGTGCCATGTTCCCAATTAGCTTGGTGTCTGAGTCCATTAAAGTGGAGTGGTAAGCCTAGAGACAGAGAGAGCTGGTTATTGATCCTACTGAAAATAGACATTTCCATATCCAATCACATGTCCCCTGTGTCTTCATCAAACAGGAGTCACAGCCTAGTTCATTATGATGCTTCCAGCATTTTTTCCTTGCACAAACAATTGCTATTTTTTATTTAGGCACCGATCTTGGTGCCATTCTGGTGAATACCATCGAAGCACCACCAGTGTCACCACTTGCAGTCGCAGTGGTGGGAGATGGGATAAAATCTGTGTTGTTGGTCTGCAAGCACAGTTCATCCCCAGTGTGCCTGACCCCATCCTGGCAGCACCAAGGGGTAACAGCCCTGCTCACCTGCCTGAGTTTTGGGACATTGCACTGAAAGTTAGTTGGTCATTAAAAAATATGTAATTTATTTCCATGTCTGAGTACTAATAGTAGATAATTATAAATAAAGCCAGGCTTAATACACTAAAAAAAAAAAACCAAAAAACAAACAGAAAAAAACAACAAAAAACTAACTGATTTAAGTGAAAAACAAAACAGCTTTCTGCATATAACAAATTCTTCCTAGAAAACCAATTTTCAACAACTATTCAGTTTAGTTTCAGGCACTTTCCAAACGTTTCCTGGGTGCTGTGCCAGGCCACTGGGAATCCCTCACCTCCTCACAACCCACCTTTTGTGGGGGGCAGGGAAGGATGTGACTGTAGAGGAGAGTGGGTGTAAAAAGCAGTTTATTTCACTGAGGGTAAGGTGGTGTGAACAAAGCCAGAGCAAAGCCCTGCTGTGACCACCCTGTCCCCCGCTGCTACCGGGGCTTGCACCCTCCCTCCCGGCTGCGGGCGGATCCCTGGCAGGGGGAGGAGGAAGAGGAAGAGGAAGGCGCTGGCCTTCCAGCAGCCTCCCATAAAGAGCCATTCCCCGCTCTCAGGAGCGCTCCCCGCAGCTGCAGCCCCTTCCCCCCGCACTGACCGAGGCCAGACCCCGCAGCAGAGCCCCTTCCCCGGCCCGGGATCACCTCCGCCGCCCCCGGCCCGGCCCCGCCGCCCCGCGCCCTCCTGTCCGCGCTGCCGCCGCCGGGGCCGCGCAGCGCCGGGTGCGGAGCCGCTCACCGGCATCTCGAAGGGCAGGAGGCGGCTCGGCGGGGCCGGGCGGGAGGGGAGCGGGGCGAACCGGGCAGCAAAGCGGCCACAGAGCTTCCTCCTCCGCCTACGCTGCAGGAAATGAGGCAGCGGCAGAGGCGGTGCGAGGAGGGGAAGCGGGAGCCGTGCACCGCCCCGGAGGCAGCGCACCGGGAAGGGATCCCGGGAGGCATCTCTGTACCCGGACACTGCCCCTACGGGGAAAGGGCCACGGAGAGGCATTGCTCGGCCAGGGCTCTGCCGGTACCGGGAGGGGATCCCGGGAGGCACCGCCCGTTCGGGCAAGGGGTTCCGGGATGCTTGCTCGCAGCTGGTTTTCTCTCCTGTGCATTTCCAGCACAGCCCAGCCGGCTGCAAGGGGCACTTCGTGTAAGGAAGCACAAGAGGGGTCCAAACGTGTTGTGTTCAGAAAGATACAGTATTTTTAGGTGCACACTCCTATTACTATCATTACCTTCCCTGTGACCCAGCGTTGCTGGATTTGTCCCCTGGCACCTGACTCACGGCATGTCAGGGAGACAAAATGGGAGGGTTTGGAAGGTGAGTCACAATAATTCAACTGTAAGGTTGGGGTTTGTCCTTTCAAAACGCCCTAAGCATGGCTTGTCCTAGTGGCAGTCTGGAGGTGAATCAAACCACTGAAGTTTCCCCAACTTTTGAATGGTTTAATTCAGCCAGATCAAGACCTGCCACACACAGAGTTTTGGAAGCCCTTTTCCTCTAGATATGCAGGAGTTGCTGGGCTGTTGAATCTCTTGCCCAGTTCTGGCTCTGCTTTTTTTCATACGTACTAACATTGGCCTCTGTATTTTATAACACACAAGCATAATAAAAAAAACTTTGTTTATTAAAGTAGTTATGAGGTCATGTAACTCACTCTCCACTATAAATATTAGTTATTTTACAGGTAAAATATCAAGTGTGTTTGTGTAGGGATTGGGTTGGGGTTTTTTTTTCATTTTTATTTTTTACCAAAAGCAAAGTATTTTCCTCCCTGTTTGAACATGTTTTTTACTCATCCACGTGATCTTGAAAGTATTCATCCACAAGAGCAGATTTATCTTCTTCACATTCCTGTCAAAAAGACCAGAAAAATATAAACCTTCCTGGGTTGAACACAGGAATTATCAGGGGACTTTGAACAGTCATGCAGGAAAAAAAACTTAGTGATCTCAATGGTCCTTTCTGACATTTGAAGGTTAAAATTCTGTTAATTTTGAAAACCAAAGTAATACTTTTAAACACAACCACTTGATCAATCTCCATATACAAGGTGATATTAGAGAATTTCACTTTTGTAACTCTAAATGGAGATGGTACAAGCATTGTCACTGAAAGACTAAACATGTCTTATTTTGAACTGTACTATATATTACTCTCTTATCTCAGCAGAGATCCCTCCAGGGCAGGGGCTGGGCATACCCCACAGTACTAAGACAATATTTATTAGCAAGGCAAAGAATATATTTGTATTACAACTATATTATGGATCCTTTCTAATTTTTAATCTTCTCACCAGCAGTCCCTTACCTTTGGTTCTTTAAATTCCAGATCTTCCCCATACTGAATGGTGAAGTCTATGTGCTGCAGAACTATGTTTATACTTTCCTCATCAGAGCGATCCAGAGGCAGAAATCGAACCATACCATAGTCATCAATCTATAAAAGGATTCAAAGGATGTTGGTACAAAAATGCAGTCAGTTAATTCTCAATCACAGCACTCTAAGCCACTTCCTTAAACCACATTTGTCTGGACTTCTAAATACCATTTAAAGTCACACTGCAAACCAATGGTAATTCCCTACTCAGTACACCTGGTTACCAGTCCTAAGTTCTACACTGTAGAAAAAGCCATTTCCCAAAACTGCCAACAGAAAAGAATTCAAAGCAAATGTATTGGCTACAATCCAGCTATCAAGAGTATCATATCAGTAGTATCAAGAATCTCATGCTAATCTGAATAAATGAAAAACTGAGTTAAAAGAGACAAAAAGTGATAGTGCATTTTAGGGTACAAGCAATATACCTACCAATCCACATATAGATTTGGTCAGTTTTTTAAACCTTTTGCTTCTCAATATACTTGTAGAATCTTCGATCATAGAATACATATCTGGATCCAAGTACCTGCAGAAACAAAGTCACCATTAACATTGAAAGTCTGTCATTCAGAATGACACAAAAGACCCAAGATAATTACTTACAAAAAAGCCAAAGATCAGTACAAACATGGAGCTATTCTTTTGACTCTGACTAAACTAAGCATCCTACCCACATGCTTAAAGACTATTGTTTGAAATAAATGAAATCCATCTTCTCCCATTCCAAAAGAGTCTGTTTTAATTGTGGGAAACATTAGACTGAATTTTCAGTGAACTCTGCCTCAATATATTATACTACAGAGCAAATAATTTTTTGGAACTTACTTTTCTATTTCCTTCTTGGCTTTCTTGCTCAGCAAATCCATTTTGGTCATGACGTTAATCTGTGGAATCTCCAAAGATATCATTGCACTGAGAGCTGCCAGGATTCCAGAAATAAACTTGAAGAGGATGAAAAATGATGTATTAAAGTACAGAAAAACACAACACAAACACACAGGACACTCAGCCACAGGCCAAATCTGGTAATGAATATATGGAACATGGACACCAAGCCCTATGAGGAATTATTCTCTGTTGGAAAAAGGCGGTGCCAAGTATCCCCTCTATTTTTGGAACCTCAAATATTGATCTGCCACTGAAAAGGGCACTAAGAAAACCCAAACCCTTCTCAGGATAGTTACTGCTAAATGGGGAAAGTGGCCTGCTTGTTCTCGGGATCTGAGAAAGTTCTCATGGAATCACAGAAGAATTTAGGTTGGAAGGCGCTTCTGGAGGTCATCTGGTTCCTACAACTGCTTAAATAGAGGAGCTTCCAGGTCAGACCAGGCTGCTCTGGGGTTTGCCCAGTCAAGTTTTGACTCCATGAACATTCACTGCACAATCCCTCTGTGCTTGTCCCAGTCTGACCACTCTCACAGTGCTGGTTGTCTTTACATCCATCTGGAATTGTCCTTGCTGCAAGCTGTGTCTGAGGCTGCTGACGACAGCAATCAGATCTCCCTGAACTTGGCAACTTTTCCTCCGGGCAAACCCAGCTCCTTGAATGGCTCAGACTTGTTCTTTATCAATATGAACTTTTTCAACAGATTTCAAATGGATACCTTAAAAGATTCCACCATAAACTGAGAATCCACAAGGAAAACTCCACAGACACGGAATTCCCACTGCTGCAGCTGCTCCACCAACTGTTTCATCACTGGCAGGTGCGTGTAGAGTTCGATCTGACCTGGGGCACACTCAGGATATTAGAAGGTTGGAATGTGAGGCAAACAGGAACAGTTCACAGTTACACATAGACATGGGACTGCATTTAACGTAAATAAAAACTGCTAAGGAAAGCACCCTCTTTTCAGGCAGCTCTGTCTGTGTTTGGGTGAAGTGGAAAAGACCTCCTTTGGTCTCCAGTTAGTGTTAAGTTTGCAGTTGCCACATTATTCCCACAGCACATGATGCTACCAAACATCTGTGCAGTCACCCAGATGAACCCAGGACCAAGTGCACTCCTAAGACACCTGAAAGTGACTCTGACAACTGTTAATAGCTCATCAAAATGTGAATTATCACGACCATCTAAAACCAAATTTTCCCATTTGAGAATTTTCCAATGAAGAGCGATACCAAAACATTGGCGTGTGTTTACCTGGGCAATCAAACAAAATATAGTCATCCTCCACGTGCCCAAGGCTCTCCTCCAGCCAGTTGAAGTTATTGGCAAAGTACTCCATGCAAAACACCAAGCCACCATTGGGGCCAAACCTCAAGGACTCATCTTCCATGACATCGTCCACTTCTATCAGCTCGCGGATGTCTGTGACAACACACACGTCACCAAAAGCCGGGAAATGAACTCTGCAGGCAGCTCGGTAGGTGAGAAAACCAACACGGCTTTACAGCAGCGCTGGGTGCACGGCATCTCCCCACTCACAGGCACACCCAGCAGCCACACAAAACTGTGGATGAACTTACACAAGCTCATTAATTCCCACAATACACACATATACGCTAAATACTTCCCCGGACTTATTTGGATATGAGTAGGGGTCTTTTGAGGGTTCCTGGTGATTGTTTGGGAAACATCTCATTCCCCAAATTTTCATCCTATGGTCCTGCATCTTCTAGTGAATCTCTTCTCCTTGATGGTATCTCAGCTATGTGGCCAGGTCAAGATGCACATTTTTTATCATCTTTGTTCAGACCTACTGTTGTTCTCAAAACGGAAACATCTGCCAGTACATATCAATCTCTAGTCTAGGTAAATACAGGCATTAAATGCGAGCTGACACAGGGCAACAGTCGCTGATGCAGGCAGTTATCACTATTACAGCGCTACATTAATGTCTGACATAGGCACTATTTGCTACCAGACCAGGCATTATTTGGGATATCACTGATATAAGGATCACCCATTATTTCGTTTAAACCGTTTTCCAACATCTTCCCTCACTGTCGCATGGCCTCCCTTTTACAGCAATAGAACTTGTGCGCTAGCACGCCCCCGGGGCGGTTCGAGCCCGGCGGTGCCCGGGGCTCGCCGGGGGCCGCCGCTCACCTGCCATGACGGGGTAGCTGAAGAGCTCGGCCGCCGGGTCCAGGTTCACCACCTGCACGGCGCGGCCCAGCGCCTCGCAGTGCTGCACCATGGTGGAGCAGTACGTGCTCTGCAAGGCACACACGGCCGTCAGGAGCCGTCAGGGGGCTCCCGCCGCTCCCCGCTCCCCATCTTTCCCCGCCGTTCCCCGCTCACCTTCCCGCTGCCCGCCGGGCCCATCACCAGCTGCGCGTACCGGGGCATAGCTGCGGCGGCCCGGCGGGAACTGGCCGCTAGGGCGCTCCGTAGCTCAGCTGAATACGTGACCGGCGCAGCGCATAGCCCTGCCCGCCCCGGTACGGCGAGCCGGCGGGGTCAAGCTGTGCACGCCCCTCTCGCGAGACGGTGGCGCTGAGGCGGGCGCACGTGCGCGCGCGGTGAGGGACCGGGACCCGCCGCGGCCCGAGGGGCCTCCGGTAACACCGACACTGCCCCCGGGTCCCCCCGCCCCGCTCCGCTCAGCCCCCGCCTGCCGGCTCCCACACCCGCCCGCTCTCTCTCCTGCGGAGCCGCGGCGCTGCCGCCCCTCGCAGGGATCCCCCCCGGTGCTTGTACCTGAGCATCCTCCCGGCGCCCTCCTTTCCGTCAGCCCCGGCACCGCCCCGTCCTGCGAGCCCGCCCCTCCTCAGGTACCCGAACCGCATCCCCTCAGCTCCCCCCATCCCCTCGGCTCCCCCCCATCCCCTCAGCTCAGCTCCCCCAGTCCCCCCAGTTCCGTCCCCAGCTCCCACCGTGTCCGTGATCCCCACCATGCCTGGTGTCCCAGCACCCTTCCCCCGACCTGCCCTCACTTTTGCCCCCTGACCACCCAGCACCCTCCTGCGCCTATTTGAGGTCTTCCTGAGCACCCCAACATCCTCACCCGCACTGTGACCATCTACCGCCTGTCCTTGTCCTCCTACCCTGAACCCACCATCTCTGGAACTTTCCCTCAGCATTCCTCACTGCCAACACAGCTTGTACAGCAACCGAAGCTTCCTCACACATATCCTGTTTGTTCCCATCTTCCTGGGGATTTCTTGTGTGTTCCAAACTCTTTCCTTGTTGACTTCTGTCTTCTAAGTCCCTTGCTTGAAAACGTGTGTGTAAACCGCTGTTAAATCCATTAGGGAGTTGAGTTCGCTTTCCTTGCTTTATGCTCTTTGGTTTTGTTTTTTTTCCCAGTGTTCTTGGATCAGCTTGTGACTCTTCAAGCACTGATTTAAATGACCTCTTTTCTTTGCTAATATGCGTGAGGTACCTGCCCCCAGTGCCCCCGCTGTTCATGTGCCATTGATTTAACATGATACTTCACGTTGTGCTTAACCCAGTGTGTTCTGCAATTCCCTGTGGGTTTCTGAAAGGTCTTTCTTCATTTTCTTCTCCCTGGTCGCTCATGCTCTTTTGACACTTTCACCTATTTCCTCGGGGATTGTTGTTGAGTTGGGATGTGACTGACTGAAACGCAGACCTTGGGTCCTCATTCTTTCACTGTGTGACCTCCAGGCTTGTGACATGGCCACAGATGTCGCTGAGCCGGTGGTCCCTGACTGCAGAGGGGACGGCAGGAGCGGTGCCAGGTCAGACGCCGATTACCCCCTCCGGGTCCTCTACTGCGGAGGCAAGTGCTGAGAGCTTTCTGGGTGTGAAGGGACTGGGAGCAGAGATCTCTTCCTGCAGGAAGTCAGTAAAGCCATTAGCTCAGAAAAGGGCTCTGAGCATTAGTATGACAGTAAGAAATGGAACACATAAAATTAATTGTTGTACTGTGTTTAGAAGTATTCTTTGCTCGTTACATTTGTAGTTATGGGGGTGAAATTTAAAGGGAATCTTGACAGTTGTGTTTTTAGATAGGAATGTCATTTTGCTTCAGGCTGGAATACAGTTGCAGGGGATTAAGAAATAGCCCTATTGTGTCTGAAAGTCTGCAAGGTAGGTTTGGGTGCTTGTGGGGCTGAGCCCCTCTTTGGAATGTTGGCAGTTCTTGGAAAAAAAGAAGCTGACCAAACCATGTGGTATTTTGTTAGGTGTATCTTTTCCCTCAGGTAGAAGTGCTGTTTTGTTCTGTAGCTTTTCCCAACGTTGGGCATCTCCTCCCTTTCCCTCAGTGCCTGGCAGCTCTTGCTATGAAGGTTTTATCATAATGCAGAGCATGTAAGCACAGGTCTAATGAGAGAGGATTTAAAATGTGGAGTGGCAACAATAAAGTCGTTTTTGAGTCAGTGTGTGGTTATAACCAGAAGTTATATAAGAAATCATCCCTGACTTTAAAACACCATTTGGAATTTAATTACTAAGGCTGTAAGTAAAAATGTAAAAAGTAAAAAATTCCTTTTGTAATCTGTTCTTTTTTTCCCCTTCTTTCTCCAGTCTGTTCGTTGCCAACAGAGGTGAGTTATTTTTTTGTTGTCCAAATTTCCTTCTGTCCTATTATGCCCTGTTTTGGTATATTTGTGACATATTTTGTCATTCCTCCACTGACACATTGATATGGCTTTTCTCTAGTACTGTGAATACATGCCTGATGTGACTAAATGCAGACAATGGTTAGAAAAGAATTTTCCAGATGAGTTTGCAAAACTTACAGTAGGTAAGAGTCTTTTCTATTTTCTAGCTGATCTGTGCCCTTGGACGTATTTAGAAATATTTGAGCTTGTCCAGTTGTTATCTCTTTCCTTTTCCTGCTGTATCATGTGAAAGTTAATGCTTTGGATGCTGTGAAATACGTTTTATAATGTCGGGAAACACTAAATAATCAATGTGTGGTTTCATTAATAATATTTGAGCTTTCTTAAGGTTTCTACCATAAACAGTCATCCATGCACTTGTTTTCCATCAAAGTTAGTTTATTGGATTTTATGTCTGTCCAGTCTACAGTGGATGGCTGGAGGCAAAGTCATTAATTATGGGGAACTTACTTGTTTGCATTTGGAATTTCAGTAGTAACATTATCATTAGTTTCTGTCTCTGTGCAAGAGCCTTTATTGAAGTGGTCACTGTGTCTTTGAGCTAAGGCTTTTCTGGAGTCTAATTTGCATAAATACTGTATTGAAGATGTAACATGCATCAGTCAAGGGGCTGCTGCACTTCAGCATAGTTTACTGATTTATCATAATACCACTTTACCTTACTTTCTGTTCTTGTAAGGCTGTGGTGTCTGACCACTAACTTTGTTCTTCTTTTTTTTCCCCTCACTGCTTTCTGATGCACATAAGAAAATTCACCTAAACAGGAAGCTGGGGTTGGAGAAGGCCAAGGAAATGTGGGAGGAGGAGAAGAAGAGGAGAAGAAGAAGCAAAAGAGAGGCAAGGTCTAAATAGTTGATTGTGGTACTGATTTAAACGCACTTTGGGGCATCCCTTTCTCACCTGCTGGTCTGGACCAGGGCACGAATTCCTTGCATCTTGGTGGTTAGCTCTGCACAGAACATAGGGAATATCTTCCTCCCTGTGGCAGCAGAGTTAGCTCTGTGACCTGTGCCAGTGGAAATGTTGGACAGGAGAGACAGGCAGGGAAAAGGGGACCTGCATCCTGTGCCTCATTGTTCCTGTCACTGCTGCCACTCTCAGTCAGGGAGCAGTTCTTCCCAACCTGAAATCAGCTGGCATTTCTCCCGGAATGCTCTGCCCTGTTGAGCAGCATTTTATGGGTTGCTTGTGGAGTGGAACAAAGGCTGCTTCCCTCTGTTAATGCCTCATGACTCTGCTTTTGCCTTTGTTCTTTCCACCTCTCTGTATTCACGGAACAGGATTTGGTTTTATGCTTTTAAATCTATTACCTGCGTCTCCATTAACAGCTGTGTCTCTTCCCAGCAGTAGTAGTGAAAAACATTTTCAAAACCCAACGTTGGAAGATACAAAGTTATGTGGAACAATTTAAACACAGTTTTATCTTCGATTGTTGGAGTTCTTTCTGCTGAATTAATTAACATACTTTCCACCATAAATCAGAGTGCTGAAGCTGTTAATATGCATTTGCCTGTGCAGTGTCAGGTTGTGTGCAGTGCTCCAGAAATTATGGTTAATACCCAGTAAGATCCATGTTTTATGCCACATATATTTTTGTTTTATTTTTGTATCTTGGCAACGAGTTTAATTTGCCTTCTCAGTAGGCAATGTGTAGTGACAACAGGATTTCATGTTCTGTAACTTGGATGCTTTTTCCAGAGATTTCAGGACATTTTCTTTCAACATTAATTTGTTGTGAGGGGTGGTATGATTAGTTTTCAGTCTGGTTTTTGGTTCTAAAATAATAGTGTTTAAAATATTTTGTGATTTTCTCCTAGAATCCAAATCTTCATGAAAGAGTATGGTGTTAAGTAGGATGGTGTAAGAGTGACCATAAAAATGTGAGGGAAAACAAGCACAAACTTAGTAAGACACTTACTGAAGAAAATTTAAGGCAGAAATTTACTGTCTTAAAATTACCAGACGCCAGTTTATAATAAAACAGAATTGAAAGTGCTGCGTGTTAGAAACAGAAACAATCACAGGGGTTGGTTTACTTGTCATAAATTCTTTAGGTTTTCATGCTGAGAAGGCTCAGAAACATGAAACTTTGGTTACCCTGGAATAACTTGATGACTGTACACAAAGTCAGCCGAGATCTTAATCTGGCTTGAAGAATCCTAATGAGGGGAATGTATCTTTTGCATGCTTTACTCCAACTCATAAATGCCTGATACAGGGAGTGTTCCCACAGGCTGGCCTAGAAATAGGCTGTAGGAAAGGTGGTGTTAGATGCTGTGGAATTGGGCTGCTGTGGCTGGCTGCTGTCAGAGGTGTGGGGTTTGCTGCTGGCTCACATATCCCTGTGTGGTTCACTCTGGGGTTGTGCACAGGTATCCAGACCTTGATCTGCTGTTTAACCCAGCAGCCTGAGGAAAACAAGACCTTGTGGCCTCAGGAAATGGGCACGAGCAGCTTGCTTTACCTCAGACACAAACCCTGAGGATGTTAAAATACTTGGGGAAAACATCAAAGAAAAATTTATTTCTAGGATTACACCAAGGAACGATGTAAATGTAGACCGAACACAGTAATTAGTAAAGTGTGGGGAAAAGCCCTTTTTTCCTGATTGTAGTGGGGGTCTGCTGTTCAACCTGTGCTTGAATGCACATTTGACATGTATGTGTTGTTATTTCCCATAATACTTTGATGACACGGGATCTTTCTTAAATAATACTAAACCTGAGACAATGTGCAAAATATATTTTTGTTTACCAACAGTGTTGGGGAGGTAACAGTTTCTTTGTTTATAGGGACGAAATCTGACCTTGTGGGCTTTTTTCTTTGATGAACTATGGCATCATTTAACTAATCATGTAACCTTATGCTCTGTTTTAAAGGTGGAAGAGGTCAGATAAAACAGAAGAAGAAGACTGTACCACAGAAAGTTACGATAGCTAAAATTCCCAGAGCAAAGAAAAAATATGTCACGAGAGTGTGTGGCCTCGCAACGTTTGGTGAGTTTGGGTTTTCCTGGTATTGGGTGTGCCTGCCTTTAACCTCATGATATTTCTTCTGGTTGTATTCCATTGAGAAATCTGCTGCCAGCTGTGTGAGGTGGAAGTCCTGAGGTGCTTTTAGCAGTTCCAAAGCATGCCAAAGGTACACTGACTTCTCACAGGGATAAATTATTAAGGTAGTTATTGCCATGTTTTTTCAAACAAATAGGGCTACAGGTATTTTGAAACAGGGCGCAGACCCACGTCAACAGAACGTGTAGAGGACGTTCAGCACTTTCTACCTTGAAGCATTTGTACGTCTGTTGATGTTTTGGATGTAAACAACAGGCTTGGCTTTCAATGGAAACTCTAGCAAAGTTTCAACTGTAAAACGCCACTGCTTTTTCAACAGTTAAGATTTTGGCTTTAAACTTGAGAAAATATTTTTATGACAACAACTGTATTTAAATTGTTCGTTTTCCCCTTGGCAGAAATCGATCTTAAGGAAGCACAAAGGTTTTTTGCTCAGAAATTTTCCTGCGGTGCCTCAGTAACAGGAGAAGATGAAATCATCATTCAGGGGGACTTTACAGATGACATTATTGATGTAATCCAGGAGAAGTGGCCTGAGGTAATAAACCCTTTCTTCTGTCAGGAAGACACACACTTTTCCACACTAGCCTGTGACTTTCCAATGACTTTGGAAAAGGGTTTCATCTTTGGCAGCACAGAGTGGTGCTTAAAAGTAAGAGCATGTTTTTGCATTCCCACCCTGCAGTGAGGGAAGCATGTCAGAATAAATCCAGCTGTCAAATATCTGTGGCTTCTTTGTGACCATTTCTTAGCAGTGAGTGTCTAAATACTCTTACCTTGCTATCCTATTTTTCAACACCTCTTAAAATATCGCAAAATTAAAGCAAACAAACCCAAACCCCACACATTTGTGCTTCAGAAGAAGAGATCAGCTAGTGTGAGTTGGGCTGAAATTTAAGGCTGAGAGCTGTAATTGCAGGGGCTTTCTCTGACTCTCCCTTGTCCTGGCATTTCCCAAGTGGAATTCTTTATGGTTTAACTCCATAGGCCTGTCTTTATTCACAGTCCTGCAGGCTCAGCTGTGTCCTGCAAGCACACGTCACTCATGTAGAATTTACAGCAGGGAATCTGGAATGGTGCTGTTCACTTCTGCCACACTTCACTACATTTACAGGGGTGCACGTTGAAGGAGGCATGTAAAAAGAAAATACTTAATTTGCTGTGTTTTGGATTTTTCTCCCTAGGTGGATGATGACAGTATTGAAGATCTTGGAGAAGTCAAGAAGTGATAGTGAAAGATTACCTTTATTTAATTATATGGTTATAAATGATATAGCAAAAGTGAGGCTTCTAAATCCATTTGCTCTGCAGTGAAACTGTGGAGAACCCGTATCCTTGGCATTCTCACTGTTCTGTATAGGCTGCTTGTTTTTTTGTTTTGGGTTTTTTTTGTGATATTTGCCAAAGTTAAATTGGGGTTCTACCATGCTTAAGCATGAAGTAGATTTAAATAAAATTACTGTTCCTCACTGAATAGTTTTTGAGGTTTTTTACATCTACTTTCCTTTAACTATCTTACAGGAAAACAAGAATTTATGGCATTAAAATATTGATTTTCATCTGCTGTCCTTTCTGCTGAGCTTAAGTGAATAAGGCATGTGGCTGATGTAGACAATTTTACCTCTCATTTACCTGCAGAGAATTTTAGAAATTAGAATGGAACATTCTAGAGGTTTGTTAACAATGAAAGGACAGTGAATCCTGGAGTGGTCACACAGTTGGGCTGAAGTGATCATCCTACATCCCTGCCAGCTGAATTATTTTATTGGCTGGAAACACTGAGAAATACGTGAATATGACTTAGAAATTTATCCTATTTTCATAATTCCAAAGATCTCCAACCCTGCTGGGCTTCTAGGTGAGGCAATTGTAGTGGCTTTATGCTTTTGTCGTGCTGCTCATTCAGGAACACAAATTAATAGTGAGCACTGTTCCACAGGCCATGTTAGCAGTGGGGTGGGGTGCCAGCTCTGCTCTCTGTACTCCCACAAACAGCCTCGAGCATCGATTTAGTGCTTTTTGTTGCACTGCTCTATTTAATAACACTAAATGCAAAATCCTGGAAGTGAAGTCCTGTCACTGCAGAGCCTCTGTGAGCTGAAAGCCAAGGGGGTGATGTGTCAGATGCCCTGTTCTCTTCCTGTAAAGTTGCTTTTTTCAGTGATTTCTGTTTATAAACCGTGGGTGTATGTGGAGAGGTAACTCTATCCCTATAGCTGGAAATCTGGAGTAGTGTATCTCGAGAAATGACTGCGTCTGTAGTCCTCCTATTTAACACTGGACAGGGAAGTTGCCTCCAACACGTAACATCCTGCCGGGTTCTTACTCATCCCCTATCAACCACGTTATTCATCATCACATTTTTTCTGGCAGCTCCAGCCCTGCCCGCAGAGCTCCGGGTGAGGCGGCCGCGGGACTCGAACCTGTGGCTGAGGGCCTCGAACCGGCGGCCCCAGGACTCGAACCCGCGGGCCCTTCGCTGCGGGGGGCGGAGCTTCCACCAACGGCGGGCGGGGCCGGGCGGCGGCGGTGGGTTGGGGCGGGCGGGGGTAACGGGCGGGGACGGGGGGGCACGGGAAGCCCCCGGGCTTAGGAAGAGCCTTCCCAGCCGGGCGGGACAGCGGGGAGGTGCTGCAGGCCTGCCCGGGAAGGGGGGCCGCTCCCGGGGGAGGTACCTCAGGGCCCCCCTCAGGCCTGCGGGAGGCCGCAGGGCCGCCCCCGCCCCGCTCCGGCGCAACGCCGCTTGTGCTCCCTCAGGGTCGGCGGGTAACGGGGCTGCTGAACGCGGGAGCCTCCATGCTGAACGTGACATCCTTGAAGCGTTCCCGGTTCCACTAATGCCTGGCAGCGCTCTGGCCCCCAGTCCCCTATGAGTTCATCGCTGCTGCGTTCTGCTTCTCCCCAGGTAAAACATGAAAGCGCCGCTAGCAATCAGCTCTCTTTGGTTGGAGGGTACTCATTGTGCTGCTGGCGGTTTGAGTCATGGACCACAGGTGGTACCACCTTGTCATGCAAAGGGCTTCAGTCAAGGGCCACAGGTTGTACCACGAGCATAAGGAACTTTTTGAAATGGTTTCTATTTATAATAGAAACATAACTCTACTGAAATAAAAGCCTCGAGTTTATTATGAGATAATTTGTCACTTCCTTGTGTTGAAATGCATTCCTGTCTCACCTTTTGTAGGCATTTAGCCCAGATTGCAAGAACAGCATCATTAGGAGACAGAGACAAGAACTCAAGCTTTTAATTGCAGAACTGAAAGATCGTGACAAGGAGCTCAATGACATGGTGGCAGTGCATGAGAGACACATTCAGGCCTGGGAAGATGATCGCCAAAAAATACTGACTTTAGCAGAACGATGCAGCTTATTAACCAGTAAGTGTTGTGATGTAAAGAAGAAGATCTTGGTCTTAAAAGTATATTCAGCTGCTTTGACCCTTCAATAACAGTTTTGCATCGTATAAGGGACCATTTCCTACCCATCAGCCTTTAAATCTTATTGTCTGTTTCTGAGATCTAAACTTCCACACTGGTGCTGAAGTGATCTGATTTTGAAGGGGGGTGTGATGATCAGATAACTCTTTCTCGTCTGAATGTGTAAATTGCTTCTGTGAATTCTTTAAAAAATAATCTGATTAAATAAATGTCGGGGAAGAGAAAAATTTGCAACTTGATGGCGAGTTACAGAGCCCTGTGCCCTGAGGTTCTGCTGCACGGCTCTGAACAAACACAAACCACCCAGTGAAACACCTGGTGGCTCTGAACAGTCTCAGCACAGAGCTCACCACACAGGTTCCTGCTCCATCTGACCTGGGTAGCCAGGGAATCCTCCTTCAGAGTGTGCAACACAAGCATCCAGTTCTGAATTGTGTGATTTTAAAACACTGGGTTAAATGATTTCTGAGATTTAAGAAGTTGCATGACAGCCTCTGAGCTGTTTTCTCACAGATAACTTTGTCTCCTTCCTTTGCAGATGAGCTGAACGAGAGAAATGCAATTATAAAATCACTGACCAAAAAGTTGAAGTTGTTAGAATCCCAGCATAATGACAGTAAGACAACACTTGAAAACACACAACAGAAGTTTAAAGAGCTCACCCAAAAAGTATCAGATTCATCTGTTCACTGCCAGGCTCTGGAGGTAGGGACTGAGTAATGATCTGATTTTGCAGTCTATGCATGTACAGGATGCCTGTGATGAACTGTAACATTCCAAAACTGAGACATGCAGGGTATTAAGACCCTTGATCACAAGCTGATTGGGGAATAATTCTTACTCCAGTCCTCTTTTCTTCAGTTTGCTCAGGATCCTGCATAACCATTCATGATGTTTAAATAACATGGATGCATTTACTGGAAAAAAACAGTAACTTTCAATCACTGAAGTAATAGCTGACACTTATTTCTGTTCACTAGGAGAAAAATCTGAGTCTCCACTGCTCAGTTTTGGAACTGTCTGCTAAGACAGGCCAGCTGCAAGCAAGGGAACAGGAGCTTCTCACTATGCTTCAGCTGAAGGTAGTGTCTGTAACATCTGTCATCTCATGGGCACTAAATGTGGTCAAACTGCAGTGCAGCTGTTGCTGACTGTGCCATGAGGCTTCTGTCACTGGTGATCTCACTCATGGTTAATTCTTAAGCTGGTTTGAGAAGGGAAAAGTAGTCAGCAATAAACTGGTTTATTTTCATAAACAAGCTTGTTTCCAAGCTTTAATTCTAGGGGTTTTTTTTCCCCAAAAGCTCAGAAGGAAGTCTGTGCATCTCTTTAACTGCTGCAGAAAGATGTACTGTTGTTTTGTCAAAACCCACCCATAACATAAAAAATAAGAATTCATTCTGTTTTCTATTTCAGGACAAGGCCTTAATTGAAACAACTGATCAGATTACTGAGGTTACATCCAAGTTTAAGACACTGGAAGATGCACTGCATGCAGCAAAGCTGGAGGAATTCAGTCGCAACAGAAAACAGCAAGACCTCAATCTGACCCTGAGCGATGTCATGTTTCAAGTGAATAAGATTAAAGGTAAATGTTTATACTGGGCACCTAATTTAGTGTAGGCCAGCATGACTCCTTTTCACTCTGGGAAATGCTACACTTTGTTTTACAGATGTCCTCTCTGAAAAGATGAAAGAAAGCAGCAAGCACCAGGAGGAAATCAGTCACCTGAAACAAGAAAATGGCTGCTTGAGGAGTGAGCTGATGCTGGCAGGTAAGGGTGGGCAGTTGGCCTTTCATGCCTTGGCTTTCAACAGCTCAGAGGCTTCTAGGCAGCAGTTCACCGATATCTGTGAAGGAGGCAGCTTGGTACCTACCTTCCTTGCAGTTTAATAAAAGTATATCCCTTGTGTGCCATTCTTCTATGGAAGCAATATCTGGGGCTTCTGCAGGGACACTTTATAAAATCTTGTGAAAGCAGAAAGTTCACCAAAGTGATTACATGGCAGGGAGTAAGTGGCTTGGGGGATTCTCTCCTGAAAATTTTGAGACTTTCTCTTCTCTGTTGCTTTCTTTAGCTGATGGGTTTGGTTTAGGCTGGTTTAATATGCAGACCTTGGTAAACTGCATCTTGCGCTCCGTAATACCTTTGGTTTTGGATGGAAGAACATCTGGTGCTGCAGTGGATAGAAAAGGTCACTGCAATATTCTTGGGGACAGCCACAGAGACCTTGAAAGATTAGGTGGCCAAAGGTGTCCCCTGCTGGAAAATTTCCTTGCCTATCACTTCTAGTCTGCTATTACCTTTGCCAGACATTGATCCCATGTCTCATTATTTTAAAACCAATAGAATTGGGAGTTGTTTCTCAACGCTTCCCTGTACATGCATGAATTAGAATTAATTAACTGAATTTCCTTTATCCTTGCCTCTTTTTTTTCCCCTTTTCCCTTTCCCTTTTCTATTTCCTTTCCTTTCTGAAAATGTTAAATAAATCAGCCAATGAAACACAGTATTGCTGCTAGTAAAATGAAGTCAGGTGCTGAGGAAAAGCCCAAGGAAAACACTTGATTTTTTAGTTTTCTTGTGGGTTTTGTGCTCTTTTTATCTGGAGGAGAAACAGATCCTGTTGATCTTAAGAAAATGCTTTTGTTTTGTTTCAGTACCACCTTCTACTGCTACAGACACAGCATTAGCAATGCACTTGCTTTGTATCTATTCACCTGAAGTAACTGAAACAATTATTATGTTTTGAAACAGTGGAGGAAGCACAGCGAAAGGACCAACTTTATCAGTTTGCCAAGTCCAAGCAAGTGCGGATTGAAAAACAATTGTCCAGTTTGCAACAGGTACAGCCCTGATTGTGTTTCTGCTCTGAGGTTAGAGAAGCATTTTCAGTAACATCAGACCTGCGTGGAACAGTGTAAAGAAGTTAGATCTGATTATTATTAATTAAGGGAAAAAAAAAAGTCTGTTTGTGCCTTGCTGGGATCCCTGTAGAATGTTGATTTGTTTCGTTTGGGGTTAAGCTGAAAAGCCCGTGGTGCTTGCTGGGAAGTCAAGTGAAGGGCAGCAGAATTGGGATTGCACACCTGCCCAAGGTGAACTCAGCAGTGTAAGGGACATGGTGTCCTGGCAGATTTGTTTTTCAAGACTTAAACCCTGTGTGTTCACCTGCTCTCAGTTGAGGTTCTCAAGGCATGTTCCACTTTTTAAACAGTAAATAATTGATGGGTAGTTACCTTCTCCATTAGCTTCACAAAAAATCCCCTGCAGTGAAAGCCAAATCCCATGATCATCATCCATGTTACATTCTGTAACTGTGGACAACATAATAACAACATGAATTAAGTATCAGATAACAGTAATGGTATTTTATTTATGGTTCAGTGTGGTTCCATCTTAGAAGAATAGTCCAGTCTCCTAATAGAAATCCTGTTTATTGCTGCAAAATGTTATTTTCCTAAATACATACAGAGATGTCCTCTTGGATTTGGAAGTCTTTGTCAACAGTTTGACTACAGGCATTGGTTTAGAAAAACATTTCCAGGATGTTTTTGGAAGACAGGCACTGTGGTACTGCCTGATGATGATGTTCCTGCACCCAGACATTTACTAATGCCCCTCACGGTCTCTAACAGGTCTGTGTAAAACAGCAGCAGGACTTACACTTCCTTCATGTCAACTTGGATAGCTCTCAGGATTCCAGGAAAAAGCATGAAAAGGCAGCAAGTGGAAGGAGGTAAAGATATTTTTAATTTTTTTTTCTTAAATAGTTTATCCTCAAAGAGAGACTTCACTGTTCAGCCTTAACTAACATCCTAACAGAGGTGTGTGCTGGGTCAGGATGGCTTTGCTGGACTCAACCACAAACATCCAGTGAAGCTGTCAAGTACCTTGTTTTTTATTTGGTTGAGAGAGGCCGTGAACATCAGTCACAGACCAAGTATTGTAGCAGGCCAGACATCTCATGATTTTTTTAGAAAATGAAGTAGTCTGGTGGTAGGAGTGTTAATCTGACTCCCTACTACTTTTGTTTAAAAAGCTAAGTTTATTTTAGGATGTAAACTTAGAGAATTGGTGCACACCCTGGAGGTTCAGACAGAATCACCACACTGTATAAAACATGAAGCAACTCTCAGACTGATTTGAAAAGTAACAGCCGGATCTGGGCAGATTTTCTGTGGGGTTTTGGCAGGATACAGTTGCCTGGTGATGTGTGAGCTGCTGCAGAACCGTGGCAGCAGCCTCTGTTCTGTAGAGCTTTAGGAGTGCACTTGGGGATGCTCTTTACCTGCAGCGTTTCTGACTTGTTTTTGTCGTGCCGTTGTAGCACAGGGGCCACATTCTCTGCCTCTGAAAGCCCCAGCGAGACAGACATGGGTAGGACTGAGGGCAGCCACAGGATGTGCGAGGAGTGTGGAACTGCACCAGTTCCAGCAAGTAGGGTAAAACCCACCCCTGAGATGTGTGAAGTAGATAATAGACAGTTACAGAATGCTTCAGACTTGGAGGAAACTACCTCAGCGTTCTTAAAGCGGTGTCAAAAAGTTGTGAAAGGCTTGGCTGTCCCTGCGGAAGAAGGAGAAAAGCAGGATGTTGCATCAAGCTTTGATGAGCTAGACAGTGAAAAATTTCATGAGGCAAACAACACAAGGCCATTGAGAAACAGGGAAATTGGAGAGAATGGAGTGAAAAGCAGAGACCGACAAACCTTTGAGGTGTCTTTGCCTTCATATGATCATTGGCTTAACATAAGATCTCATGTAGATTTGCAAAGCACTTTGATCCAGAACATCACATCTGACAAAAGTGATAATGGAAAGAAAACCTGGGAAGAGAGATCTGAAATTGAGTCTGGCCAAGAAAGCAGAGACGCTCCTGTGACTTGCAAGTCTGAATCTGATTCCTGTATTAATAACTTAATTGTAAATGAAGATGAGCGATGGAAGCCACTATCAGATCTGGAATGGCTGGAGATTTTCAAACCCAAAAAGAGAGATGGAAATGCACGCTGTGGAAAAGATTACAGCTGTTTTGAGACTGCAAAAGAGATTAAATGTACCTGCTCAAAAAGGTTATGAGTTTGTTGCCTTTAAGAAATAAGTATAAGCTAGAGTTATGTAGAAATTTAGGAGTATAAGCTCTTGATATTATCTCAAGCTATGTATAAAGTAACTGCTGGTTTAAATTTAGTCTATCAACTTGAAAAGTAACAAATTTAAAATAAAAATAGCTCTTAAAGTATCATGATTCTATTTTTATGCATTTATTTTTCCTTATCTCTTGTCCTCAAGAGCTGTGTGGGCAGGAGAAGCCGCAATACCATATAACTTAGGCAAATAAACTAATTGAGAAAATCTTAGGATTTTTTGAAATCCCGGGTGTTGCTTGTAACTCTGATGGGTCAGATACGTTCTGACCAGAGCTGGACTTGTACCATGATGTTTCTGTGAGGCAAGAAACAGATCCAGGTTTTGTGTGATGCTTTAGTGACTGTGTTACTTCTATTGAGAAATCACACCTTGGCTGGGCAAGAATGTAGGACACAGCTCTAAGCACAGGCTGCTGCCTCTGTCAGGGCAAGAAATGAGATGGCAAGATTTACAGGACAGCAATCTGTCCACCATCCAGTTCATGGGACTCTATCCCTCTGTCTGTGCTGTGGGAGGAAGAGGACAGGTGGTTGGGGACAAGCAAAATGAGGTTTCTAATGCTGAGAAGTGTCAGAAGAAGACTCAGGTGCCTCAGTGGTGTTGGAATGTCTCAGAGATAAAAATGCTGCTCAGAAGTAGCTTTGTGCCTGCACAAGCAAAGGCATTCAGAGCTGGGGCTTGCTCTGGATTTGTTCTGTTGGTTCCTCTATTTCCTTTCAAAAAATTGATTTGCCAGCTCTATTTTAGAAGGATTTCTGAAGTTTCACAGTGATTTCATAGCTGCCTTTTAGCCAGAGGAGGAGCCTTCCAGCTGGTGGTTTGACAAGCACAGTAAATGAACAGCTGTTTAAACCTGCTAACAGTGTTTGCCAGCAAGTCTGCCCAGCATCCAAACAGATAAATGTTTTGGAATGGAAAGATCTGATGTATGGATGCTTTCATTCTGTGTGGCTTTTGAAATAGAAATATTGTAGAAATCCTTCCTGCAGTGAGACAAACCTGTTCAGGAACAAGGTGAATGGGCAGCCACTGAAAAAGAATGCTGGCCTGGCACATTCCCACGTGCCTTAGCTGAGCTTCACACACCCGTGTGGGCTCTCTCTAGTTTCCACTGGCTATAAATCATTGTAAAGACTCCACTCCCCTTCTGTCTACCCTGAGCTTTCTTCTTTACTCCCCCCGCAGCACCAATGACACACTGCCATCCCTCCAAATCCCTTTTGAGGCTGGATCATGAAAGCTGCTTTCACTTTTTGTCTTGTCCTATTTGTCTTGTCCTTCAGTGAATTTTAAAAGAAAATGGACAAATTTAAGCTGGGCAGTGCAGCTAGAAAAGATATCCTCTAGTTGGGGGGGCTGTGCTACCCACTGGGGATTTGCTGCTGAGCTATCCAGTTTTCTTGATGCCCACATTTGGTCCTGGGGCCCTGCTAATTGGAGATGGATTGACTCAGTGCAAATCCCTGACTGTCTGCTCTCCAGCCTCTGCAGACTCGGATTTGCCAGGCAATAAATCCTCGCCCCTAAATGGGAGGAAGGCAGGAGCGTTGCTTCTGTGAGGGATTAATGGCAGAGACCAAACACAGCGTTCCTCCTGGGACTTGAATCTGGATCCTCCAGTTTTCCATTGCTGCTTTCATAGTGCTGATGATGTAGTTTGTGTTTAGGGAAGGGTGCTGGCACCTCCCTGTCAGCCCAGCAAATATTTTTGCCATGAGTTCCTGAATTCTGGAGCAGCCAACAAGGAGGCTGTTAACAGTCAAATACCTTCCCCAACAGCAAAGGGGATTGTGAAATCCCCAAGTGCAGGAATCATTTCTGTGTGTTCTGACTTGGTGACTTCATTTATGTTGGGCCAACGTTTGCTGCCTTTGGATTTTTATCTCAATTCTCATTTTAAAGATGGAGCATCAGCAGGTACTTGTTGAGTCTGCTCGGGCTGGACTAAGCCACCCATTCCTGAGCCATTTCTCTGCCTCAAAATCAAACCAGTTTCCCCTTCCTTTCCAACCTGTGTGTTTTCCAGGACAGGCCATGCTCATCTCATGTCCTCACATCCCTGTTCCAGGCTGCTTGTTCCCTCACGTCTCCACAGAACCTTTCCTTGTCACAAACACAGCCATGAGCTTTTCTCTCCTAAAAGAGAGTCTGTTTTATCCCAGTGTTTTATGGGAGAAGTGAAATGGTACACAGCAGACACTCATGAGCTGGCAACTCTCATGAGGGCTTTTTCCTAGATTGAATGTCAGTTAAAAATACATTTATTTTTAACAGTCTTGCCCGGTATGGAATGCACTGTTACACCAAAATAAGTATCTAAAGAATATCTAACGAAATGTTGTCAATTCAAAGATGATATTTTCTTTGAAATATACTTTTTTTTCCCATTATTTGCCTATCCAGGCAGGGCTAGCACTCTGCTTCTGTTATGTTCCGAAGTTGATGAATGTGGTTTGCTCCTGTATTTAAAAATAAATAAACCCAAGCCTCTTTGGGAAAGCTCTCCTGTGATCTCTGAAGTAAGATGATGACTGTGAAATTCCCTTGAAAGGTACACCTGCAAATATTAATTTGCCTAATGGTTGATTGAAACCAAAAAGGGAGTTGGGTGTGAGGGAAGAGGGAGTAGCAGAGTGTTGGGAAGAATGAAGTATTGCCTTTCATGTGCTCTTTGCAGGGTTAAGTGCACACTCAAGCACATGGTCCTGGAGCTGGCTGAGACTGGTTGAATGTCAAGCCCTTGTCCTCAGAGGATGAAACCGATGTAGGGAAGCTGTAAAGCATGGGAATGCTCTGAGGAACAGGATAACCTCCCAAGCTTCTTGGTTTCCTTGGCTCAGGGCCCACAGTTATTTATGTTGTGCCATGATTTTCCCTTGAAAGTTTAAGAAGGATGGTGATACTGTTTCTGCCAATGTCTTAACTTTTTTTAACAGTGAAGAAAATCTGGATCTGAATTCCTACCACTTGGCTTCTCCCCATTTGACATCCACTCAGAAGAGTGACATGACTCAAAATTCCGGGAAATCCTCTGGTGAAGACTCCCCTCTGGACATCAGTGACCTGGCAGTGACTAAACCAACAAACAGATGCTGCATGAACACAGTCAGTATCTCATTGCACAATGTCCTTGACTGATTTTAAGGGGAATTATGACTGGTGGTAGGAATGCAAATGTCTCCCAGCATGGAAGAACTGGGGACTCAAATGATGAGACAGCAGGCTTAAGGAAAAGGTGGTAACATATTTTTTAAAAACAACTCCTTGTTGTCTCAATATGCCTTTGACAGCATAAGTATAAATGAGTTTTTAAAAAATAATTATTTTTTGGTTTTGGAATGAAAAGCTTGAGGAAAATGGATGCTGGCTAATTGGTAATTCCACTAAATATCTGAGTACATGTGGATGCAGTTATCAGAAGCTGTTGGACATGTTTCTTTCCTGTTCTGCTTGGTCTTCGCTCTTTCTCATGTCTTTATTCTCTCCTTTATCCCTGAAGTACCTCTCTTGTGTGAGCTCCATATACAGGCATGTGGAAATCTGTTAAAAAATGTCAGGAGGAAGGAGCTCTGTGTTAATCAGAAGCACCAGCAGTTAGGCAGTGTCTGTTACATTGCAGTATTTTGAACAGAAACATTTCAAAATCAAAATGCTAGTTCTTGGTGCTTTATAATTCTTTTGAATACTCCAAAAAAAGATCCCTCCATAACTCTGGCTCCTCTCTGTGTCCCCCAGGATACCAGTTCCCTGTTCTGGAAGCTGGAGCGCTTGCTGGCCCAGTCCCGACAGATGCTTACTGATCTGGAGCTCAGCCTTCTCCACACCAGCCCCTCCTGCATTCCCAACACCAACAACATGAATAAGGTACAGATTGCTCTCCCAGGACTCAGGTCAGGTGCTCAGGAATACTGATTGGGAACATCCTTTCCCTTATGCTTGGCTTGCACTGCATTAGCAAAGCATGAGGAGGATATTGGTTATGAAAAGACAGTTCCTGCATGCCTTAGTGCTTGAATTTTTTATAGGATTCTGTATGGCTGCTCAAGGTCATGACAGGATTTGACTTCTGCATGTGTCTAAACAGATGGAAGGCAGAAATCATTTTGGGGCAAGCTGTAGGAGGTCTAAAAAAAGTGAACACTGATTCTTTCTCCCTTAAAGAAAATGAGATGGTTTCTCAGGCTCAGCACACACTCACTGCTCTGCTGTCCCAGAGACTCACAGTCAGAACTAGTTTATTATTATATTCATGGAAAGGAGGGCAGTATAGGGAATAGGTGGTATATAGGATACTTTTGGATAAGGATTTAAACCAGAAGCTCAGCTTAAATAAATTTAGAGCTTTTGTGGGTTAATAGTTTTAGCTCCTTCATTGCAGGGGTCAGGGTCAGAGAATATATACAGTGGTCAAAGAAAAGAACCTGTATGTAGCTGTCACGGCAGTTTATTTTATGAGCACAAGTGCTGATAAAGTTCCTGGTGAGTATTTGGGCAGTAGAAGTAATCAGAGAAAGGGTCACTTGTTTGGTGGATAAATATCCATAAGAATTTCTGCCTTGTTTGACAAGGACATTGTACCTTTTGTCCCTAGAAATGAGTAAACTTGTGCTGGTGTATATCCCAAAGGGAGGATTTAGGCTTCTGCGTTCAGAGCAGTGCTGAACCCTCATCTTCATCCTCACATGTATCACCTCCCTCTATAAAGTTGCACTCCTTTTAGCCTTAGATGAACTTGACCAGAACAACGTTACTGTAAGGAACAGACAAAGCCATTTTTATAACATTCAGCACCATAAAACCTTCGCTGTGCTGGGCCTGAGTGTAAAGGTTGTGTGCCAGCGTTTGCATAAACTGAAAGGATATTTTGTTCAGAAGTTCCTCTGCAGGATTTCATTCAGTGGCAAAGACAGCAGCAGTTTAGTCTTCTGCAAAGACTCCTGAGTAGGAGGATTCCTGAAAAGCTCCCTGCAACACAGTGCTTGCTTGTGGCTCTTGCCCAGCCCCATCAGCTGTCTGGCTCCTGCTCACTGCTTGGCACGTCATAGCTCAGCTACTCTGGCTGCCCATGACTCTGCTTTATAATCTGATGCTGCATTTTTGAGCTTGGAAATTGGCTTCTCCTTCAGCACGGGTGCTTTAGTGGATAGAAAATGAAGCAGGCTCGTGTGTAGTGGCGGGAGCAGATCCTGAGCCACATCTGTGGAACTTTGATCTGCTTTCAGAGCGGATCTGGGCAAAAACTCGTCAAGCGTGTTCGAGTTAATCTATGCAGGCCAACTAACCTGTGCTTAAAACCAGGCTTACCTGGGGCTGTTTTAAACTGAGCTTTAGAACATAATACATATTAAAAAACAGCCTTTAGAATTTCATCAGGAAGAATTTGTACATGTTGGATTCTGTGCCCTGCTTGGGGGAGGGAGGAGAAGAGGGAATTAAGAAGTGCATCCCTGCTGCTCACCATCTTGAACCTGGCAGCTCTGGAAATTTTATTCTCTGAGTCCTTTGATTTCCATGTAGTTTTTTTACATTACAATGGAAACAACAGAGCTTGCAGAAACTCTTCACAGAAGCCAGTTATCTGCTGCAGAAGAAAGAGATGCTAAGCTTCTTTTTTTTCTCTGTGATGTTCCGTGAGCATGAAGGTGTTTTCAGCTTCATCTTTTATTGTTTGCTTCCCTCTATATAAATGCATCTGCAATATTAATACACTTTATAGATTTCTGAGGTGGGCCTGGCACAGGATTCGAAGTGCATTTCCAATAAAACTCTTGTGATTACTGTAACAGCAAACAGATATTAAGGCAGCAAGTAGTTCCTTTAGTCAAATAATTAAACTTTTCTCAAGCATGTTCCTCATCCTCAGGGCAGTCAGATCTCACAGCTTCATTCCCCAGTACCTGCACCCTCCTTACTGTAGTTAAAACCCTTCTGTGTGTTACAGATAACAGGATCTAGGATGTGAACATTGTTGAATGAGAGATTGGGAAGTTTTTTCCAGTGCCAAGGCCAAGGGCTGTTTTAGGATACTGTTCCTGGGCTCAGAGCCCCAGAAGTAGAATGTATTGAATAGAGCTGTTTCAGAATATCCAAAGCAGCCTTACCCACAGCAGATTGTTTTTTTCTTTTTGAATCAGGAAATTTCTCACTCTCTGATTATTTGTTCTCCTATTGTGGATTGGATGCTTGCGATAGGCACCACCTTGTCTGGTTCTGAGGACAAAAGTGTAACCAGATATGGTCAAAATCCTGAAGACCACATGAAACTGAATAAGAACCAGCAACAATGAGGAGAAAAACTGGCAAAAAAGAAGAAGTCTTCCAGTGCTGACACAACCTGAGCTCATGCCTGCAAAGGGAGGTTATCCCACAGCCAGCTGGGCTGTGACACTCTGTGGCACCGGGTTTCTCATGTGGATCAGCCTCAATCCAGTGGGGAGCTGGTGCTCAGTTCTCTGTTGGATATTCCAGCTGCAGTCCCTGAGCTGTTTGTGCCCTGTGGAGCCAAACCTGCTGTGCCCTGGGGAGTCTGGGTGGTTTGCAGCACCCTCGTGTTCTGCTGGTTCTGCATTAAGCCTGGAGACACTGAGTCTTCTCTCAAAACCCGTCGGATCTGCGGAGTGCAGCTGATGGAGCTCTTGGAGGAGATGGATGCTGAGTAGCTGGAATGCCAAACCTGACTCTGCTGTAATGTTCCTGTGCACAGAGAGAGCTCTTCTTTTCCTAAAAAGAGCCCTGAGGTAAAAGCAGCCGGAGGTTTTATAGGCTGAAGCCAGCACTGTGACTTGCATGCTGAAACCACTGATGGTACAAAGCTTCAGGAGCAAATCCCCAAAAGTGCTGAGCCCCGTGCTGAGGCAGCAGAGTGGTGAGAGCACGCTGAGCCTACAGAAATAATCACATTTGCCTCAAGTGAGAAAGAGCCAGTGGAACAAACACACCACAATCCACTGTGGATCCATGACAAGAATGAGGGACTCTGCGAGGCACTGGCTAATGTGTAATTCTCATTTTCTTTGTGTGTTAAAAGGGACTGAATCACTGTGATCAGTTAGATCTGAAGCAGAGCAGGTCCAGAAATAACTAAACATTTGTGGAATTTCATATACAGAATTGATTTTGGTTGTGTTTGTTTGGTTTTAAATTGCTTTGAAACTCATTTGAAGGCAGGTGCACTGACAAACATTAGGGTAATTTCCTCCCTAGCTGCCAGTGATTTAGCCATTCTCATCAGTCAGTTGTTTTGCCTCTAGAGAGAGGTTGGGTGGGAGGGAGTTGAAGAACTCAGGAGGAAAGCAGTGAGTAAAAGGCTATATTCAGTTTTGGACGCAGCAGCATGTGCCACTGCTCATAAATGGTGACTCAGTGGCTGGCCTGGGGCACAAAGATCACTCCTTTCCTCAAAGCCAACTGGAAAGGTTTTATTTCCCAACACTCCGGTGGTGGCCCTGAGACTGTTGTCTTTCTGTGAAGTACTTTGTTTACCTTTTCCTCTTTATATTTTTACTCTATGTTCTTACTCTGTTTGCAGTGTGAAAATGTGTGTAGTAAATTGACATACGTGTGATTGCATCAGATATTTCAGAGGAAATGTTCCTGCTTTTTAATAAAAATCTTTTCATTTTCTGCAGAGGAAGAAGTTGTTTCCAACACAGAAGTAATTCTGAGGACTGAGGATCATCAACCCAGCAGCTACAATGGAAAGTTACCTCATTTTTTTCCATGGTCCTCCTGAGTGTTTGAAAGACTCACAAGTGGCACGAAGATGTGACTCTGCGGGAATGTATTTTATCTTGAAATAAAACACAGAATTATGCCAAGATTAACAAAGCTATTTTTATAGCTGAGAGCTCAGGTTAAACACTAGCTTGTTTTTTAAGAATCTGAAGTGTGTAATTGTTACAACATAGGAACTATTTTTCTTTTTTTTTATGGTGGCTCTGAAATATTTATAGAGTATGACACAGCCAAGCTTTTTGTTCTGGATTTCTTGCCTTGTAGAGAGAGATGAATAATGTTTATAGGAAGTTCCCAATTAGTGTTGTAAGCAGGAATGCCACTGATGTTGCTGAAATGGGAGAGCTGTCACCCACAAGGTGGGCAGAACAACTTTCCGCGCTCAGGAGCTGGTTCTTCCAGCAAAAGTTTATCAGATCAGGTGTGTATGGCCTCTGTTTGCAGTGCAGAGCAGTAGCCAAGTATGATGTCACCTTTTTTTAGCATTTAAACTGGATTTATCTTTGCTGATTGGACAATCATGCTGTTACCACAATTTGAACTTATTTTTTAACTAAGAGATCAAAGAAGCTAATAAAGGTGATGCTTTGCTGTGTCTTTCTTGCCCACTGAACACATTTAGCACTGAATTTCTGACACTTCTCAGCACAGCACAAGTGGGCTGCTCAGTCCCGTGCAGGTTGGGAGCACTTTGGGACACCAGTGCCCCTCCCACAGCCCTGTGCCAGTGTTTTTCCTGCTCGAGGGCAGCCAAAGGTGGGAGTCTCTGCTCCATCCACTGCCACCAATTATTGCAGAGAAACACAACACTCCGTGGATTCCCCTCGTTAACTCTTTCATTTCATGTTCTGTTTTCTCTTTAATTACCCCAGTGACAGCCTTTCCTCTGGGTATTAATGCCCTAGAATGCCCAGCCAGTTCTGATCAGAGCTGGTCTTCTCCAGACTCTTTCCCTGCCTGCTCGCCAGTGTTACCCACAGAGGGAAGGAAGCTCAGCTGCTCCAGCTGTTTCCAAGTTTCCTCAAGCCTTTACAGTGCATTTATTCCTCTACCTGAACAGAACCTTCTCAGGCTCCATCCTCACCATCTCCTGCTGTGGCCATGACACAAATTCCCCTAAAAAAGCCAATGATAACAATGCTGTGATGCTCACCCTGAAGCCATCCAGCAGCTACACAGAGAAATTGGTGTAGCATCCAAGCAGGAGCTGCACCGATTTAAATGTGTTTGAGGTTACTGGATGAACTCATTGAGTTTAAACCCCTTGAGAGTTTAAAATGATGGCTTTAAAATCAATATAGAAAACTGAGCTCAAGCGATGCATCAAGGATCTGCAGAGCACTATGATTTTGTATCGGGGCTGCCCTGGATTTGTGGAATGGGAAGAAGGGGAATAATTGGGTTAATTTATTCAGCACTAAGTGACTTAAAACCCAGCTGCATTATTGACCACACTCTGAGGCTCGTATGGAAACACTTCAAACTCAGAGCCTTATTTCTGGAAGCAGCTCAAATACTCCAGGGAGCCCTTTGCTATTGTATCCTTGGACTGAGTTATTATTTAAAGACAACAAAGCTTCTGTTCAGCCGCGGCCTTTCCGCAGGGTGGATGCGAGCTCCGGTCATTGACTTTGCTAACGGGAATTGGCGTTGGAGCTCCGGGGCTCAGGATGAGCTGCGCGTGTGTGTGCAGGTGCACTGGGAGAGGGGTGAACGCGGGCACTGAGAAGGGACGGCCTTGCGGGCGGTGACCGCCGTTCCTGGTGTTTCCTGAGCTGAGGAATCACCTCGGTGCCTGGTGCCCCGCGGGGGCCGCTAAGAGACGTGTCTCCCGCCCCGTGTCCGTGTCCGTGTCCGTGTCCGTGTCCGTGTCCGTGTCCCCCCGGGGGCTGCGCGGTCCCACCTGCCCGCGGGGGGAGCGGCGCTGCAGTTCCGGGCGCGGCCGCCAGGGGCGCGGCGGTGCGCGGCGCAGTGCGCGGCCGGGAGGGGCGGGGGGCGGGCGGCGCCGGTCGCTCCTGCCCGGAGCGCGGAGCCCCGAGCGCGGGTCCCGGAGCGCGGAGCCCCGAGCGCGGATACCGGATACCGGAGCTCCGAGCGCGGCCCACCATGAACAGCATCAAGAGCGTGCCGGCGCGGGTGCTGAGTCGCCGCGGCGGGCACAGCCTGGAGGCGGAGCGGGAGCAGTTCGACAAGAGCCAGGCAAGGACGGCGGGAGGGGGCGGCGGGGCCGCGGGACCGGCCGCGGTTACGGTGCCGGTTCTTGTCCTGGTCTCGCTCCCGGCTCGGGGAGGGGGCGAGCCGGCCCGTTCCGCGGGGCATGGCCCCGGGGCGCGCTGGGCGCGGGGGCTTCTCGGGCGATGGGATGAGACGGGATGGGGTGCGCGGGTCCCCGCCGGGCTCCGGGGAAGCCCCGGTGGGGCAGCCCGGCCGCCGTCCCTCTGTCCGTCCTCGTGTGCGCCCGTCCGTCCCCGGTGCCGGCGGGGCGCGCGCTCCCCGCCCCCACCTGCGCCGCCGCTTCCTCCCGCCGCGGCCGCGGGACGGTCCCGCGTGGGCACCCGCCCGTCCCGCCGCCCCCGCGCCCGGCACCGCGGCCCCGCCGTGCACCCCCGCGGGCAGCGGGGCCCCGCGCAGGCGGTGTGCCCCCCCCGCACCTCCCGGGCCTTATCGCAGGTAAACACGGCCGGCAGCACACAGGGAAAGTTTCACGGTGTCGGCGGGAGCGCGGCAGAGCCCGGGGGCTCCGCGGCAGCCCCGCGCCCCCCGCCCCGGGAATGGGCATCTCCGCATCCCTGCTGAGCCCCGGCCCCAACCACACCGGGGACTGTTTGGTCACCGCGGGCATCGGGGTGTTTGGACCCACGGAGGATGGCAGAGTGGGAACAAAACCCAAATGCGTTTGTGACCCGTCGTGTCCGGCTTGGCCGGGGTGTCCGTAGTCCTGTGGCCCCCACGGGGCGGGCAGTGGTCGGGCACATACGGGGCTGGTGGGAAGTGAAGTACTCAGACAGCGTGGGCAGAGGGATGGACGGGCTCGCTGCCGCCCCAGCAAAAATAACAGTGCCCTCCTGCACGCCTCCTCTGACCCCTCTGCTTTTGCGGGCTGTGCACTCATCGCAGATGTTTTTCCCTTTGCCTCTTTACTCTGCTGTTCCTTCCTCAGCCCCTGGGCTGGTTTGGCCCCGGAGAGCGCCAGCAAAGGCAGGTGGGAATTTCAGGCCTCGCAGGGTCACGGTGCTGGGTAGGAAACGGAGCTTGCTGGGTTTGGGGAGCAACACGAGCAAACCGGCAATTCCGGTTCCCTCTGGACGCGTCTCCTTCAATCGTCCCACTGGGCACCGCTGATAAATGATCGCGGCGGCAGCGCTGCCCCGTGCGCCAAGGGCTGCCAGTGCCGGCCGGGCAGGAGCGGGACCCTCCTCCCTCCCGCCCTTCCAGGGCATTTTGGGCACTGGCACTTGTGCTCTGGAAATCCACTCGGTCACAGGGATGCTGTGGGCAGAGACGTGGACAGGGCAAGGAGGTGGTTGCTCTGCATTAGAGCTTTTAGCTGTCTGACCCCAGGCTCGCCGGCTGATGGTCACATTCACTGCCCAGACCTGACCTTTCTGCAGCAACTGCTAAAAACTGTCCTAAAGGAGCTTTATCCCAATGTGGTTTCCGTAGTGGTGCTTCAGTGAGAGCAGAACTGTTCAGTGTCAGAACGTGGGTATTGATCTGCCTTTTACCTCTAATTATAGCAGCTGCCGAGCCGGCCGCCGATCGCCTCTGTGTCATGGGGGTGCTGGTGCCGTGTCCCCTCCTTGTCTCTGTGTCACAGGGGTGCTGGTGGCACCTCTGCTGCCCAAGGACTCTGTACCACGCTGGAGAGTGATGCTGCAGGAATCCAGAGCCCCATCACTTTTTCCCCTGTGAGGGCCTGGGTGATGTCTGTGGATACAGAGGGGGGTTGTTGACCCTGCTGTGATCCCAGGTCCTCGTGGGTGACATGAAGGTCACCTGCTTTCCCTGAAAGTGCTTTTCCATGTCTTATGTCAGGGTGATGTAGATGACCCCCTTGGAGAAGCCGTGTGTGGGAAGTAGGAAATCACCACCCCACTGCAGGCGCTCGGCAGCCTGGCAGGAGGAAAAACGTGCTCTTTTCTGCTGCCAATTTTTGCTTTTCTTAAACAAAAAGGTTAAAAATCCAGTGAGCTCTGGAACCTGCAGGATTACAGTGTGTGTGACTGCCAAGTGATGCTTTCCTGGTGTGATTTGGGAAGGAGCAGTGTTAGGAAGGGAACTCTGGAGCAGCCGTTCGTAGCTCAGCTGTTCTGACAGCTCTCGTGCTGCCTGGCCAGCTCGATGTCCTACTGCCAAAAAATCTCTCCTGCTGTGGCATCGTGTTGGGACCCAGCATCCACCTGCCATGTGGGAATTGTGACCCTGTGGGATGCTGGGGCTCCGGGGAGCCGTGGGCAGGAGGATCAGCCCTAATTAAAAGCAGCCTGGAACGAAAGGGTGGATGTGCTCCTTCATTTGGGCGCTTTGATCCTGGCTTTAGTCACCAGCTTGGTACGTGCAGACTGTGAGCAAAGCATTGGGGCTGCACCCCTGTGGGCTCCCACAGCCCACAGCCGGGCAGGTTTTGGGGTTTGCCCCTCACCCTGGTGCCTGTCAGTGATGGGGAACAGTCCCGGGGTGCATCAAAGTTGTGGCCAGGCTGGTTGTGCACCTGCAGTTACAACCAGGGCCTGCCCATCTCCAGCTGTGCCAGTGGTGTCCCAAGAGGTTGGGTCAAGGGCAAGTCTCCCCATTTCAGAACCATCTTCCACAGCCCAGCTTTGCCAGGCAGCCAGCAGGGATATCCTGACAGCACGTGTGTCCCAGGCTGCAGCATTGCCCCATGCCCATCCCTGGTCCCACCATCCTGTTTTCCTGGATCTCCTGGCCAGCCTGATGTTTGGAGGCGGTGAAAGCACATCTGGGCTGGCAGCCCTGAGGGATTGGCATTGGTTCTGTGCCACCATGGTTTATTTGGGACTGCACTGGACACAGTGTCTCATGGTCGTGCTGTGGGTGGGCTGGGGCTGCCCCCACATGGGTCCAGTCCTTGTGCTGGACATGAAATGGCTCAGTGAAACCTCTGCACTGAATACCAAGGATGAAACCAACCTCTCCAGCAGCTTCTGGATTTAATTTTGGCTGGTCAGGCTAGCAGTGAGACTAAGGGCAATAAATGCAATAAAACCACCACTGCCAGTGGGAATTACAGCTCTGATTTGGGACAGACCAGCAGGGTCTTCACTGCAAGATGCATTTCCAAACCCTGCCTTGCCTCGGCTTGGTTGCTCCCTGTGATAAACCTTCCCTTCTGTCAGTATCCTGTGCCTTTGGTGCCAGACTGGGAGGTGCTGGCACTCCTGAGCACATCTCCCTGGCCAAGCTGCCATCGAGGGCACAGCCTCTGCCAGCTGCAAGCTTTTGGGTGGCTGTGAAGGCACTTGGGGAGAGGCAGCTGTGCTGCAAGTGCCTATTCCCAGGCGCTGGAGGCTCGTTAACCTTTGTGGATAAGAGGATTACAGCAAGTCACCGGCTTAACTCGGCTGGCGCTTCACGGCCCCACATGGCGGGGTAACACCGGGGCTTTGCGGGTGCAGGAAAGGCAAAGCAACCGCTCTCCCCAGCAGCTGGCTCAGCCTTTTGGGACACATTCACTCTCTGGGATGATTCACAGTTTTGTTGCTGTCATGGCCAGTCTGTGGGTGGCTGTTCTAGACTCCTTTGGGGTGGGTTTGGTGCATGGACACCTTTGGCATCGCCCCTTCAGCGTCGGGTTCCTCCTGCATAAGTCAGGAGCACTCGATAACTTGGCGTCGGGTTCCTCCTCCTACAGGAAAGCACCTCATTTCAGAGGTGTCCCTGGACAAGCAGCCATGTGGAAGCAGGTGCTTTTCTGGGCAGGTAGATAGGAATTTTATAAGGTTTTAGGGCTGTGGAGCTGCAGGGAGGGACCGAGTTCCTCTTCCGGCACAAGTGCTGGCAGCGGGGCCGCTTCCTGCCTTCCCAGCTGGGACCTTTTCCCTCTGCTGATGACAGAGGGCTCATGGACACAGGCACAGCCCAAGTGCTTCTGCAAGGGTGAAGCAGCTCAGTTGAGTCTGAGGAGGAGGAGGAGGATCCTCATCAAACACAGCAGCTTGGATTTGCAGCCCATCAACACATGGGAGATGCAACCGACCCCAGTCTGGGGTCATCTTTTGAAATAAATTCATAATTTAAAGTGTGCTGTGATCAAACAGATCAAAATATAGATAATCCTGCTCTGATAATCACATTGCTCTGAATTTTCGCTCCATCAAGATGGGCATTGAGGCTGCCACTCCCTTCTTGCTTGGGGGCTGCATTTCCCCACGTGCTGTTTGCGCGCAGCAACATCCTCAGAAGAACCCAAACCACTGCCCTGTGGTTCAAAGGCTCCTTGTGATTACACAAACAACCCTGGAATTTGGCATCTCACTGTTCTGCTTTAATGTTCCCCGGGCACGGCGCTGAATTCAGGCTGCAAAAATGCAAAAATTGGTTTCCTGGGACAGGGACAGCCGGGAGCACCAGCAGCAGTGGTCACATCCTGACAGATCCTGCTGGGGATGGGGGAGTTTAATGGATGCTTTGTTTGTGGATAAAAAGGCCTATTCTGATGTGTTACAAATGACTTTGAGGTGACAAATGTCTTCTAAAATTCAGGGTATTCCCCAAAAGCACCGGCACTGCATGTCGGGGTAGGTGTGGGGGTCCCACCATGTCTGACAGCCGCTCTCTCCCCTCCTCTTGCAGGCCATCAGCATCAGCAAAGCCATAAACACGCAGGAAGCACCAGTGAAGGAGAAACATGCCCGCCGTATCCTTTCCCTTGGCTCACCAGGACAACACAGAGGAGTTTGGGATGTGGGGATGTCACCCCCTGATGCTGGAGCCACAGGAGATTTGGGAGACAGAGAGATCGATCCACACAGAGCTGGGCTGGGGGGTGGCATCACGTAGGTTCATCCATCAGTGAAAAGGCAAACAAGAGCAGCGCAATAAAATTGCATTTCTTTGGCAGTAAAATGCAGAGGACCCCAGCGTGCCCTTGGCAGGGGGAAGTGCACCCGAAATGATGAATGGGGATCTTATCTGGGGGCGCAGCATTGTGCTGGTGGTCCCTGTGCTCACGGGGCACCCCGAGCATGTCCTCTTTTCAATGAAAGTTGAACAAGAACAGTCCCCAGCCCAGCCTGTCCCCTGCTCTGTGTGTATCCAGTTGGCCTTGACTGCACTGGAAGGGATCATCCTGGGGACACACCACGAGAAGGGGGCGTTCACCTTCTGGTCCTACGCCATCGGGCTGCCCCTGCCCAGCAGTGCCATCCTCAGCTGGAAGTTCTGCCACGTCCTGCACAAGGTCCTGCGCGACGGCCACCCCAACGTGAGTGTCCCCTCTGCACTGTCCCTCCTGCTTCACCGGCAGGGGGAAATTTTTGGCTCTTGCCAACATCCCTCTGCACAGGGGGTGGGTTCCCTTCCCTACCCCAGCCACCTTTCCCAGGCCATGGGGCACTCTGTGGTCTAGCATCTTTGAAACTTCCCCATGCAAATCCCCGACCTGTGGGTGCCATGGAAAGGCTGGAACTTCTCCCAGAGCTGGACTGGTGTAAGGGGCCAGATCCCTCCTCTTCCTTAGCATCAGGGCAGGCAGGCAGGTGCTCACCAGTGCCAGTCCCACTGTGCCACATCCCTCCCTTTTTTGTCCCCAGGTCCTCCAGGACTGCCAGAGGTACCGCAGCAACATCCGAGAGACGGGGGACCTGTGGGTGAGTGGGGCAGAGTGGAGGTTTGTGCCTCCCAGGGGCTTTGGAGGTGGGTGCTGAGGAACATGGTGGGCACAGAGGGGGTGGAGCACTGCCTGAAATCACCATCTGTCTCTGCTCCCTTGGGGTGATGGCTGTGTCCGTGGTGGAGCCATGGTGGTGTCCGTGGCTGGCACAGGTTCACTGGCTCCTGTGGGATCTGCTGGCTCTGGTCACATTGCTCCGGATTCCCCATGTCTCCTCTCGTGTCTCTGCAGGGCCATTTGCACGACAGGTACGGGCAGCTGGTGAACATCTACACACGGCTCCTGCTCACCAAGATCTCCTTCCACGTCAAGGTGAGACCCTCTGCACCACTGTAACGAGGGGATGTGCCACACCAGCAAAAATAGCAGCAGCAACTGATGGCTTCTTCTTCCTTTTCCAAAGCATCCCGAGTTCCCCCCGGGCCTCGAAGTGTCGGATGAGGTGTTGGAAAAGACTGCAGGGACGGATGTGAACAACATGTGAGTGTCTTGGCAGGGCCACCTGCTCTGTGACACCCAGCTGGCAGCGTCCTGCTAATGAAACCACTCCAGGATGGGGCAGCCACCGGGATTTTGTGAATTGTTTGGATGGTGCCTGATTCTTCCTGCATCCACAGAGCGCTGTGGGGTGTAAATGCAGGGAGAAAAAGCCCCAAACTCTTGTCAGTCAGAGCCCTTGCCATTGTGAGGACTCCCAATGAACACGAGCAGCTGGAGCAAAGACATCTCTGCTGTCAAGTGATGGAGTTTTGGTTTATTTTGGCAGCTTCCAGCTGACGGTCGAGCTGTTTGACTACCTGGACTGTGAGCTGAAGCTGTCGGAGTCAGGTGAGGAGGTGGCAGGGGCAGGTCCCTCCCACTCGCCCTGGGGCTCTTGAGCAATAGTTTCGCTCTTTGGTCGGGAATGGAGTTCCGGGAGGCTGAGGTTGGAGGCTCAGGTCCCTCCTCCTCCCGTGAGATTTTGGAGGTGGTGTCTCAGCTGGATTCCCCTGTTGAAGCTCTGTAGAGGCAGTTTTAAGAAAATATGTAGGGGATGTGGCTGCTTTGAGCCCACCTGAGCAAGGCAGAGTGTTGTTTTCAGAGCAGAGCTGCTCTGAAATACATTTTTATTTCTTTTTTGGTACAACCACGTTAATCGTATGCATTACACAAATCCTTTCTGTCCCCCTGAAGCGGAGGAAGGGGCTGTACTTCTTTTTAAAGACTCATTTCCCCTGTTGAAATGCCTCTCGGGAGGGCTGGAGACCCCTGCTCATGTCTCTCACCTCCATAGGAATTTTAGATGGCTCAGAGAGGTGGTGGATTCTTCCTCTGTCGAGAGTCGGGAACATGGAGCTGCCCTGGAAAACGGGGCACAGCGGGAGCGACCATGCTCCCAGCTCCCGACAGCCTCCTGCTTCTCCTCCTGACCCAGTTATACAGAGAATTTATATTCATAAATACTTTAAAGCTGAGCGGAGAAGAAGCTGGGGTGGATATGCTGCCTGGATCCCTGCCAAGGGAAGGGATCTGTTTCCGAGCAGGGGCAGGAGAGGCTGCGCTGCCGCCGGGCTCGTCCCCTGCCCTGGGATCCTCTCCCAGATCCTTGCATGATTAAACAGAATGGAGCAAAACCTCTCCGTTTCCCCAGCTGTGTCGTGCAGCAGCAGCTCCAGGGCAGCGACCTGGGGTTAAATCTCTCCTTTTTGGGGTTGGGGTATCCATGGCAGACCTGAGCACCCCTTCTCTCTGCCAGCATGGTCCCTTTGGGAGTTTTTGCTGCTCAGAGTGGGGTTGTCTCAGGTTAGGGCAGCAGCCCTGGCATTTCCCCGTGTCCCACATCCACCGTGGTTAATGATCAAGCGGCGTCCCGGGCGCGGGCGGCTCTGCAAACACGGCTCCCCTCAGTTTTCAGGCAGCTCAACACCTCGATGGCCGTGTCGCAGATGTCGGCGGTGCAGTGCCGCCTGGCCCCCCTCATCCAGGTCATCCAGGACTGCAGCCACCTCTACCACTACGCCGTCAAGTTAATGTTCAAGCTGCACTCCTGTGAGTCCTGGGGATGTGCTCCGTGCTGGTGTTGTCCCAGGGTGGGCTTCTGCACGTGGGGATGAGGCTGGTGTGGATTGAGGCATCCATCGCCATGTCCCTGTATCCCAGCTGGGCTCTGGGGGCCTGCTCCATCCCACACAGACATTCCAGATAAAGGAATTAGAAGCACGTGTCCTTGATTAATTCAAACCCACAGTGCCCTGGCCTGCCAGCCCCCTGCATGGGATCACTGGGCAGTACAGTGCCAGCGGCCTCATGTGGGTATTTTGGAGTTCCCACACCCACATCTCCCTGTGCCCCATCCCTGGTCCCTGTGCTGGGGATGGGAATCCCCCACTCCCATCCTGACCCCTCACATCCCACTCCCTCCTGGCTTTTACCCCGCTGGCTTTTGCAGAGGAGGGGTCTGGGTGCATGTGAACACACGTGCAGTTCCTGATCAGTCACAGCTGTCCCTCCTCACCCAGGTCTGCCGGCCGACACCCTGCAGGGCCACCGGGACCGCTTCCATGAGCAGTTCCGCAGGTAACCGGGTCCCAGCTGGGGAGGTGGGGTCCCCTCCCTCCTGCCAAGCCCCATCTCATTTCCCCTTTGTTTTTCTGTCCTCTCCAGCCTCAAAAACTTCTTTAAGAAGGCGTCCGACATGCTGTATTTCAAGCGGCTCATCCAGATCCCTCGGCTGCCGGAGGTATGGCAGGATTTGGTGTGGTGCTCTGCAGAGCTTGTGGGTGCCCCCATGGATAGGTTTGGGGTCTGGGGACACTGCAGAGGGACCCTCTGGCCCTGTCAGCAGCACAGGGGTGGCTCCCTCCCTTCCCTTGGCACTCTGCCTGCTGCGGTTCCTGAACGCCCTGCAAGGCTGCAACAGCTTCTTGTCCCCACAGAGCCCCCCAAACTTCCTGCGGGCGTCCGCGCTGGCCGAGCACGTGAAGCCGGTGGTCGTCATCCCCGAGGAAGCCCCCGAGGATGAGGAGCCAGAGAACCTCATTGAGATCAGCACGACTTCCACCACGGAGCCACAGGTGGGGGCCCGGGGCTGGGATGGGGTCAGGCTCCCGTGTTCTGGCTCAGCTCAGCACCCTCTGTCCTCCCCAGATCACCTCGGACCTGTTTGAGCAAACCTTCGGGCCACCCAACGGCGTTTGGGATGACAGGTATGGGGGGGCCAGCAGGGGCGAGGGGCCGCTGCCACGTGGGATCAACCTGCCTTTGTCCACAGGGATGCACAGATCGAGAGCCTGAAGAAGGAGGTGGACACGCTCCGTGCAGAGATGGAGAAGATTAAACTGGAGGTAAAGCCTGGCTGGGGAGCAGCTGGGGTGGGAGAATGGGGGTGGGTTTTGGTGCCGTGGTGTGGAAATCCTGAGGGGATGCAGCAGGAGTGGGGCCCTGACATCCAGTGCTGTGTTTTGGGACCTCTCCCAGTGCCACGATGTGACTCTTGATGGGGTGGAGGCATGTGAGACCTGTCCCTTGCTGTCCTGACCTTATCAACAGGGACAGGTTGACTGCAGGGGTAAAGGGGAGAGCTTTCCTGTGCATCCTACAGCTGCTTTGCCCAAATTGCAATGGGGCACCTGGACAGGGTTGTTGGGGAGGGTAGGGCTGTGCTCCAGTGCCCGGTGACCCTGCAGGCGCAGCGCTACATCACCCAGCTCAAGGCACAGGTGAACAGCCTGGAGGGAGAAGTGGAGGAGCAGCGCAAGCAGAAGCAGAAGGCGCTGGTGGACAACGAGCAGCTGCGGGATGAGCTGGAGAGGCTGCAGAGGGTGAAGCAGGACAGTGACAGGTCGCAGCGACTCTGCGCCGAGGCTGAGAGTAGGTGCCCTGCGGAGCCCTGCGGAGCCCTGCGGAGCCCGGGGGGTGTGGCCGCCCTCACTGCGGCCACTGAGGGTCTCTCACCCCTGCAGAGAAAGCCAACGCCACCGAGATCCGCTACACGAAGCTGAAGGAGAAGCACAGCGAGCTCATCAACACCCACGCTGAGCTCCTGAGGAAGGTAATGCTGCTGCCTGTGCAGGCGGGCACTGACACTGAGGGCAGCGTCCCCGGATTAAATCCCTCCCTTTTGGGGTTGGGGTATCCAAGGCAGAACTGAGCACCTTTTCCCTCTTCCATCATAGTCCCTTTGGGTGTTTTTGTTGCTGGTTTTTGGTCTGTTTTGCTGTTGTTTGGTCTGTTTCTGCTGGTTTCTGTGGCCAGTGTAGCCAGTGGGACATCACTTGTACCAGCAGTCATGGGATGCTTGGCTCTAATCCTGGAAAGGGGCTCTCAAGGGGTACACTGGTGATGGGGATCCTGTGTCTCAGTTGTGCCACTCACCTGTTTTGTTTTTTGCTTTGGGTGTTTTGGTCTTGTTTTTGTCCCTTTGTCCCTCTGCAACCACGGGTATGGCTCGTGCCTGCCCAGTCCCCCTGTGTTGGTTCCATCGCCCTCTGAGCACCGGGCAGGGGGCACCCGTTGAATCCTTGTCCACTGGCAGCCTACCCTTTGGGTGGTGTGAGAAAAGCATCTTGGAATTATCTCCTGAGCCAGAATTTGGTTGGAATGAGTGTGGGGACGGTGAGGGTCCCCCTTGGAATGCCTGGTGAGCCCTGTGTCCCACCACAGAATGCTGACACCGCCAAGCAGCTGACGGTCACGCAGCAGAGCCAGGAGGAGGTGGCACGTGTCAAGGAGCAGCTGGCATTTCAGGTGGAGCAGGTCAAGCGAGAGGCCGAGATGAAGGTGAGCTCCAGATCCTTCTCTGCCAGCACTGAGCCTTCCCCAGCCTGGGAAAAGCAGTGGCTGGGCACAGTTTGGGTGCAAGGGGAAGGGGTGGTTGTTGATGTCAGGCCCTAATCCAAGGAAGAGTTGCCCTGGCTCCTCAGGAAGGTGTTAATATATTCTTCACTCCCTCTTGCCCAAATCTGCCTTTTCTTCCCCCAAGAAAATGCCACAATGCAAATTGGTGGGTTAGAGCGCTTTCATTCTCCGGGGCTCAAGCTGGGGGCTGCTCCAAAATTCCTGGTGTGGGAAAAGGAGCCCTTCCAGGAGACGCCCCCTGCCCAAGACCCCAGAACCCTCTCCCTGCAAAATATGGCTGGGTTCATTCCCTCCATCCTGCTGTGTGCCAGTGCTAAGCGGGGCCAGGGCATGGCAGGGGCTGAGCCCTGGGCACGGGGTGTGGTTGCAGCTGGAGGACCAGAGCGTGCAGATGGAGCAGCTGCGGCAGGAGCTGGACGCCCGCCGGGAGGAGCTGGAGCAGGCGCAGCGCTCGCTCAGCCACGCCAAGCAGGTACGGGGTGGGAGGGGCAGCACGAGCTCAGGCCCCCATCAAACCCTGTCACAGGGTGATGGACCTGCCACCACTGCTGAGCCAGAGGTTCAACAGCAGCCCGAGGAGCTGTCGCAGGGCTGAGCATGGGCCCAGCCCATCAGCGTCACGAGCTGGGCATGTCCGGCGCTCCCCCCGCATGTCTGTTGGGCTCACAGCAGTGACAGGGGAGTGACAGGGTGTCCTGGCCCCATGGCAGGCAGGTGTGGAGCTCAGCGCCCAGGTGGATGCTCTGCACGCCGAGAAGGAGGTGCTGAGGCGGTCGGTGAGCGAGAAGGAGTGTGAGCTGCTGTCCACGCGTGGCCTCGTCAAGGAGAAGGAGCTGCAGCTGAGCCAGGAGGCAGACAAGGCCACGAGGGAGATCCGAGAGCTCCAGGGCAGGCTCCTGGAGAAGGTACAGTGCTGTGTGAAGATGTGTGAGGTGTTTGGGGGATGCTGGCCGATGTAGCCAATGGGATATCACTGCACCAGCAGTCATGGGGTGGTTGGGTCTAACCCTGGAAAGGGGCTCTCGAGGGATATGCTGCTGTTGGGGATCCTGTGTTGTAGTCGTGCCACTCACCTGTTCCTCCTGCCTCACAGAGCAACCAGGAGCAGAGCCTGCAGCAGAAGCTGCTGGAGGAGCAGTTTGGAGTCCTGCAGCAGACGGTGCGGGAAGCCCAGGGCATCCTCCGTGATGCCATGGCCAAGCTGGATGACCCCCTGCACCTCCGCTGCACCAGCTCCCCAGGTATGTCCTGCTCATTCAGGGGGCTGAAACACGCTGTGCCTTCTCCCTCCTGGACAGATAACGTTGCATCTCAGCTCTCCCATGGCATTTTTTCCATCATAGCCGAGGCAGTTGGGGTCGGACTTCCCAGGATGAATTTTTAGCTCTCATCTCCAGCACTACTTTGCTCAGATTTTAGCGCCATTCCCCAGCCAGGGATACACTTCCACTCAGTGGTGCCTCGTGGTGCAGACACCCACCAGCATGGCCGTGCTGATGAGACGCAATGCAATTCCTTGCAGATTACCTGCTGAGCCGGGCGCAGGCGGCGCTGGAGTCCACGGATGCCCTGGAGAAGGGGCACGCGCAGTACGTGGCCTCCATGGCAGGTACCTGGGGCTGGGGACCGGCGGCATTGCTCCCAGCTTGCTCGTGTTTCCGTGCATCCAGCAGCCCCCGGCGGCTCCGGGGCCATCGGCAAGCGGCAATGCCCTGGTGGCAGAGGGACACAGAACGGGGCTGGGGGCTTCCCGTGGGCTCGTTCAAGCTGGAGGGGTCAATCCCAACATCTCTGAGTCTTGTACTGATCCTTGAGTGCCTTTGAGGACGGGCTACAGCCCCCAGGACCTGGCAGGGGGTGCCCTGGGCTGGCAGCTCCTGACCCTCTGCTGTCTGTGGCAGATGCTGCAGGGCTGGTGGGGGCTCTGGCCCTCTTTGCACACCTGACGGCCGACACCATCGTCAACGGCAGCGCCACGTCCCACCTGGCCCCCACGGACCACGCTGACCGTGAGTGCAGGGATGCAGCGTGTGTTGAGGGGGATTTTTCCTCATGGGGCTTTTCTTTAGGGAGGCCATGCCAAAGCCCCCTCTGCCAGGAGCAGATTTTACCGAGGGCAGCACATTCCCCATGCTCCCCTTCCTGACATTCCCTGCCCTCTAGTGCCCCTCCCTGGGCCAGGAACATCACATTGCTCCTGGAAACTCGCTTGTAATCTAGAAGAAATTTTCTGGATGCTGTGGATGAGGGGAGGAGGAAGATGAGGGTGGCAGGGCTGGGATGAAGGGACTCCTTGCCCAGCCAGGGGCTGGCACCAAGCCATGCTCTCCGCAGGGCTTACGGAGACGTGTCGGGACTGTGGCCAGCGGAGCCTGGAGTACCTGGACGAGCTGAAGGACAGGCAGAGGCTGGGCCATGCCGAGCTGGGGGACGTGCGGCGGGCGCTGCGAGGGGTCCTGCAGCTGGCCCAGGTAGGAGATGGAGCCCAGCACAGCCACCTTCCCACTCGTGGCTGGCAGGGTGGGTCACAGGGAACACTTTGGGATGGTTTGTCCCCCATACCCACAAATTCCGGTGCTTTCCTTGAGCCATCTCAGCTTCTGAGCACCGAGACCCATCCTGGTGGTGCACAGAGCTGGTTGCCCTCAGATCAGCTGAAGTCTTTCAGCCCAGTAACCCCTGTGGAATGAAACTTCCCAGCTGTCGGTATTTTAGCTCGTGAAGCCCCTATTAGTGTTTTCCTTTGCACCACTCCTCAGTTCAGCTCTCCAGAGCCCTCTGGAGCAGAAGCTGCTCCTGTGATGGAGTTTTGTCACCTTGATTTGGGGCATTTCTTACCTCTGAGGTCCCTGTGCCATGTTTGCTTCAAGTTGGTGCCTTCACCTTTGTAGGCTGCAGAATGCTGCTGCTGCAACTTTAATTATTGCGGGGGGGAGGGTGTGTCAGGAAAGCAATTGGATACCTTGGTTTGTAGTTGTTCCTTATGAATATTCCCTTCTGTCCCTCTGCCTAAAACCTCTTTGGTGCCTGCTACCACCCCTGGCAGGAGCTGAGACCCAAGAGCTTGGACATCAAGCAGGAGGAGCTGGGGGACATGGTTGAGAAGGAGATGGCCTCCACCTCGGAGGCAATTGAGGATGCTGTCAGGAGGATAGAGGTGAGACAGAGCTGCAGGATGGGTCATTCTGGGGCCTTGGGGCAGCGGAGTGTCCATCACTCCTCCACCCTTCTCGCCCCAACGTGGCATCCAACCCCTTCCCCTTGTGTTTCCCAACAGGAGATGATGAGCCAGGCCAGGAACGAGAGCTCTGGGGTTAAGCTGGAAGTGAACGAGCGGTGAGTTTTGGGGAGGGGTGTGTGGCAGGTCTGTGCCTCATGCCCTGCTGGAGTGTGCTCTGCTCCAAAACAGGCTGTTTGGTCTTGAAAAAAGACCCATTTTCTGAGGCCAAAGCTTCCCTGAATGCTGAACACTTTTCTCTTGCTTCCCTCCAGGATTCTGAACTCCTGCACGGATCTAATGAAGGTCAGTGCTGCAGAAACCCACCTGGGGTGCACAAAACTGTAACTTCCAACCATCAGCAGCATCAATCCTCCTCTATAAGACCCCCATCAAACCCGAAAACCTGTTTTCCTTCATTCCAGGCTATTAGACTTCTTGTAACAACATCTACAAACCTCCAGAAGGAGATAGTAGAAAGTGGCCGGGTAAGTCCTGCCTTGCACTCATCTTTCTTGTGCTGACATCAAATACAGGAGAATTTCCCCTAAATTGCAGAAACACTCTGGATTTCATGGCTTCCCATGTTAGCAGTGCTCTGGCAGTACCAGCTGCTGGACATGGGCTGCTCAGCCCTGTGCTCTCTGCACAAATCACTGTCACCCTTGCAAAGCCTTGTCCATCTAAAGATGATGGCCCAAACTTGAGTGTTTTAAACCAAACCCAGCCCAAATTTGCAGGCTTGGGGCTCCAGTGCTGGTTTTCTTGATAATTATTTAAGCAAGTCAGTAAGAGCAGCATGAAGAGCACAGGAATGCTGTCGCTCCCTTGATTTATGACTTTCTATATGAATTTATATATTGTTGCACTTCCTATGGATATTTTACATGGATTTATATGTTGTTGGATATTAGGCACAAGTTAATCCAGGCCATAATATTCTTGTAACAACAGGGGGCAGCAACAACTCAGGAGTTTTACGCCAAGAACTCGCGCTGGACCGAAGGGCTGATCTCTGCCTCCAAGGCCGTGGGCTGGGGAGCCACACAGCTCGTGTAGGTACCCCCAGAGTGGGAGCTTCCCCTGGGACACAGCACACCCAGGGCTGGCTCACGCTTCCCTGTCACCCAGTCATCCAAAGTGTCCCACTGCTGAGGCATCACAGAGCATCATTGCTAATTCCTTATGGAGATCTTTGCTGACTTTTTATGGACCCTCAGTTTGGGTCATTGCTAATTCCTCACGGAGCATCACAGCCCGGGTTGAACCACAGGGTCACCCAGCTAGGGATGGCAGTTCCTCCCTGTCTGCAAAATGGGAAATCAAATCCCCCCTGTCCTGGCTCCTGCTCAGATGGTTGTGGATGGGGTGGTTGGCATCGGGGCAGGGCGTTCCCTGTGCCAGTGCAGGAAGTATGGGGGGGTCTTTTGAGAAAAGCTTTAAAAAGCTCATCCATTATGGAAACAAAATCCTGTCTCTGTCCAAATCACCCGGATCATGGCTTTGAATAATTGCTTTGTATATGAGCTCTAATAACAGTTGGACTCAAAGATCTTAGAGATCTTTTCCAACTTTAATGATTCCATGATTCTGTAATTGCAAAGCTGCTGGATCCAGCTGCTGATTTCTGAGGGTATTAGCAGGAGATGAATAATTTGCACTTGCTCTGTTGTGCACAGTCTCTGACACAATCTCCCCTCCGACCCCCAATGCAGGGATTCTGCGGACAGGGTTGTCCTGCACACAGGGAAATACGAGGAACTGATCGTCTGCTCCCACGAAATCGCTGCCAGCACAGCCCAGCTGGTGGCTGCCTCCAAGGTGAGTGTCCCAGCAGGATCCTCTGGATGTCTCCTCATTCTGTCCCACAGTGTTCCCATCCTGTCTGGCAGTCCTGCAGCCTTCCCAGAGCAGGAAGAAGGGAACCTCTTGCAGTTTTCCAGTCAGTCTAGGCTTTTAATCCATGTGTTCATATTCCCTCACCTGAGGCTTGCCTTGGAAATGAAGATGTGTAAATCCTCCTGTCAAGCTGGTTATGTAAAGAAAATGTTAATACCTAACAAGAAATCCAAAAAAGCAGCTGCAGAATTGAGGATGGTGGACTTTGGTCCTTGCTGCCTTTCCTGTTGGTGTGGGTGGAAGTGAGGGGTGGAGGTTTCAGTGAGCACACAGGGATGCAGGTGCAGGGGGATGGGGATCCATACGGATTTTTACAGCAGATGGTTTTGAAATTAAGAGGATGGTTAAAAAAACAGAGCTGTGTCTTCACTGAGTGCTTGGCTCAGGTGGGAGCAGAGCTGGTTTTGTGCCCTAGGGCTGAAGGGCTTTGTAGGGATCACCTTGTCTGGCCGTGATGGGATCACTGAGGATAAACCTTCCCATCTGTCCATCCATCCATTCTTTCCACACCCAGGTTTTCGTGCCCAAAAGCTCTTTGCATCTGCCTGGGGCTCCCTGGAGCTCCATGGGGGGTTTATGGTGGGCACCCACAGCCGTCCCTGTGCTCATTGCAGGTGAAGGCCGAGAAGAGCAGCAGGAACCTGGCCAAGCTCCAGGAGTGCTCACGCAATGTCAATGAGATGGCAGCAAATGTGGTGGCTTCCACAAAGTCAGGCCAAGAGCAGATAGAGGAGAAAGGTGAGGTTTTTGCAAGGAAAAGGTAGAAAAACCCACTCCAAATCCCTTTCCAGCCTGGGGAACACCCCGAGGTGTCCATCCAGCTCTGTTCTGGCATGTGAGTGTCCTCTGTGAGGGGTGCACTCAGTAGAGACCCTGCTTTCCTCCACAGACACCATGGACTTCTCAGGCATGTCCCTGATCAAGCTGAAGAAGGAAGAGATGGAAACACAGGTATGGCCACGAGGTGGATTCGGTGCGGTTGCGAACAGACCCAGACCCGCACTGGGGGTCCCTCTGCCCCCAGCACAGGTCCCAGGACGGTTTTTGGGTGCAGGTGAAGGTGCTGGAGCTGGAGAAGCGGCTGGAGGGCGAGCGGGTGCGGCTGGGCGAGCTGAGGAAGCAGCACTACGTCCTGGCCGGGGGCTGCGAGGACGCGCCGGAGGACGGGGAGGCCAAGCCAGCGCCGGCACCGCGACGAGGCATCCTCAAGAAACCCCCCATTGCCCAGAAACCCGGCCTAGCAGAGGTGGGGCCCGGGTGGGGGGGTGCAAACAGAGCAGGGGGGATGTTCTGGGCACGAGTTCTGATATTTGGCTTTGTCCCCCTCTCGTTGCAGCCCTAGCGAGGCCCCGGCCCCGGGAAGGGCTGGCGGAGGCCCCACACATCACGTTGCCTTTGCGCTGCTGTGCCTTCAAGCGCGGGGTCTCCTCACCGCCCGGCCTGGAAAAAAAGTCCCAAACTGGATATTTTTTAAGGAATATATTTTATTTTTTGTTTTCCTTTTTTCTGAACTGTAGAGCAGCAGGGCTCCTGTGCTCCCCGGGCAGCGCTGAGTGCTCTCCTCCTCTTTCTTCTCTTCCTCCTCCTTCTTCTCTTCCTCCTCCTTTTTCCTCCTCCTCCTCGCCTGCCAACCGGCTCTCCCGGTTTAATTTAATTTGGGGTTCGTTTGGGTTATTATTTTTTTTTAAGGACTTTATCAGCACTAGAAGTTTTCAGTAAATGTAGCTCTACTGTACTGCTCAAACCCTTTTCAAGAACTGTGAACTGGTTTTACAGTAGGAAACTGGTGGGCTTTTCTTGCAACCATTTTTTTAAATTCCCCTTTTTCCAGCCTGAGGAATATTTGACTTCATTTTGGCGTGGGATCAGCCCTCAGCAGGAAGGGAAACGTTCACCTTCCCCAGCACGTGGAGCAGGGCTTTTGTAAGGGAAAAGCAGTTACTGACACACACTGGCAATAAGGATACAAACGTTTTTATTTTTTTTTTCCTTTTCTATTTTTTATTACTACAGCAATGTCAAGGGATCAGTTGCATTACGTTTTATATTTAAGATAATTAGCAGAATTAAATCTAACCGTGGCCTAAGGGAGCCGGGGGCTAGAGAAGTCTGCAGCAATAAGGAATTACTGATGTGGAGAGATGTGGGGGCAGAATCAAAATCCTGTCAGCTGTGTCTTCCCTTGGAGCAACTACCAGGATGTAGATTATTAAAGGAGCAATATTTAAAATATATTTGTGTTGCTTTGTTGTTCAGGAGGGGGTTGATGGCAGGGCCAGGGCCATGACAGGGGGTCTGTTGGTTGCAGCAAAGTGACCCTGAGCTGTGGGGCAGAGGGAGGCAGTAAATTAGCTAACTGTGCATAAATATATCTATATACACATAAATCTATATAGAGAGAGTCCTCTCTATGTATGTGTAGCCTTATGTATCTATGGCTTGCATGTGCCTATATATATATATATATATGCATTTTTGCATATTTTATATACCTATACTGTTATGCACTATATTTATACACAATATAAATAAAAATTAATAGATAATTATATATATAATTATATTATTATAGATGTAGGTTATATAGGTAATATATAATAGTACAGATTATGTACATGTTGCATATATTATTATATATTATATGTAATAAATTATAGATAGATAATTAATAGGCAGCTGTATATGATACCTAATATCATAAGACTGAAGCAGAGTTCAGCATGACAGGGTGACCACAGGTGCCTTGTGTTTAAGTGGAGATTTGTGAGGGTCCTTTTCATGTTCAATCAACATTTTCATCCCATCCCTTGTTACCCTCAGACCCAGTTACAATCAAACTTCATAAAAGCCACAGTAAAACCCAGGGCTTTCTGTCTCTGTGGCTGACAAGAGGCTATAAAGCAGTTAACTAGCATTACTAGTGGCTGTATCTCAGGTAAACACTTTTATAAGGTATTTCATTATTTATTTTAGTTATGTAGCAGTCTCGTGGTGGCCGAAGCTTTCATCACAAAACTGACTTTACAGGTTTATGGGCAGTTACACAAGTGCCAGTGCTTGTTTCCCAGCTCGTATGGCCAAAGTGCATTCCCCAGTGAAGGGCTCAGGTGTTATCCTGGTGCTGCTGGGCGAGGCGAGCAGCTGCTCTGATCCTGCAGGTTCTGCTGAGATCACTCCAGCCTGGAGGTTTATTCCCTGCTCAGCCTTTCCATGAGCCCTGGGAGAGGGTTACACAGCCGTGTCCCTCGGGTGACTGCTGTCACATCAAGTGACAATGACACAGCAGTGACAGGGGCCAGCTCCCTGCTGAGTTTCGTTTCTTTCAGAGCCCTTTTCTCTTAAGGAAGTGCTTTCTGCAGTAGCTCAAGGTCTATTTATAGATGGTGATAAAGATATATTTGCTGGGAGACTGATGTCATCCAACCACTCACACCATCACATTTCATCACGGAAATACTGATTAATTGAGAATGCAAACTTTTAAACTCTCACTACCCTAAGTCTAGCCACAGCCCTACTTAAAATTTAAAGGATTTGTTATATTTAAAGAATTTAAAAATAAAATGTGGCTTTGAGATTGATGCTGTGGCCAAATGTAACTTGTTTACCCTCACTGCTGTCACACTATGATTTACTTAAAACCATCCAGGCCAGGATAATCAAAAGTATCAAAAAGTAACAGCAAAACTAAAAATATTCTCTATAAATCACTTGAAATGTAATCTAAGTTAATTTTTGTACAAGAATTAATCTTACTGTCCAGGCTTTTTCTTCAGGCCTTTACTTTTTTGGAAAAGTGGTTGCTATTTGTAGCTGACAAAAATACCAGAATGACAAACTGTGTGTCTGCAAAGGTTTATTTTGAGGCTCCATCAAGACATCCTGTTGTGCAGGATCCAATTTGCTAATGACTTTTAAATACCATTATTGTGGCTGTGGAAGATGAGAGGAAGATGTTTCACTCCATGTGCTCCCAAGAACAAATTTTACTCAGTACCTGTAAGAGAAGCAGTGGAAAATAACCAAGTTGTGAAATACTACATTCTGCTTCCTTCCACCGAGGTTAGTAAAGTACAATTTATTTCTTCTTGAAGCAGCTTTCAAACAGGCTGTCATCACAGCCCTCCTCTGCCCACCCTGTGGCTCTCTCAGCAGCCAAACCCCCAGGAACCACAGATTAGTTTGAACACCAGCACACGAAGCAGCTGCAGCTCAACAACAGCATTGCTACAGAGACCAAAGCTGGCAAAACACAAGTGTCAGACCACTGGGGGAAAAAAACTGCATTGAAATGAAGCACACTAATAGAAAACAGGCTGGTACGGGCTCGAGGAAGTCAGGTGAAGAAACCAAACCACAAAACTTCTGCAAAAGTATGTTTTTAAGAGCCCTTGAAGCCACAAAAAGCAGCCACTCCTTTGCAAGAAAAGTTCTTTTTCTGCTGTGCCCAACCAGGCACGAATTGTGTGAGTCTGGGCAGCACAATATTTAGGGGTGTTATTTCCTGAATGACCCCCTCAGAAAAGTGACTTGGGAAACCCAGAAGCACCAGCTACTACAATCATTTAACAAATGCTTCGTGGGTATGCAAGTTTAAATCAAAACAAAGCTAGTCTGGATTCCCCTCATACCATGTGAGACAACACACCCCAGGCTAAAAGGCATTTCTGCATTTCTCCACCATCAGCATTTCTCCTCCACCAGGTGGTCTCATGCCAGTGCTGAGAACTGGAGCCACTTTGTCACCTCCCACCCTCTGTGACTGGCTCCCTTCAGGACTAACAAACCCCTCAGAAACCAGCCCATCCCGAGCAGCAGTTGCTAGAATAATGTGCAGTTTTAAGTGCACGTAGCAAGGTGTGGGATTACGTGGTGAGAGGAAACATTTTTAGCTTTGAAGGAAAAAATAATTCCTACTCATCACCTACAGGAGTGCAGAAAAAGCACCTTTGAGCAGTTTGGAAATAATAAGCAGTATTAAAAAAATAGCTTTTAGCTTAGAGCAGGGTCCAGGGTATGCATTGGCACATCTCCCAGCCTCAGCAGCCTGGGATTTATCCTGCAGGTGGGGGTAAAAATGGAGAGTGAGGCTGAGAGCCCAGTCCAAGCTGCCCAGGGACAGCCTCCTTCAGGGACAAGGTGTCCTGGGGCACACCTCAGCAGGGCACCTCGTAAACTTCAGTGGAGACCCAAAATCTCTCAAAAACCCTCAAGCAACACGTCCAGTTTCTAGGGACCAAGTCTCAGAGAGGTGAAGAGGCGATCCTGTAAAAGCCTGGCAGGATGGATGGTTAATGTACAACCCGAAAGGACTCAAATTACAGGACCAAGGGCAAGGGAAGGACCTGGGTGGGCCTGCACAGCCTCCAAAGCCACTGCCAGGGAAGGGACAAGCCAAGGCCACATGGACACCACAGTGTGTCCCCAACACACCTTTTTTGTGGCATTTTGCTCTTTGGTTACCCAAGTGCCACGTGAGTCCCCTCCCTGGCGAGGTCTGACCCTGGTGGGTGACACCTCCTTTGCGCTGGGAACAATCCCACCCAGAACAATCTCCAGGGGCACCAACCACAGGGAAGGGCCATTGGAACCCCAGGTTTGGAACAGGCACAGCTGGAGCTCTGCAGCTCTTCAAGCTACAAAACACAGAGCAAATTCTTAGAAGAGCCGAGCTGAAGAGCTGCAGCTTTTACATAACACCTTCCCCTGCCCTCGCCCACCGGCACTGAGTCAGCACGGCAGGTTTTCCTCATCTGCACTTTCCCTTTTCTGCAGAAGGTTATCCAATCTCTGCAGCCACCACAAACACAACGGATCAAGAAACAATTAAAAAAGGGATTTTCTTCCTTAATCAGTTATTCTGCACTAGGATTTCTCTTTCACATTGCTTCTAAAGCAACAGATTTGACAGAAAATTACATCAGGTCTTTTCTGCCCTCTGACTCATATTCCTAAATAACTGTGGTTGACTCATGTCTCCTAACTTGGCTGAAATCTAAGATTTTCCTCTCCTTTAAAAAAAAAAAGCTTTCTCCCTTCAGCTTTTCCAGGTGATTCTGAACATTCCCACTAACTAATTGTAGAAAATTAGAAGAAAACCAAAGGGATTTTACCTGATAGACAGCCCACCTACCTCCCTGCCATGATTACAACATGTAAAATCTATTGTGAGCAAACCCATCCTCTATCAGCTCCATACAAAATGGACTCACTTTATCCAGTCACTAAAAACACAGCCAACAGATTCACTATGAATAATTAAAGCAGTATTTTTTTCAATTCTATGTTCTACATCCACCTACAACTGTGTTTATGCTGCTACAGAAAAAACACCATTAGGGTTGAAAATCATTAATGTAACTGCACCACGACTGAATGGAAGCACAGGGGGACAGGACACCAAGAGATATGCTATTTTATTTAAAATCAGAACACAGTAGATAACAGAAAGACTTATTATGCAAACAAATCCACTGTATGTTTCACAACTTGCTCGGCCTATAAAATTGCCCCTTATTAAGACAGTCCAGGATCACACAGAGGAACTGTTCAGGCACAGGACGACTCTGCCCCCTCTGAACTCCACGTCTGCCATGCAGCTCCATGTGAGGGTAGAAGAATTGTCGCTTTCAGCTCTGGATCTACGTCGTGATTCCAGTTTGAGAGGGCAAAGAAGTCCCAAGAGAGGTCGAGACTTGAGGCTGTGGAGGTTGGGGCACTAATGGGGATGGTCACCTCGACCAGCCAGTGCCCAGGTGCCTCCTGGCATCCCACAGAAGCTCGTGTTCCCTGCCGCCCCTCCGGTACAGAGGTGACCTGTCTGGATCAGCTGTGCTGGAACAACTGACTCCACCTTCTCTGGGAGGCAGCCCTGAGTGCAGTGAAACCCACCCAGGAGTCAGAACTGCTCGCTGCTGATCCCAAATCCAAGCCTAACCACGTACAGTCGCGTTAGTCTCACCTTACAGAACTGTGTACAAAAGACTGGCACAAATAATGCTGCCCAAAGAGAGCATTTCCAATGCTACCAACACTCTAAAGCCGTGTTACACATTGTATTTAAAGGATTTTTCTCCACTCCAATTGCTTTGGGGAAGTATGTGCTATTTGTAGCAGACATCAAAAATCCTTTATATATATATATATATATATATATATATATATATATATATATATATATTATTTTTTTGGCAAGCATTGTGAGCCACCCCCTCTCAAGTCTCAGCTTGCCTATGGCATTTTAATCTCACTATCTTATCAACAGTGCAAATTAGTAGAATTCTAAACATCCTAGCCAGAGCAGAATTTATTTATTAGCTATAACAGAACAGGAGAAGCTGCTGAAGGGCAACAGGTTGAAAGCACTGACACAGCTCTTGCCTGACTCATCCAGGTTAGCTTTTTGTCAAGTTTGTTGCTGAAAGGATTTGAACAGCTTTCCACAGTCATTCTTCTCCTTTACCCTTAAACAACACCAGCAGTCAAGTAAATATTTACAGTTTGTGTGCACACAAACACACAAAATTAATGGCAAAACGTTTTCAAAGAGCAGCTGGACTTCAGTTATGAGCTTGCAATAACTGAAATATCACATTAGTTACATCATCTACGTTCAAACTTACCCATCAGTGAAGGCAACTATAAGCTTACAAATAGCAGATACAGCTGTTTTTTCTGAAGTATGAGGGTCAGTTTTCTGTAAAAGTCAGTGCTCTCAAAGAGCCCTTAAATAAGAGTTAAGCAATGGCCATTCAAATGATAAAAATGCTAATATCCTAGAATTACAATCACAAGTAGTGATCCTAAGGCACATCAGCCACATGCATATGCAATAATGCATTGTTTTGCTTTCAGACAAAAAAATTGCATTAGCTTTGTCTGTATTTAGTGTGCACAAGAGGTTGTTTTTAGATAAACTATCCCTGAAAGGTCATTGTTATCACAAAAGTTACCAAAAGACAGAAGATTTAACAAGTAGTAAAAATATTTTTGGACTACTAATACCAATAAAGTCTGATACATAAAATGCAGTGCAAATTCACAATACACTTATCTATCACCCCCATCACTTCTGAGGACTTCCAACCCTCAGAAAAAAAGTTGGCACCTGATAAGTGTAAAAGATACCTGGTTGTTTTTATGAAATCTTAGCAAAACTGATTTGAGAGTGTTTTAGAGTTTTTGTGTAGCAGGCTCAAAGTATGAATTTCTGTACTCAGACACCACCCTGGTAGCCCCCACCCACTTTAATTCTTTCTAGGACAGAAACCATTTCTACAGCAGACTCATGTTTAGCATCCAGATACGACAGCTGCCATCCAAATACCAGCACTAACAGCACAGCAAAGTTACTTTGAAACGAGTCATAACTAACCATGCTTATACAAAGCTTCAGTGAGAAAGTAATACCAAGAAAAGATATCACACTATTTAAAAAAAAACAACAAATCCTGTACCATCACTAGATTACAGAAAAAACACACTTTGCAAACAAATCCAATGCACATTGCTTCACAAAATCCCCCATCTATAAAAACTTGCCAGACTTACACTGGGGAATTGGTTCAGATGCCAGTAATGCTGACCAACCTTCTGCCCTTAGTCTTCAGAAGGCAAAATAAGCCAAATGACCCTATTTTCAGAATCGAGAGCTTTCTGTTATGAGCTTAATTTCAGATTAGTATTTGCTAACCACCACACTCCAGAGGAAATGATTAAGGGACAATCCAGGTCTTACATAAAGAAAAAAAAAAAAAAAAAAAAAAGCTATTCTATTCTGACTGATGTTGTTTGCAGTACAAACCTCCAAACAATGTAGTGCATTCCAGGACAATGATACCAAAACGCTCTGAAATAACCAGGGGCTTTGACAGATTCTGGACTGATTGATAACAAATTCACAGACACATTCTGTGCAAACAGTAAGTGTTAGAATTTGCCTCCCCAAGTGCTGGATTAAAATACCAGCATATGTCTGCACCTTAGGCTTCAAGAGTCACATCAAGAATGAAATCTGAGCTGCCCTAAAAAGCCTCTCCCAGTCCAGTGGCCTAAGTCAAGAACGGATTCTGTAAGATGCAAACAGCCACCATGGACTTCAAAAGGCTTTTCTTTTTCGCCTACTTGCAGAGAAACATTAACTGCCAATCCCAGACAGATACACATGCCCTAAACTGCAAAACTAAAGGAAATGGGAAAGTTAAAAACAGTTCTGCCAAGTGAGAGACAGAGTTAAGGGATAAAATGAAATTGTGGAAATTCAAGTGGGCAATTACATGTGAAAATCCAGTATTTGATTAAGAAAATACCCTGCCTAGATTCCTGGAATCACATGGTATCAAAAGCTAAGCACCTGTGTAAAAAAATCATTTCTGTATCCAAGGTGTGGAAAAGGAGAAAAAAACCCAACCGTTAGAAAGAGTCTTAATAGGCAAGGAAATAAAACTGCCTGGTAAACGTCTATAAAACCCTAAACTGGCTCTGCAAACAGTTTAGTTTCATTTCAAGAGACCAGGACTTGGAGGGTATCAAGCTACTTAGGAGTGGGAGTAGTGCCTACCTTGATTACACAATACCTAAGGTAACAACTGAAATGCAGAAACGAAACTCTTGTCATTTTCCCTGTCTAAAAGCCACCCAAGGCCTTCTGACAGGAGTTGCAGCTCAGTGAGCTCTGAAAACGTTGTGCACCTGGCCCTGGATGCAAAAGGATGCCAAGGGGGGTCCTGTGCACACCCTTTTCCCAGCAGTCAGATACGGTTGTTACCATCCCAACACTGTCACGGACACAGAATTCCTTAGAGAGACAACCAGCTCCCTGTTTGCCACACATCCATCCAGCTGCGATGGGAATACATCAGAACAGAGGAGGATGCTGATTTACCATCACTAAGGAATTCAGAGCGTGACTCAGTTTGTAATGTCAGCAAATCCACTGTGAGTGGCTTCCCAGTTTGATGGATTTACAAAATTTAGACCTTATCACCTTCCAAGGAAAACCTTGTCATCACTGACCTTTGCAAACAAACATCATCACATTTAGCAAAGCAATTGCAAACCTCTGTGCCACAGCTCGGCCTTTGTACTCCATTGTGCAAAGAACAGAGGCTTCCCATTGCCTACAGCAAGTCTCTGATGGGGGAAAAGGAAATATAAGCACCAATACATAAGTCAGGCGCACCCAAATATTTACTGGAGGATAAAGCCAGGATGTGGTGGAAGGCGAGCTGGTCTTTGGGGAAGAGGTGGAGGATAGGGTGGTACAAACTGAGCTGGGTATCCTGGCTGTGGCATTTGACTCGTGGGCTGAGCTCCTCCCGGCCGAGGCGGGAGAGGAGGGTACGGAGCACCTGGGTAAGAGAGAGCTGGTCCTGAACTCATGGCTGCAGTGAAGGGAGTGGGGAAGCGTCCTGCTGAGCCTGAGGGAGGCGGGGGGGGTGGGATTCGCCGGGGCACGACCGAGGGAGGAGTGTTTGCATCCGCCTTGTAGGGATCTGCGGGCGCTGCTGCCGTCTCGGGTGCCCTCGGCTGCGCCGGCGCCTGAACCTGAGGAAGTCTCTGTCCCTTCAGCACCATTTCCTGGAGCTTCTCAATCTTCACCCGGCGCAGGTGAGCCAGTTTCCGCTTGCTCTGGTACTCGTCGATGAAGGAATCCAGGGGTATTTCACCATCAAGGAACTTTTCTGCCATATTCTGTCAAATACAGAACATTCTCTTAGGAAACAGCCTACTGCAACAGAATCTAAATGGCTCACATCCCAAAAATAGCATCATTTTGCCTGTGATTTTCCAGCTGGCATATGGAAGATGACTGGCATATTGAAGAATTCTGAGAAGAACTTTGAGTTAGTTATTACTCAGAAGCACTGAGAGTTAAATATCACTTTTGCATAAATTTATACTGAAGTTAACAGCACTAAAAACATCTGAATTTTGCTCTGAGCATTCCCCTGATCACCAGAGATGGGAATGAACCAAGTGCAGCAGCTTCCCAGATTGCCAGCTAAGCTGAATTACAGCTCAGTGCTGCTTGAATGCCAACAGAAACACTGGGAACTCGGTGAGACTCAGCACAGAGATTACTGCTAAGTCAGGTTTAATACTCACCCTTACTTGTGGCTTTGGGTAAATGATGTTTAATAATTGAGAGGTGAACAAACATATAATCACAAAATTCAGCTTGTCCTGGGAATTTCTTTTTATAATCACAACTCAAGGCTAATAAGCAAATTTTTTCTCCTGATTAATTACAGAAAATGCCTGCATGAAATCAGCAAACAAAACCAAACACTTCCATTATTCTGAAGTCAGATGACCCTTCAAGCACTTCTGTCACAGCAAGTGGTGACCACTGGCACCTGCACAGACACACTGAAATCACAACGGAATATTTCACCAGAAACACTGGAGGAAAAGCAGCATGGGCACAGTTTTTTTATTAGGCTACTAATTGACATTTATAATGATGTAATACATATACCAGGCAAACTCCACTAAAAGAAGATTCCACATTTTTATACTCTACGAGTTTGAAGGCAAAGCCAAGGAACTAAAGAGGGCTTGCCAATCTTTTCTAAAAAGAAGCACTTTCTCTCTTAAACTTCAAAGATGTTAAGAGTAAAAAATTACTCAGATAAAAAAAAATAAAATTGCTGGAATCAAATAGCTGTTCACTGAAGTTCAAAGCAGAGACAAGACCATACTCTTAATCTGTCACATGTTCAACTCTGTACTGCAGCCACGGACACTGGGAGGTTCTGGTAATGGATGGAAGTGGCAGAACTGGAGTGCTCTGTCATTACCTCTGTATCTTCCTCAATCTTCGCCCCCTCGGTCTGCAGCAGTGCCAGCAGGGTCTCCAGGGAAGCATTACTGGATTGTCTGTCTGTAATGGCACAGGAAGAACAGAAAATGACAGCTGGCTCTAAGTGACTTCTAACGACACAACAATCTCTAAGGCACATTTGTACAACCAGCAGACTGCAGTTCTAAACAGGGTGAGGAACAGTAAGAAATACATTAAGAAGTTCAGGGATATTGTCACAGTGCTAAGAGCTGAAATTTAGTTCCAATTATATATTTATAATATTGAAAGCACTTCAGCAAGTGCAGTATCAGATGTACAGTATAATTCAGTATGGAAGTTAAATGCAACATTCCATTTAATTTATAAACAGTCACTGAAAATTCGAAGTATTTTGCTCTTTAGCAAGGTAAACGAAGTTGATAATTTAGAGAAGAGTAGGTCAAGAGTAGGTAGGTAACAGGAAGAACCCACAGTATCTGTTACTAGATGTGATAGTCACTTAATAAATCATCAGAAGTGTGATCTATTTCAGCACTACACAAGAATGACATTTCACTTTGTACCCTAATTCACCCAGCTAAAAACGAGACACCAAAAACCAACAACAAAAAGGCAACATATTTACATTCACTTAGAAAACAGCAAATCATAATTGTCAACAGCCAGTGTTACCTAGTTTTGTTTTCTTTATCTGGTATGCTTCAAAAAGAACTTGCAGCTCTTGATATTTCTCAGTCAAATTTGATTTCAAAGACTCCAACTTTGGCTGGTACAGGAGATTTCCTTCTGCCAGACTGCGGTTGCTGGCGAGAGTCATGTCCTTGCTGTGCTGAACATTTTGGGACTGGATATAAATAAAAAAAACCCCAAAACCGTGTGAAATAACAGTGAAATTATTAAGCAAGACAAAATAGAACTTGAAAACTTTTAAATAAACAACAAAAGTAAGCTCTATGTAAAAATTAGTGCCGTGGCATTAGACCTGCAACCGATGAACAAATGATGAACATTGACAGATAAAGCAATAATAGCTCTTGAAAAAATCTGAATTCCAGCAGTGAGATACAATGAGTGTAGAAGAATGTCATCCCTTATCTTGTTAACATATAAAAAATAAGGACTGCATCGTGACTGCTTCTTCTCCAGAATATTCTTCCCCAACTGTCTTACACCAATCCTGGATTAATGCCAAAACCTTCATTTTTTTTCAGTTTAATCCTTCTGCTTAACATTTCCTAGCCTAAAGAAAAAGTGACAATTCTCATATACCCAAGATTCAGCCAGATTCCAGTTTGCTCACACTCACACATGCACATGATTTATCAAGAGAGCCTTCAGGAGCTTTGGGAGAGCCGAGTGTTTGGAGAAGTCTGCCCTGGGTGTCACGTTAGATTCATTAAAATATTCAGACATCAAAAAGGAAAAAAAAAACCAACCAATGGATCTGATTTCAGATCCTCAGTCTGAATCAACAAGTGGAATAGTCTTCCCATGGCACAACAGACTCATTCTACTAAGCTGCCTTCAAAATCAGCACAAGTTTGGTACATTTTTTTGACCTCCCCCATCCATATGCCCCTTCTAGTCCAGGTTATCCCTGTTCAGCTGTAACTGCTCCTATTTACAGCCCTGAGTCTGTGCAAACAGAAGCACAGGCCTTGCTCCTTCCACACTCCTGGGTGGACACAGAGCCACACCTCAGAAACAGGAAAAGAGGAAACCCAAATGAGCTGTTTAAAAGCTCCACATAAGGTCAGGATCAAAATTCAGGTGCTTTTCCAAGCACAGCAACTGTCTTTGAGAGCAATTACTTCCTTTTGAAATATTTATATGCTACTTTAATTTGCTAAATTCAAAACTGGCTCGGTGTTACTTTAACACACCTTTGTCCCCAGATATTGCTCTTCAAAAACCAAAATTTTACTCTCACCCTGTTCTTGCTAAACCACTTTAAAACCCAACAACAGCCAAGGATCATGTAGAGTCCTAAAGTCTACACCAACCCCAATTCTACTCCAAATTGTGAAAATCAGAAACTACACTTTTGATATTGTTTTGTCTTCTCAAGGTTCTCACATCAAGCCTAAATAAGCATCCAGCCCTATGCTTGTGTTCAGTGTGGATCCTTTCCAAGAATAAAATCCCCTTCTTAGCTTTGAATCTAATGCAAAATAATTTTAATTAAACTGGTTTCCATTTGTTTATTCTCATATGATCCAATCCTGTTAGGACTGTTGCTTTCAGAAAGCTGGAGTCCCTCTATTTTACATTTTTTTAAAAACAATTATGAAGGGAACTAAAATACATGAGATTTAACAGCTTAATTACTGGCATCCAACCTCTTACCGACCTCCTGCCATCACCACTACTCACTGGCTCCTGAACTGCCAGCCAAGGAAAATTGTGTGTAAAAAGACTGATGGTTTCTGGTGCCTCTTCCACCATTTTAATGAGCTTACTACTTCCTTCCAGCAAATTCAGTATTTTCACTGCTTGGGAGGCTGATACTCTCATTTCAAAGCAAGTGCACAGTCAGTCAGGGAAGACCAGTTTAATGAGTGAACTTTGATCTCTCTTTTGGGATGAAGATGTACATTTACTCAGGGCAGAAAAAAAGCCAGTGGACACAAACCTATAAACCTTTCAAGAGCACAAATACCAGGAAAAGGAAGCTTTCACTAAAATCGTAGGTAGCAAAGTGGAGAAGGTAGAACTCCAGGTAAGCAGAGGAAGAAGAAAAGGCTTCCTTAAGTCAGATGAGACTTTTGTGATGTTGTCCCTGCCTCCAGTGTCAGAATATCTCTCAACAGGACCAGGCAGGAGGAAGAAGCAGCAAATTCCTCACCTTTTATAGTGATTTGCTGAATAACTTTACTTTTAAATAATTTCAAATGTGTGAAGATGATTAAATACCACTATGACATGATGTACCTGACTTGTAAAAATAAGAAAAATGTGACTGATATGACCTGCCTACATTTAAGGCAGAGTGACATCCTGTCCTTTGCATCTGATATCTAATAATTATGGACTAGACTAAACTTTGGCGAAAGTGTTAAAAATAGTTGTTCTAAGCTGAAAAAGTTAAGGTATTTGTAACTGCACTTTAAGTTATAGTGCTTGAAATTACACAGGACTTAATGACTCAACTTTTTCCATCTTTGAGCACTTCTGAGAAGGGCGTATTTTTTCTACAGAAGTTGATCAAAAATGGTAATTGACACTTAATGTTGACTTAAAATGTCACTCCTGAAGTCTTCACTTCCAGAATTAGTCTGTGTCAAATTTCTTTTACCAATGCACATTTGGAGAGAGGAGAAATTTGAATCTTACCCAAAACCATGAGAAGAACCAGTTCCTCAAATACAAAGCAAATTTAGGAATGATGTTTAATGAAACTTAAGGAGGAGCTGGTGAAGACCCATCCACCTGTTCAAGACATTGAAATACTTCATATAACCAAAAGAATTTTGAAGTCTGTGAATTCTATTTCACAACAAACAGAACAGACATAATCCCAGAGCAATGCAACTTGCATACAGTCATGATTTACAGAATAATCTCTGTCACTGATGTTAAGGTCTGTGTAAGAAACTTTACAGCAACTGTTCCACTGCACTTGGAAGTTAATTCGAGGAATCAGAAAGCAAACACTGTAAAGTTTGCTCAAAGAGTGCTGTAGAAAAGCTTTCAAAAAATGACTAATTTAAAACTACAAAAGAAAAAAAACAGCTGCAAAATCACCCAAGGGTCAAACCACAGCATGAGCAGTCCATTAAGATTATCAGTGCAGCACAAAGCATGCTTTCAGCATCCATTCATAGCTTTCCACAAGCCCAAAACAAAAGCTGAGGAAGGAATAAATCCAACAAAAGGTATTTTGTTGTCACATGTGCCGTGTGACAAAAATGTGCATTAGCAGGGAACTGCTCCTGCACTGGTTGTTCACCTGCCCACTGGAAGTGCAAGGAAAAAAGTTATTTGGAGATAAGAGTCAGGAGCATGGGACTCCAGTAGAATTCCTAGCAAGAGTGTTGAGGCCATGAGCACTTCAACAGGCAGGAAAAATTAATGTGAAACCAGATGAAAAATGCCAGTCAGAATCACGAGACACAATGAGACAGGACAATATTAAGGAGAACATATGCCTTTTTTTTAACTGCTAAGCTCTCACTATGAATTCAGAATGGAACAAATGGGGCAACCATACTGAGCTGCTTATAAGGGGATTTTCATGGCACAAGGATTGCTCACTACTGAGCAGACCACTCAGTACCAAACCGTGCTGCAAGAAAATGAAGCCATGGACACACGGAGGTTATTAAAAACAGTTTATGCAGCACTTCAAAACTTTGGCTGCTTAAAAAACGAATTTCTTTAACAGCTATAATTTGAATAATTTTACTCAAGGATTTATTAATAAGCATTTCCAAGAGCAGGAAGCAGCAACTGCTTTGGGAATTTAGAGTCTACTACTTTTATGAACTGCAGCTTTGTTTCATCCCACTTTTAAAAAAAGGGGAAAAAATGCTGGATAAAATTAAACCAGAACTAGCACTAGCTTAGCAACATTCATACTATAGATGTTGATCCTTTACTCCAAAATAATGGTTTGCAGCAAAAGTTATTTGTGTAAAACGTCTCTGAGAAGTGTCACTCCGGTTCATCTGAAAGCACATTCCCAGAGGAGCTGCCTCCTGAGAAACTGAGCAACTGCAATCCCAACTACCCACAAAGTCCATCAAGAGCTGCTATAATTATAAACTCGCTCTGGCCAGCACCACGGTGAGGAGTCTCTTGGTACCTTCGAGAAAAAGTCTCTTAAGGAGCTATAAATAAAAAGCAGCTTTGTGTGGCACCGTTTTAATTGCTTTATACAGGACACATCCATGTTAGTTTTAGATTTCTCCAGCCTTTATCATTCTCCCACTCTCTTTCACTTACACAAACTTGTAAATTAAGAATAAAATAGCAGTCACACTGTGGAAGAATAAAGATGCACATTTGGAGTGTCAAATTAACCCCTGAAACAGGAGCTGACAGGTGCAGAGTAGGAGAAGAGACTTCTTTTACAGAAGGTTTAGGAGTGCTTTTCATCAAGGACTGGTGAATAATAATACACCCCCTAACAACATCTGTTCTGTAATAAATATTAAAACATACTGCAAAGTAATTAGATTGGCTAAATTTAGCTCTTCTGATTACTTAAAAATGGCAAAATAAAGCTTAAAAGGTAAGTTGCAGCTCCCAAACATTTACTGCAGAGGCAAGACACTCAGCACTGCAATTTGCACTTTGACACAGACAGGTTACTCATTTGATGCTCAGCTAGAAGAGAAAAATCTGTAGTTGCCACCAAGTCTAATTCCTAACTTTGCAACTAAATTTCATGTTTGGCCAACAAGAACATGACCACTTGCACAATGTGGTTTTAGGACAGGAGTAGGAATCCAAGAAATCTGGGCATGAATGCACATAGTTTAACTTGTACTTTCTGCCCTACGTGATCTTTTCAATCAGCTTTTGAGAAAAGGACTATGCTCAAAAAATTCCTTTTGTGCTTGCCAGTGTACTCTGCAATGCTGGAATGAGAAGAAGGCAATGCATTTCTGACTTCTTGATTTCACATAATTAAGGTATTGAAAAGCAAATAATTTTTGGCCATGGAAGCTTAGCAATAAGTAACACAATACTGCACTATTACAGAAGTGATGCTCCAGGAGATAAAAAGAAAATTCATTTTCACAGAGAAATTCATCAAATTACCACCAGTGTCAGGTCACAAATTCTCTCATCTGTACTTTTTAGAATCACTGAGACTGACTTTTATAAACAAGGTACTTTTATGACCCTGCCCTGGCAGGGGGGTTGGAACTAAATGATCTTTCAGGTCCCTTCCAACCCAAACCATCCTGTGATTCCCTATTTCATGAAGATGAATGCTGTACATGTACTACAGAGACCAACCTGAAAGGATTATAAAAAAAACTCTTCTCAGTTTTAAAAGACTGAGAGTACCAGACAAGGAGCTTCCTTCCTCTTTCTCACAGACAAGATGTTCGTTGTTCAAGCCCTGCAAGCCCAGAGGCTGCAAACTCAACCTCAGAGACAGGAAAAGCACCAGTTCAGCTCTGATGCCACAGTGTCACACACCTGGGGACACACGTGCAGGACATGCTACAAGCACATCACCCCGTGGGCACACACAGATACAGATATACACCCCCCCCACACTGACACATACAAATCCTGCTCAAATGCCACACAGGAATACATTCCCTGTAAGGCTGGAAGCGCCTATTTTTAGCTGTTAGCAAGAAAGCCAAGTGGTTTTTCCAAATCCTCCTCCTTTGTGAACAAAACATTGGGGTTTGAGCTGGGTTTCCCTTGCAACAAGGAGAACAAAGGGTTTTTTCAATTATGGAATAATCAGCTTTAATCAACTTTGCCACTGAAAATACAAGTGACCTCAGAGAAGTGACTCAGGAATCGTGATTTAATTGGCATGTCACGGTAAAATTAGGAATGTAAGGACTTTGGAATAACCCTACAACCTAGATACATATGGACTGACAGCCAAGTAGCAGTGAAGTCACCATGGTTCCTCCTTAATGTTCAGGATTTCCCTCTCTCCCGCTTCCTGCCACACACTTCCCAGTGAAAACTCAGGTCTCAGCAACACAAGCTCAAGCAGTAAATAATTCAATGAAGGCGAAAACAGAATGAGGAAGAAATATTCAAGCATGGCCAATTCCTTCCAAGATGTATAAACACATTTCTAGTTGAACAGACTCCAGTAAAAGCCTCCACATCCAATAAAAGAGGATTATAGCAGACAGCAGCACAGCCGTGTTTCCACACAGCCTGAACACCTTCAAACCTGGCCACACTTTCCAAACACCACAAAATATTCCCTCAGGCCCAGAGAACTTTACTCTACAATTTAAAAGCCTTCTGATGCCAACGAAAGAGGAAAACCAGAGGGTCAAATCCAGAATATGGGCTGGTTGTGTAGTGAGAGAGGATCTTTTCTACGGAGGTCATGAGGTTTTCTGTCACTTCTGACCTACCGTCTTAAGTCCATACTGACGAGTACTGACAAATAAATAATAACAAAGAGCCTGGCCCTGTGCTCGTGTCCCTTGTCAGAGGTCACATTGGAGCCAGCCGTTCACATCTTTACAAAGTTAAGCCCATTATAACCCGCTGACTTTCCTTAAATAGTTTTTATACAGCAGAGCGCTCCAGCCCCCAGCAAACCACGGGGCTTCCAAGAGCTCTGCATGTTCTACTTTCCACAGCACCGCCTGTTTCTTCTAAGTTCTCAAAATATAAGCTCGCCCAAAAAGTTATTATGGCTGCCCCACTGTCAGAAATCTATTGGCACAAACTTCAAAATCCAAATTGTTGCATAATACAGCAAATAAATTCCCCAGGACACCCCATCAACTCAGCCTCAGCCTTCAGTGGGCCTCTCCATGTGTAATACTTTGACAGTTTGGCTCGAGGTGATCCAGAAAAATTTTCTCAGAAGCACCAAAAGGACCGGAATCTTAGTTTGAGGGAACACAGTTATAATGGATTTCACTTAATAAACTAAGCTTCTTTCTCAAGAACATGTTGCCACTTTTTCCTTTTCCTGAGGCTTTTATCCTCTAATTTAAAAAAAGTAAAACAAAAAACCCCAATAAATACAGGACACAGATAGGTAGAGCACATTTTTTTCTTTTAAAGTTTTCATATATATAGTTTCATCTTATTTGCTCTTATCTGACTAAGAGTGAGAGTCTTTCAGGCACATCTGTGGCCAAATAAACCCAGAACAGTCTCATATCTGAACTGTAACACACAGGGTCCATTGGCACATCGAAAAACCAGTTTAAGACAACCACAGCCAGAGAGAGAAAACAGACTCCTATTTTGTTTTAAGAAGCACAGATCCAAAAGCACGACTTAGAGCCTGATGCACTGACAAAGACACTTCAAATAGGCAAAACAAGCAGCAGAAAAGCCTGACAGCCCTCGCTGCGTCCAGCATACCAACCGGGGCACACAGAAATCTCTTTCACATTGTTTTGAATTCACGCTGGCAAAATCCTTCACCACGACCAAGACACAAAACAAGGGCTGTACGAACGGAAAAGCTGATCCCACCTCCGGGCCGTCAGTGTCTCCCAATTCAGCGGCTGAATTAATTTAATTCAGCGTTTTCAGCCCGGCGAGCCCGCACCCCTCCTATGGCACCCAGCAGGCACCGATCCCCCCGCCGCGGGCCGGCGAACAAAAGGCCGGGAAGGGCCGGGAGAATGAGGGACGGGGGAGGCAGGAAAGGGAGAAGCAAGGAAGAGACCGGCAGCGCTTCCCGCAGCCCCGGGGGCTCCTCACGCACCGGCAGCTCCACGGCGGGGCCGAGACGGCCCGGCGGCTCCGGGGAGCGGGGAGTCATTAACCCCCCCACCACCGAGCGGCACCGGACGCGGTGGGGACCCGGCGGGACGGGGGCGGCTCGAAGAGAGGCCGCGGCCGGGGAGCATGAGGCAGCCCCTCACCTCTTCCATCTCGCGGGCCATGTCCTGGAGTTGCTCCTCGTCGTCCAGCAGCGCGCTGAGCTCCTGCAGGCTCAGCGCCTCCAGGCGCCGCGCGTCCAGCGCCATCCCGGCCCCGCTCCCGGCCCCGCTCCCGTTCCCGTTCCCGCCCCAGCCCCGGACCGGAAGTGCCGCCGCGGTCTCGCCCCGACCCGGCGGGCACCGCCCTCAGCGCCCCCTGCCGGGGGGGCGTGTCGGGGCGTACCACGGGGGCTGCGCGGCGGGAGGAGGGCGCTGGTGGACGGAACCAAAGGGGCCTGGGGAGGGGGGTCGCGGTGGCTGAGGGGGCCCGGGGTGAGGGGAGCGCCTGTGAGGGGTCTGTGGGCGAAGGGCGCCGGGAAGAGCCCCGCACAGAGCGAGCTTTGTGCGCGGCGCTCACGTGAGGCACTCGGGGCCTTCGGAATCCCGAGGGATCACTCACGGAGTCACTGAGGTTGGAAAAGACCTCTGAGATGATCGAGTCCAACTTGTGACCGATCACCGCCTCCTCCACCGGACCACTGAGTGCCACGTCCAGTCTTTCCTTAAACACCTCCAGGGATGGGGACTCCACCACTTCCCTGGGCAACCTTTTCTAATGTTTTATCACCCTTTCAGTTAACGAATTCCTCCTGATGTCCACTCTGAGCCTCCCCTGGCGCAGCCTGAGGCCGTTCCCTCTCCTCCTGTCCCTGTTCCCTGGCAGCAGAGCCCGACCCCCCCGGCTGCCCCCTCCTGTCAGGGACTTGTGCAGAGCCACAAGGTCCCCCCTGAGCCTCCTTTGCTCCAGGCTGAGCCCCTTTCCCAGCTCCCTCAGCCGCTCCTGCTGCTCCAGACCCTTCCTCAGCTCCGTTCCCTTCCCTGGACATGCTCCAGCCCCTCAATATTCTTCCTGAATGGAGGGCCCAGAAGCGGACACGGGACTCCAGGTGTGGCCCTGAGGATGCGGCTGCTGGGACACTCGGAGGTTGGACGGGTCACTGGGATGGCTCAGACTCCGTCCTGTGCCCTGCCAGACAGAGCCGAGCTCTCAAGAGAGCCTTCACAACCCCACCACACGCACCAGCACAAAGCTCATGCCTGGAAGTGCTGTAGCCACTCATGGCCTCCTTTTGTTTAAAACTCCACGGCTGTAAATTAGGAAGGAAAATCAGTAGATTTAACTCGCATTTCCTTACCCGGTTGGGACTTGGCTGGAGTAAGTCTCAAAAGAGTGATTGCATTATTGTTCTCAAGCTTAGGCTGAATACTTATTTAGGCTAAAAATAGCTAAAAATCATATCTGGCCAAACTTTGGTGTTAGGTCATTTCATCCATCTTAAATACTTTTTTCTTCAGCAGTGAATGTCAATAAATAATCTGTCAAAGATGTGTTTCATGGTAAATTTAAATACTTTTGAAATGCAATGTAGCAAAACTGCGTCAATTAAATCACCATATATTTTGTTCTTCTGATTCATATCAGTCATGTCACCAGCACTGCAGTAGGCACTATGTGGTAACCCTTAGGAGCAGCAGTTCCCCAATTACTGCTGCTGTTAGCAGGGCTGATAAAGACAATTATGCCTGGAAACAATTAATTGTGTTAACAGAGCCTAAGTTATATGCATCTCTTGGCATGCACCACCTTCCTGGCCTGCTTTTGTCCCTACGTGGGTGTGGGTGTGTGTATTATTTCCTGCGTGTGTAACACTGGAGAGAGAGCCAGAAGGAACCAGGAGCCAAGTGAGAAGGGGAGGGAATGGCCACGTGGTCCTTGTCCTTTGGAGTTGATAGTTTTGATCTAACTGGGAAAAAAAAAAAATCCATATAGTGACAATTCTGATGCAATGAAGTTGCAGTTACACTCAGGAAGTGACCCAGCAGTTCCTGGCAGGACACAGTGATGATGTGACAGCTTTATGGCTGTTCTTTTGTCCTATAACTAAACTCAGCTCCCCATGCCTCTCACCCTCCCAGAAGCCTTCTCTTTGTCATTATTATCCACAGGGACTAACGACCAACAAGGTGACCCTGCTGGAGGAAGCCTTCCAGGCCTTCTGGCTGCTCGGTGCAGAGGCACTCCACAACCCTGGCGCAAAATGGGTGCACTCAGAGGGAGGCGAGGGCGCGATGTCTGCACAGCAGGAAGCTGAGCTGAGCCTGCCGAGGGTGGGGAGAAGGTGTTTAGTGATAGGGGCATGTGTCGTGTATGACAGCACTCACCCACCCCAGCACACCTGCCTGCTGCAGGGATGTGCTCTGTGCCAGGTGAGTCAGCAGCTGTGCCCTGGGCACTGACACGGGTTTGCAGTCACTACAGCCCTGCCCTGTTATTTAAAACCAGGAGATAGTCACCCTGCCAACACCATTCCACGTACCCTGTATTTGCACATGCCCGTCAAACAGAGTTACAGCCGTGTGTTAAACCTCCTGTAAATTTGCACATGCAAACACACGTATAGATATACACACACACAAACAAGGAATTAGTTGAGGAATTGGGAGAAGCCCTTTCTTCCCAAGAACACTGGTAATTTGAACTTCATGCCATACCTAAATAAATGGTTTGGGGGGGAGTGTGGTTTGGAAGAGTCTGACTCAGCTCCATGTTGTAAATCTAGTTTTGCCACTGCCTCACTGTGTGATCCTGAGTGGAGCTCTCAGATTCCCTCAACCATGATGCCTTTTGCTTAAAAAAAGGAATAATAAGAACTGCTCAGTCACAGGTGAGAACATAACTCATTTGTGCTCAAGTACAACGTACATTGAAAATAGTACTTCTCCCTGTGGAGGTAATTTGGGTTCTGGTGATGGTGGAGAGGAGTCTCCATTAAACATTTGTACTTTGGTCAGTACCTGCACGTAATTGAGTTCTCCAGTTGTCCAGAAAAGCAGCTGAGGCTGAGACACAAGATAGAAGTCAACTGCTTTTGTATCATTGTACTTTCTATTTGGACAGGTAGGAGAGTGCCTTCCCATTCTGCAGTCTTCATGGAAGATAAAGGTTTTGTGACAGCGCGTCACTTGGACAGGATATGAAGGATTGCAGATAAACCAGGATTTTGGGCTACAGGGTTTATCAAATATTGCAGTGCTGCAGGCTGGGATTTATCATCTCCCCAGGCTTGGTTCCTATTTGCCTTTGCTGAAATCCTTTTGAAGGGTGACAGCATTCGAGTACATTAGAACTGTAAGCAGGCAAAGTACAGAAGTCAGGATTTCTTATTACAGGAGAAATGGAATAAAAAAAAATTGTGAAGATTACAGAGGAAACCATGTCATGGTGAATAAGAAGTCAGGCTCCAATCTTGGGGAGAACTGGCATCCAGACTAGTTTAAATAAGATGTTAGGGGTTTTTTTCTATTTAAACTTGATCTTGAATTTCCTCCTGGTACCTCATATCCTTTTACGGTCAATAGCACTGCACTCATGCATATTTATTAGATTTAGACATATTTTGCAAGTCACCTTCACATCTTATTTTCTTTTCCTGGACAAACTGGTTGGTTATGTACACACTGAATTTGCAAATCTCGTCTTTGGTGTCTATTAACCCCTATTAGTCTGGTTGCTCAATGTACAGATAAGTTTTTGGGCTTATTTGCAATTTAACTTCCTTCTGTATATTAAGCACAGCCCATACTTCTGTTTAGATTTCACAACCCGGATTCCTTCACACATGGAAATGACCTGTGTATTCAGCAGCCTGGCAGAGAAACAGCCGTTCTGTTTGAGAGCTCAGTGCTCCTGCTGTCTGAGAGAGAGCAGGAATTAGGTGTTTGTAAGGTGCTCCTTCCTTCCAAGGAGCTGCAGGTGTGAGAAGAGCAGCAGGTTTATTTATCTGCACTTATTTTCTTTGCCTTAAGCTCACATTGAAGCTGGAATAGAAGAGGCAGATATTATTTTTCCTCCCCAGACTAAACCACATCTCTGAACCCAAGCTAGAAGCACTTTCTGTTTGCTTGTGGCACTTCCAGACCTGCTGAAGGCCTAGAAAGTGCAGCCACTGAAACACACACAGTTGCTTATTGAGGCAGAGGTTGGTGTGCCAGGAGACAAAGTTGTTGGAATAAACACAGCTGTGTTTTTTCCATCACTGTGTGCTCATTTACTGGGTCAGTCAGCCACAGACCCTGGCTGTGCAAAGGTACAGGGTAAATCCAGGTCCCTGGGGAGGTGCTGGGACTATAGGATCCACTCTCAGATTTCACCTTGGATGGGGTTTTCTGCTGTTTAAATCAAATAAAGCTGTGGTTATACTTATTACAGGGAATGGTTAGAGCTTATTCATAGTCAGGAAAACAACCTGCCATGGGATATACAGTCAACTTTGCAATCAGTTGTGCTTTCAAATGCTTAATTGCTTGCAGTTCTGCCAGGACAGTCTTCAGTGCCCCCAGGTTAAGGTTTCAGATGAACCCCTCAGAGTTCCCTGTGAGGACTTTTCTCTTTGAAGAAAAAAAACTTTTTATCTCCATCACTCTAATTGAGAAGCTCTTGAACTGATTTTGTTCACGTTCCCTTGTAAATGTCAACTCTGGCCAAAGCCACAGCCACAAAATACTACAGCCCAGGGTTTCAGAGGGAACAGTGGCCTTGTTTCCAGGAGAATAGCCTGAAACACAGGCTGCCCACAGGCAGCCAGGCCCAAGGGATTGGGCAGCTCCAGGGAGCAGCTCGTGTTCCAGCACTGGAGCAGTTCCCACTGCTGCTTTGGGTGAAGCACAGCTTTACTGCCAGGCTTAGTCTGGCTAATGGGCATCTCTGACCCTGATTTTCACTTCAAAAAGAAGCTGTAGTTGGAACGATTTAGAAAGGCAGGATTTTCTGTACAGACCTAGGGTTTGTGCAAGCAAAAATATCTGCATTAGATTAATTCTACTGGATCCCTGGTGGTGTGTGGAGCTCCCACCCATCTTCCAGGGCATAAGAAAACCCTCATGGCTTTAGCACACAAGCAGTGCCACTTGTAACATGCCAACAGCACAATAAAAGGGCCCATTGAAGCCACAAGATGAGAGGCTCAGTGGAAAAGCAGCCTTGAGTTATCTGGATGCAGAAGAGAGAATTCAGCACCTGTGGCAATGAACAAAGTCAGGCCCTGTTATCAGCTTGGACTGGTGCCACCAGCAGAGACAATCTGCTGTTTCCAGTGTGCCATTTCAGTTGAAGCTGTTTGGACCTGACCTGGGAATACAATGATGGGATTATCATCACAGCAGGCTTGGGAAACAGAGTTCCCTTCCTGAAATTCAGTGTAGTTTTTGCAATAAAACGAATCTGATTGCATCCTCCAGTTCCCTTTTTGCAGCCCTGCCTGGGAGGGAGACACAGGATACAATCAAAGTCTCTTTCCTGGCATCTCATGTGCTAATGATCATTGTCCTACCAGTGCTTCACAGGGTGAATTGGCTTCTCTAGTTCCCAGGTAACCCAATTTGGGTTTTCCCCCAGTTTTTCAATTAAGCAGAAATTAATTCCACTTCTGTGTACTGGTGGCCATGTTCTGCTCCCAGGTACTGATAAAAATGCAGAATTAATCACTTGCCTGTCAGCGTTGGGTGGAACCCCCAACCTCCTCATACCCACAGTGCAAACTTTCATCAAGCAGGAACTCCTGGCCATTTACTGAAGGGGTGCTTGAGGAGTTCAGAGTGCCACACAGGTTCCCTAAGTGGAGGGAGGAAAAACAAAAAGAGATCTCGTTCTTCTTCTGAGGCACAGATTGTTATATCACAAAAGCCAGCAGCTGAAAAGATTCCAGTCAGGAAGCACCGTGCCTTGAGAACGGGTTAGACTGCCTGTCCTTCCCTGGGAGACTGACACCCAAAGGGATGTGGGATGAAAATGAGTTATCCCGACTGCTGGGCTCACAGCCATTATCAGATGCTGAAGTGTTTTACATACCTCCTTCTCTGTGGGTTCCTCTTGTCATTCCCCAGAACACGTGCAAGAGCAGCTGCACTCAGCTGTGGTGTCAGATGAACGTTACCTTGAAAACCCGGAATGCAAAGAACACCCCCAACCAGAGCAGCTCGACGTTGAGTGGCAGAGGTAGTATTTTATTTTTTTGAGCATCCCTCCTCAAGGACACTAAATTTAGAGTTTGTAAAACATCACTAAATGAAAACAAAACATTGCCAATAACAAAAATGCAAACCTGCTGAAAAGGAAAATGCAGCAGCATTCAAGTATCAGAAAACATGAGAGCTAAAGTGCTTGAGAGAATTTCTTAACTATGCAGAGTCTGAAGTCAGTGTTCCCCTAGAAATGCTATTTTTAAAACAGCACCTGCCTGGCTGCATAGGATTTTTTGCCAATCTATAGCAGGATAATGCTACTAAGCCAGAGCCATTACCCCAAAGGGCTAGGAGCAACACATTTCTTTCTATCCCTCATACTAAAATAAATTATATTCAAAGAAACACATTATAAAGTTCAGGCAGCTGAAGCTGGACTTCAAGGAATGTGACTGTACGGATTTCCCATGCAGTGAAGTCACTAGCGTGGCCTGAAGCTGAACAAAGCTTTGGTGGGATTTATAAAGTGCTGTCTTTTAGTGTTTTATGCCTGTCTTTAGTAGTGTTTTTTTCACACCAGCACCGGGGTTGTGAGTTAAAAAAAATTCTGAAGTAACAGACTAATTCTCAGTGGATGCTGGAGCCAGACAGACATTGCACAGTGCACACAAGTAACGTTAAAAAACTACAAACCAATCAAAAAAAAGACAACCCCAAGCCCCAAATTCTAACCCAATTATGGTAAAACATTTCATCCTTAAAAACAAACACCCACCAAGCACCAAGAGAAAATCAGAAAGTAACATCTGCCTCCTGGTCCCCTGGCTTGTCCCAGCAAGGATGGATACTACATGATACAAGCTCAGCAGCAATGGTTGGGAGCCTGAGCCTGCAGGCACTCAGTGCAAAACTCTCCCGGCATTCAGCTCCATGGGAGTGATCCAGTTTTTGCCAAAGCCAAACAGGCTTCAGCCAACTTTGGATTAGCCCCATAGATTGACAGAGGGAGCAGGACCTTGTTTCACCGTTTTTCTATCCAGCCACAAAAGCCACCCCCTGAAATTCCTGGAGGGGTTTTCAACCTTCCCCTCCACGCATGCATTTAACATCCATTACAGTTAATAGCAGTTACACATGCAGATCGATGGGAGAAAAGTCCCAGTCGAGAGGAGTTACTGGTAGTAAGAAAAGAAACCCAGTAGAAATGCTGAGAATTGCTAAAGACCCAGCTCCCTCGGGTAAATCCCTGTTTTGCCAGCTGGCAGGTGCCCGCCAGCCCGTCCTGCAGGAAGCTCTATGGTGTGTGTTTGGGTGTGCACGGGTGTGTGACGGGGCGAGCCAGCGGTGCCGTTCTGCCACCTCCGGCCCAGCGTCCCAGGGAGCGTCCGAGCGCCGGCCGCGGCCGCCCTCACTTGGGAGCCGCGTTGTTGTAATCGTCCTGTGCCGCGGCCGGCAGGGAATGGTCTATCCTGAACTCCTCCTCCAGCCCGCCGGGCGCCTTCGCAGGCTGGACACTGTCCGTGCCGCCCCCCTCCAGCCCCAGGATCTGTCTCTGCACCAGCTTGGAATAAAGGCCTCCTTCTTCCATCAGCTCCTTGTGCGAGCCCTGCTGCACCACGCGGCCCTTGTCCAGCACAATGATGTTGTGTGCCCTCTCCACAGTGCTCAGCCTGTGAGCTATGACAAGCACCGTGTGGTTCTGCAAGTCGCCGTAAATCGCCTGCTGAATCTGCGGGGAGAAAAGGCGTTAGCGCCCGGGCACTGGGAGAACAGCAGCTTTGTGGTCAGTGTCCAGAAACCTCTGGACTGGAGATCTGTTCTCCTCTGGCTCCCTGCAGCACTACCAGCACCAGCATGTCCGGCCCAGCTCCCGGCTGCAGCCCAAACACCATCTCAGTCCAGCCAGGTGAGGTATGAACACAGGTCTGATCCTGCAAGCTGGGGACTTGTTACAGCTGGGCCCCAAATTTGGAGGCCATGTGGTGCTGGCAGAGACTGCAGCAAGCCGATACCTGGTGAATGCAGCTGCACAGAAAAGCAGCATTCTTTCCTGAGTGTATCCAGTCAAGGCAAGAGAGGCTTTTTTTCAATCAAGAGACAATAGCACTGACGTCTAAAGGCAGGCAGGTGGCCATCAAGCACATGTCACATTGACACCCCTGGGTAGCCAAAACCAGCCCTGGGCTGGCATCAGGTACCACACACGTGGCTGAGGACCTATGAGGCAGCAAGCTGCTCCAAGGTCAGACACTTGTGCTGCCCCAGCAGGATTTGTCCTCTGGGATTGGAGGCACATCCTCAAACCCCAGCCTTGAACAGGCTTTCCCTCATGTCATTGCATCAGTGAGGTCAAACTGCTGCTGGAAGAGCTGTTTGGTCATCACATCCCAGACAGATAAACCAGTTCACAGGATGCTCAAGGGTTTTCCTGCAAGTGTGGCTTCCTTGGTGCCTCGGCTGGGATTTGAGCTCAGGCAGTCCAACTCTCCTTGCTGCAGATCATTTTATAGGGTCTTCCTCTGTATCCTGTCCTAAAAGGCTACACCGAGTCTCTGAATGCCAATTAACACTTTCCACATTGAAAAAATCAGCAAAGATCCCTACCTCATCAGGTTTGTCAGGCATTGGCTGCTGTGAATGTGGAATTTTTCCTTTCCTGGTGGCTACAAGAGCATTGGAAGCAAATTCCTGCTACGGAATTGGCAGCTTACTCCACCCTCTGAGTGCACCATGTCAAGACTAAGCTTGCCCACAGGCTGGAAACTGAAGCTACAGTCTGTCCTCCAAACCCTCTCTGGCCCAAACACCCAAGTGAGCCTCTCACCGCGTGCTCGCTCTCTGCATCCAGCGCGCTCGTGGCTTCATCCAGGATGAGGATGGGAGGGGTTCGGATCAAGGCCCTGGCAATCGCCACTCTCTGCTTCTGGCCACCTGACAGCTGAGCTCCTTTTTCACCTGCCTCTGTTGGGTGAAGGGAGAGAGAAAGGAGTCAAAATACAAATCAAGAGCTGCCACAGAAGTCCAGCTGCCAGGCCCTGCAGAGGGGTGGGTACCTGTGTGGTAGCCGTCTTGTAGCTCGGTGATGAAGCTGTGGGCGTTGGCCTTCTGGGCAGCCTGAACCACTGACTCGAAGGAGGCTGAAGTTAAGCCATAAGAAATATTATCTGCAATAGAGCGGGCAAACAGCACGGGCTCTTGGCTCACCAGGGAGATCTGCAGGAAGCAAGGGAGAGCAGTGGTCAGGAGCAGAAGATGCACTGCACGGCATCTCGGATCATCGGTATTTGTTCCTGCTGAGTAAGGACCAAGATCAAGATATAAAAGTGCCATTAACCAAGATATAGAAGTGCTCAACGTGAGCTTCCAGTGAGGATGCCAATGTCAGGGTTGTCCAGTTTGCATCTTCTGCTGGAAAGCCATCTTGCAGGAAAGAAACCCGATGCAAATGCTGGCACGTTGGCATCTGGGGTGGGCTTCCCCTCCTAAAGCCCGCTGTGCTTTTGCTCCAAATCTGTTATTCCCATCATTGTTTGCTTTCCCCAGAATGGAAGACCAGTTGCTGGGATAAGCCAAGCTGGGGAGACCTTCTCCCAGGCCCTTGCTGATTTTCCTTTCAAGGCCAGTAATCACACTTGGGCCGTGTGAATGAGCCCTCTTGCATCTTTTAATCCCAAATGAGCAAGTTAGGGATGTAACTGCTGCAATTCCTTAATTGCTTAGCAACAGCCTCCCTGTCCTGCCTTCCAGCCATGGCTGCTCACTCTCATGTTCGGCTGCTTTATCAAACCCTTGATATTGGAATAAATCGAACCTTTCAAACTATTACTCAGAACTGTGCATGAAGAGAGCCAGGGGGACACGATCACATTTTAATTGACTTCTCCCCATGTTCCTAACAGCACACCAGGCTTTCTAAACTGAAAGACTTGCTTGGCCTTTGATTTTCGCTCTGTACGGGCAGGGAATGTAAATTAGTCACAGTGACTTTGGCTTTCCAGCCTGTCTCTGATCAATTGTTTTCAGGTTTTCCTGCTGACTGCTGAGGCCATTTGCTCTGGGGGCAAACAAAGGAGGCAGTTACTTGCAGAGATGAAGGCTGATCTGTGCTGACACACAGAGGAAAGCTGAAGGGCCTGGACCCCTCTCTAGGCAAACCACCAGCCCCTCTGGTGCTCCAGCTGCTGCCAGGATCCTGAGAGGTTTAACTCCCCATTAGCTGAGAATCACTTTAAGATCTTAAGGTAGAAAGTGCTGGAGGAATGCAAAGCTCTTTTTCCAAACCAAATTTAGATGATAATTAATCCAACAGCCAAAAACATATTTCTACTCTGTTGGCCAAAAAATACCAAACTAAACATGTTTTTTGTTCTGTTTTTTGGAAGGCTTCCCCTTCCCCTTGAAACCAACCTCCATCCCTTTCCCTTCCACCCCCACAAATTATCCGAATTAATTTCTGGGACCGCTTCCAGCCTCCAGCTTTCTGGACATTTCTGAAGCTGCCAGCTCAAATCCAAAGCGATGTGCAACAGTGCCATGCAGCCCCTCTGGGCTCTGCAGGTGGGAACGGGACTAAGCAGAATACAGGTGTGATAACCAGGAATACACGTATCAGTCGCTCGTACCACGGAGTGCAGGTACTTGTGATCGTACATGTTAATGGGACGCCCATCCAGCAGCACCTGCCCGTCCTGCAGAGGGTAGAAGTTCTCCAGGATGTTGACACAGGAGCTCTTCCCACTCCCTGAAGGACCCACCAGCGCTGTCACTTTGCCAGGATGCAGGGTGAAGGACACGTTCTGCAACATGGATGGGAGAGCACACTCAGGTCCAGGCTTTTCTCAATGTCCTGGGGCACTCCACAACAAAGGTAGCCAAAATCTGGCCAGAGTGACCCTCTGCCTTGGTGATTGCACCATCAGCCATTTGTCCTAGCTCTGGGGAAGCAAAAAGCCTCCAAATTGCTTCAGATTTGCCTGATGATGTAGCAGGTCCTCTAAAAAGCAGACTGACCTCTTTGCTGCCTCCCCCTGCCTCATCGTCCCAGCCCCTCTCCCACAGAAACAGCCTGAGGCAGCTTGGCACAAAGCCCTGTACCACGCTGACACGTTTAATGCCTGAGCGGGGAACAAGGGTTTTCTTAATAAATCTCATTCCTTGTAAGGAAGGCCGGCCCTAAACACCCGCTGTTCCTTTTAATCTGTTTTCCAGCATGTGCTGAGCCTGCCTTTACACATCTCTGACAGGCAGCTGACACTCCCCATGGGCTGGAGTTTGGTTCTTGCCAGGGTGGAGCAGCAGCACATGGTGCTGGGAGGGCACAGTGCCCACTGGGCTCACCTGGAGAACCTGCGTTGCAGAGCGAGTGCGGTAGGAAAACGTCACATTCCTGAACTCCACCTTCCCATCCACGTGATCCGGGGCCAGGGACCCGTCGTGCACCATCGTGGGCTTGCGGTCGATGAACTCGAAGACCTTCTCAGCAGCTCCCACTCCCTGCATGAGGCCACTGTACACGGAGCCGATGGACTGGAAGGGAAGAGGCAGGGGTGAGACCCTCCCAAGTGATGAGAAATCAGTCAGTGCCACCCTAAGGAGAATGGATGAAGCAATCCCAAGTCTCCTATAGCCTGACATTGACTACAGTCATCAGGCACAGGAAAACTCTTCCTCCTCTGCTGGGTATGGAAGGGATACATGGACAATCCAGGGAAAGGGCATTTTTCAATATTAAATCCAGAGCTGCAGAACAGTTTGTACTACAACTGCCCCTCCCATCAGGAGGGGAAAAAAAACCCCAAACCAAACTAAATGCATGCCAAAACCACAGCCTGGAAACCCCACCAGAGCCTGCAGTCATCCAAACAGATAGTGAGAGCTGGGAGAGCTGCCTCCAGCTCTGCTCTGCCCCTGCACAGAGGCTGAAGCACCACCAAAGCCACACTTGGCTGTGAGGAAACCTCAGCTGGATCATTCCTGCCTGGATTAGCCAAGTTTATGCCTCTGCAAGGGGAAGGCAGCCCTGGGTGGGCTCTACCATCCCACCCACAATCCCATCTTGCTAAGGTGCTGCCAACGCAGCAGCTTGCAGCCTATTCCAGGGAAAGGGAAAAAAAAAGTAATATAATTAAGTTTTTAATGAAGCCTGAAATTTAACAGGCAGCTTTATAATCCCTTCATTCTCCATGCCAGGAAATGTGCTTGGGAGGCAGCCAGGGCTCTGCCCTTCAGCAGGGCCAGCCTGACCCCTCTGGTTCCAGCTGCCCTTTTGGGGGACAAGGTGCTTCAGGAACATTAAGGTTGTGAGACCACGGCAAGGGAGGAATGGGGAGCAGAGGGGATAACCCCCCCCTCTGGCAGTGCCACAGCACCAAAGAAATGTGTCATGGGAAGGTCAGCACTGGATCTATCCCTGCAACTGCCCTGGGACCTTCTGGGAGACAAACATCCTCTTGACATGGGGTAGCCCAGAGGGTGGGGAGGCCCTGGCACAGGCTGCCCAGAGAAGCTTTGGCTGCCTCACCCATGGAAGTGTCCAAGGCCAGCATGGATGAGGCTTGGAGCAACCTTGTCTGGTGGAAGATGTCCCTGCCCATGGCAGGGATGAGTTGGAATGAGATGGTGTTTAAGGTCCCTTCCAACCCAACCCATTCTGTGATTCCCTGCTAAAACAGACTCACCTCCATGCAGTCTCCCAAGACGAACTCGTAAATGATGAAGGATATCAGGTTTCCGCTTGTCATTTGCCCGGAGATCACAAGGTGCCCGCCATAGTAAAGGATGCTGACCTGGACCACCAGGAGAGTCAGCTGAAAGCAAGAAAACACCCCAGAATCAGCAAGGACAACAGATATTTTGGCATGTTTGTCATTACTCACACAACAACCCAAACTTCATGTGCTGACATTTATTCTTTGAGCCCTGAGCTGAGGATTCCTGACAGTGCAGCTGGCAGCCCTAGGAGTGAGCATGGATAAACAACTCAAGTACAAGGGCTGATTTAAAGAGCTGGGCAGATACCTTCAACAAAACAAGTCCTGAGGGACAACAGCCAAGGAGGGAGAATTTATCTGAAATAACAGAGCATCTCATGAACTTCTCTCTTGGACTAAGGGCCTCAAGCATAATAATCTATGTTCAAATTATCCATGGTATGCAGTCACCTCACCACTAAAATAAACTTTCTGTTATGTGACTGTGACATACTTTAATTTAGAACACAAAATCAAGCCAGGAGTTAATGCAGAATATCCTCCTTGCATGTACAAGTCCCTGAAGCATAACCTCAGCTCTTGTCTGAAGTCAGTGTGGGGGGTACCACCTACTCTGGAAAGGAGACAGGTCAGCTCTGATGTGACAAATACCAGCCCCTTTTATTCAGTTGGTTTTGTTCCATGCTGCCCAGGTGCTCCAAAAAGCAGCGATGCCCTGGTGCCCTGTGGGACCAGAATAGGCTGTAAATTCACACAGACAAAAATAGAGGGGAAAAAAATTCCTCTTCTATTGCTCTGCCGTGATCTGACCTTAAGCTCCTGCGTTCCCTCCAAGAAAGACTCTACCAGGGCTGAGCTATCCATTGTCTTCTTTCTATGCGAGCCCCGCAGGAGCTGTTTTTGAGGGGTTTTGCCTTCTTAGACTTGTCAGGATCAGTGTCAACCCAGCTCATGCTCCAGCTTCACCTGGGAGCCCAGAAACAATGCTAATAATGCTCCCATTTTGCTTCCAGACTTGGGAAGCCATAAAGTCTCTTACAGCTGCACGAAGGCACCATAACTCACAAATCCTTCACCAGAGATTGCTTCAATCCCTAAATACACAGGGATAAGGGCAGCCTCACGTGTGGCTTTTGCCAACACTGGAGAAGCCCCAAACCATCTGGTGTTAAATGATGAAAAAGCATTTTTCAGGAAGAAAAAAAAAAAAAAAGCCCAAAGCCAAAGCCCAGGAGCCTCCCCCTGCCACCACCCACACGCAGAAAATCTCTGTTCCTGAGCAGAAGCTGCAGCCGTCCCCCAGCCGGAGCCCCGGAGCGGAGCTGGCACAGGCACGCACTGCAGCACACACAGGCACGGGTGCTCCACGACCTTGAGCTCTTATCAATCCCTATTTGCAGGGGAAAACAGGCAGTTCTGCGGAGCGACGCAACGCTGCCTCGGGGCGGAACGGGATGATGTTTTTTGATGGGTGAAAGTAATAAATGATCAAGAGCCCGGGGATTACCGGCAGCAGAGAGCAGAGAGCAGGGCTGGGCTCGCCCCGCAGAGTTCCCTGGGAGCAGAGGAGAACCACGTGCAGGTGCCTTGTGCGCTTTGGGATCCGGAGAGACTCCCCTGCCCATCCCAGCCCCACGCAGGGATGCCCCAGGGCCCTCCACCTACCCCACTGGACCAGACGTAGTAGGTGTAAGCCATGGCCTCCCGCTTGTTGAGCTTGTACACCTGCTGCAGCTTCTGCCAGTACACGTTGGCCTCCGTCTCCTCGTTGGCGAAGCTGCGGACGGTCTTCATGGCCGAGATGGTCTCCTCAGCCGTGTTGTTGGCCTTGGCCAGGGCACTCTGCACATCCTTGGATAGCTTCTGCAGGGAGCAAGGGGAGGCAGAGGGGGCTCAGCAGGTGCCAGGCTGCCCAAGGGACATCTCCCCACTCGCCCCAGGCTCCGGGACCCCACCAAGTGTCTCCAAAGGTGGAGGAGAGATGGCATGAGGACAGGCAGGCGCATACAGGGGACACCCCATGGCCCAGCCACCTCTTCTGTCAGACATGAGATGCTTCCACTCCTGAGCATGAAGCAAGATAAGAGCCCAGGCTACACCTGTGTGCCCACACACGTCTAATGCCACCTTCCTGCCCCCACTGCTGGCAGCAAAACACTCCAATATCACTCCCACCGGCTCCAAGGCCACCCACAAGCTCCTTGATGGCTTAACGGGGAGACCAGCCCAGCACTGTGGCAATGCCAGCTGCTCCTGCCTACCTGGTAGTACTTCCCATAGACATCAGACACCAGCATGATGATGGGGAAGCCCATGAAGGTGACCAGTGAGAGCTTCCAGGAGAGGCTGAACATGAAGAAGATCACGCCCGTGGCCTTCACCACGTTGCGCAGGAAGATGTTGATGTTCTGGGACACCAGGTCGCTCACGATGGTCGTGTCCGACGTCAGGCGGGAGATGACGTCCCCTGCAGCAACGAGGGGTCAGGGAAGGGGAGAGCAGGGACATGTCACCACGGCAGGTCACTGCCTAACCGTGTCCCACATCCCGTGCCAGGGGGCCAGGTGGAGCTCCCCATCCAACCAGCTGGGGGTCAGAAGGGTGGCATGGAAGGGGGGCAACTCTCCACTGCTGTGGATGCAAAGCAAAACAGAGGAGCTTGGATTACTGCATGCATGAGAGGCAGGAGATGCACCTGAAGGGACAAGTTACATCACCTGTGTCACCAAGGGTGGCTGTAGGACAGCAAAGGGGACTGTGGCAGCACCCTACACCACAGGGCAGCCCACAGGCCAAGCACAGTCCACAGCCTGGAGCTGACCCGAGGGACCTGAGGACATGGGTCCAGCTACTGAGGGATGAAGCTCTGGCGGCGCCTTTTGGTGGAGCTGAGTGTTACAGCCAGCAAACATCACCCTGAATTCCTAAATCCTTGGCCTGTGTTTGAGTCCAGCTGAATTCCCATGCTTTTGTGCAAGCCCAGGGTTACCCACATCTCACTTCCAGTAACATCTCTGCTGTCCTCAGCTACCAAGGTACTGTGCAGCGACTGCTAAATACAGCAACAGCCTCAAAACTAAAAATATCGCCGAGACAAAATTAAATGTGTGAAAGTTACACTGGAGTGGCATGGCCTGGGACGGAGACTGGGGCAGGACTGAACTGCAAACGGGGAAAGCAACAAGCACATCCAGCAAGATTCACACATCTGAGGTTTCAGGGACTGGAGCAGAGCTGGAGAGCAGCCCACCAACAGGCACTGATGGGAGGAAGGAAATGGGAGTTTTGGGGGTGGCTGAAAATAAGCATGTCAGCCCTGGGACTGCTGGATGCCAGGCTGATAGGTGGGGCATCCCTACGCTGGGAGGCAACTGAAAGGGAAGAGCTTTCTCCCTCTGTTTCTAACTACAAGCATGTGGGTGCCGCCTCTGGCTGCCCCCAATCTGCTGTATGCTAGTAGGGCAAGCCAAGGGGAAAGAATCTGGGATGGGATAGAGGGGTTAGAGCAAATCCGGGGCAGAGAGGAACCAACCTGTGCGATTCTCATCAAAAAAACTCATCTCCTGAGACACCAGCGACCTGAAGAGGCAGTTGCGAAGGCGGATGTTCAGCCTTGCGAAGATGAGCGTAAAAACGCCGCCCCGGATACCTGCGGCAAATGAGCTAATTGCAGATAAGAAACGTTATAGAGCCATGGACACGAAACCCTCTCAGCAACACAAACACCCCTGTGCTGGGCCAAGGGCCCAGGCAGTGCTCACAACACTTATCACCAGCCCACACCTCTCCTGGGTGCCACCAGCACAGTGGTGGCTGGTCCTAACCATGGTAGTCACAAGCTTTGGGAGGGAACACAGCACTGCTGGAACAGCATTCCCCAGGGAACCCATTCCCTGTGTCCATTCCTGCTCCCCCACCTCCAGCAGACGGACGTGAAGGGCTACACAAAGGCCTCATGACTGCCAACCACGGCCTCTCTGCATCGTGACAGTGCAGAGAATTCACAGACCATCCCTGGGGTCTGGCAGTGAACTGGCGGAGTGGGTGCCTGTGCCCATCATCACCACGAGCTCCTGTGGGAAAACCCCAAACTCCTCCTTGTCAGGGCCAAATCCAGCCCCTGGATTACCTTCCTATGGCGAGCAGCGACATGACCAGCACTGCCGTGGAGAAGCGATCCATGCTCTTCTGCACCACGATGCCATCGATGGCCAGCCCCGTGTAGTAGGGCAGGAAGGTCTCTCCTGCAGGACAAGCACAGGACAGGGAGGTTCAGCCCCAGTGCATGGGATTGGCACAGGACCTGTATTTCCAACTGCAACAGCCTGTGGGCAACCCCATCCCCACCACAGAGATACTCAGCCATCACACAATGCCCCTTGAGAGGTGCAGCCCTTAGTGGCACGTGGGGATGTTGCACTCCCAGTGTATTTTACCCCCTGCTGCATTTGGTTTGGCCCCACTGCATTTTTCACCCACCCCGTGCAGCACGTGCCACCCAGCACCCCCAAAAAAAGCAAGCCTAGAGTGCTTCCAAGCCCTACCACCACGGCTCCATCCCTCCTGATGAGGATGGGAGCACACCACAGCCCGCCTGTGGTCCCTTCACTCACCCAAGGCGGCCACAAGGAGGAAGAAGGAGGCGATACCCAGGAAGAAGGCATCCGGCTTGGTGTAGGACAGCAGCTTATGGATGGTGGGACCTGCTGCCTCCTCCCGCTTGTCCCTGGGAGTGCCCCCATCACAGCTCTCTTCCGCCTCAGCACGGGACTCAGAGCCAGGCCCCAGCGCCTCGCGGGAGGAGGTGACACAGGCCAGCAGCTGCCACAGCCCGAAGGTGGCTGCCAGCGCCACGTAGGTCCAGGCAAAGAGCCCCCAGAACCAGGGGTCCCTGATGGTCTTCCGCACCTCTGAGTAGAGCAGCAGCTTCACCATCATGTAGATGCCCATGAGGAGGCAGATGACGGCGATGAAGGTCCGCGATGCCTTGAGGCGCCGGGGGCCGTAGGCCGTGTTGGTGGCCACGCCGATGGCAGCCCCCAGCAGCACACAGCTGCGGTACAGGCAGCCCCCCCAGATGTCCAGCAGCGAGTTGAAGATGTTGAAGTGCCGCAGGTCCTGCAGGACATTCCGGCCACCCTGGCCGTGGGTGTAGAGCAGCGTGGTGACCACCACATCGGCCCCGCTGAGTGCCAGTGTGCTGGCCACCGCCTTCCAGGCGCGCATCCTCGTCGCCGGGCTGGGGTCACTGAGGTGGTGAGGGGCAGCCCTAGCACGGGAAGGACGTGGTCATGTCGGCCGCTGCTGCAGGGTGAGAAGAGGGGGACAGGGCTGTTATTCACCCCAGGGAGGTGGTGTAGAAACAGAAGCAGGATGGGGGGACAACCGTGCCAGCTCCCCACCAACCCATCCTGACCCCAGACACCATTGTCTGCTCCTTCCTCCCCTCCCCTGCTGCACACGCCACAAGGTATTTCATTAAATGAGCAGCACGAACGAAGACAAACTTCCCTCCCGGACGCCTTCACTCATCCTGAATCCCAAAGCAGACATCTGCACTTCCTGATGGGAATCTTTGTTCCTGCTTGCTGTGGCAGCTGCGGGACCAGCTGGGTGGTCCCCAGCCGCTGGGTGCTGCCGTGACATCTGTGCAGCCATGTGTCCTGTGTACGGAGCCGTGTAGGTGTTAAACTTGGATAGATCCGAGAGTCTCTGCCCACCTTTCCCAGGACAAAGCTGAAACCGACCAGTCAAAACCGTAGGAAAGCAGATGGGAGAGCAGCTCAGCTTTATAATGGATCCCCCTCATCAAAATAAGACTAAACCATATGTACAGTAGCTTGTCACACCTTACTGTCCCCAGTGCAGTTCAATGACACAACAAAAATCCCGAGAGGAAATGAAAAAGGGATTGGAATTCCACAGCTGCCTCCCGTGGGAGAGGAAGGCTCCGGGGCGGGATGCTGCCTTTGCTGTCGCCCAGGGGTCTGTCTGACAGCAGCGATGGTGGGGCAGGGTCTGAATGGACACAGGAAAGGGCAAAAAGCTCGATTTGCTCTAAGCCGAGTGAGCCGCTCACCTGCTCTGCTGCCATGCCCTGAGGTGCCACGCGTAGGCAAGAGGGAGGTACCTGATCCTGAAATTTGTGCTGGATAAGCAGCTCGTGACGGTGCACAGTGCGGAAGGCACGGCACAAGGGGTGCCATGTGTCGGCCACACTCCGGCCTGTGTGGCCGCAGCCCCCCAAAATCAAACCGCCGGGAGAAGGGCAGCCCTTGGCACTGGACAAGCTGCGCCCTTGGGCGAGAGCTGCTCGGTGGTCGGACGAGTGGGATAAAAAGCTAAAAAGCGGAGGAAAACAGGGCAGAGGCTGCAATTTGGGGAAGCACGGGGGTTTATAGGGTGGGTGGGGAAGGAGGGATGGAGGCAAAGCAGAGCAGCGATGCCAGGGAGGAGCAGGACACGCTTCCCAGGGTGCTCGCTGCTGCCATCCGCTGCAAAGCTGTGCGGATCCGGCCCATGGAGGAGGAGGAGGAGAAGGAGGAGGAGGAGTAGGAGGCAGCCACCGCAGCTCCCCACCACCCGCAGCCGTGTCCCCAGCCCCCGAGCTGGAGCCGCCCAAGGTCCCCAGACGCATCCCGCCTTCCCCCCGTAGGAGAATGTCCCGGGGGTGGGGTGGGGTGGGGTGGGGTGGGGGGGAAGACGGCCGGGAAGGACCTTGCCCGCCATACCCCGACCGGACACCCACACACGGCTCCCCGCTTCAGAGCATAAGGCAGCTCAGCCTCGGCCCGCCCGGACGGGTCTTACCGGCGGCGGGATCAGGGATCGGCGGGATCAGGGATCGGCGGGATCAGGGATCGGCGGGATCAGCCCGCTCCGACCGGCGGCGGCGCGTCCCGGGAACAAGGTCGGTGCTGGGCGTGGCCCGGCTGTGGCCACGCCCACCGGCCACGCCCTCTCCTGCGGCGCGGGCCCGGCCCCGCCCACGGCCGGACCGGACGGAGCCGAGCGGCGGCACCGGGGACCCCCAAATTGGGGGTTCGAGGGTAGGTCCCCGCTCCGCTCTGTCCCTGTAAACCCCGGCCCGACGCAACAAAGGCAGCCCCGGAATTTTCCCCCACCTTAGAAGGTTTTTTATCCTCCCCAAAATACGTATTTCTAAATTTTAAAAATTATTTTATTGGCTCTATCCCATTTCTGCAGTAAAGAGGGAAAAATACAACCCAGGAGCTGGCTCAAAAGCAACCGGCAAAAGGGCTCAAAATAATTTTTAAAATTAATCCTTAAAAAGGGGCTCGACAGGGGTTTAATTAACCCCTCAAGAAGGACTTTACAAGGGTTTAATTAACCCCTGACACAGAGGGATCCACTTTCAAGAAATCCAGCTTGTAAATTACTTTTCCCCTTCACCTCCCACTCCAACTCAGAAGGAATGGAAGGGCTCAGGCTCTTCCCTGGGCTGCCCCCATGCATCCAGGTGGGCTATCCCAAAGTTTCCATGTGTTTTTGGAGTGCTGAGCTTAAAAACACCCCTGTGACCCTCACTAGCACAGGAACAGATTTTACGATTCCTGGAGTTCACACCACTTCCGGAGAGAACAAAACGGTGACATTACAAAAGACAAATTCATTTTTCTCTGCCTGGATAACCAAAACCAAAAATACCACATTCTGTTGTTGATTTTATTTCTGCTAGTAAGTGCTTAAAAAAAAACAACAACAAAAAAAACCCCCAAAAAACAACAAACCAACCTCTCACTTCAAGCCCTTCCCACATCCACCAGGAACACACTCAGACCTGGAGTGACTATTCCTGGCTCAGGCTCACAGCAGGGACACTTTTAAGCTGCAGAAAACATTGTCCATAGCTAGGCTGGGTCTGGTTTCTGCTTCTCTTCCATCTGCACCCAGATCACTCCCGGGCTTTGGTGCAATCACTCCTAAAGGGCAACTTCCAAGCCACATTCAAGGTGGAGCTTTTTGGCAGGACCGAGTCTCTCCCTGCCAAACCTAAATGAGGATGGTGCCACCTCCCTCGGTCTGAGGGATGATCCAAGGGCAAACCCGGACCAGGAAGGGACTGAACAGACCCCCTTGTTTGAACCTTCCCCTTCCTTTCTCCCAGAAGAGAGCAGGCACATCTGCACCCTGCACTCCCACGCAGCCGGGCCACACACCTCGGGGACAGTCCGTGCTGTCCCCGGTGCCGCAGGACCCCTGGAAAGCCCCAGGGTTAACTGGTTTTCTTCCTGGCGGACATGCTCTGCTCAGAGGGCAGCACCGTCTCGATCTGGAACGACACAAACTGGCCCTTCTTCAGCTTCTTCAGGGAGCTGGCAGTGCTGCCCCCAAACACGTTGTCTTCCACCTTGAAGGCCAGAGAGGGCAGGCCCTGACTTTTCCTTTTCACGCCCTTCCGCTCCCGCTTGCAGGCCGTGGTCATGTTGGAGATCACCTGTCGGGAGGATTGAGGGGTTGGGCTTTGAGGTGTCACCCAGGAATCAGCTCAACTCTGACACCAGCTCAGTGAATCCCAGAATCCCAGAATCCTTAGGTTGGAAGGGAACCTCTGGAGATCATCCAGTCCAACCCTGTGTCCAGGCAGGGTCACCTGGAGCAGGTGACACAGGAATGTGTCCAGGTGTGTTTGGAATGTCTCCACAGAGGGAGAATCCATGACCTCCCTGGGCAGTTCCAGTGCTCTGTCACCCTCCATGGAAAGAAGCTCTCCCTCATGTTGAGGTGGAACTCCTGGTGTTTTAGTTTATGGCCATTCCTCCTCATCCCGTCACTGGGCACCACCGAGAAGAGTCTGGCACAATCATCTGACACCTCTTGGAGATATTTCTATGGATTGATGAGATCCCCTCTCAGTGTCCTCCAAACTGAGCAGGCCCAGCTCCCACAGTCTCTCCTCACAAGAGATGCTGGGAGTGACTGAGAGTTGGCAGTGTCAAAGCTGGATGCACCCGGGGCAAGGGAGGGACTAAGCAAGGGCTTCCCAGCCTTGTTCTCACCACCCCAAACCAGCAGGAGACCTTACAATAGGAAACTGCAATTCCACAGCCGTACTCAGAGCTGTCAGTTCTCCATCAGTAGAGGGCAGAAGGGGATCTTGGCTGGAGTGCCACAGAACCCAGGGAAGCTTTATCACCTCCTGCTAATTACAGCCCCAAACCCTGCCTGGATGCAGGAGAGAGTCAGTGATCCCAACATCCGAAGCTCCATTAGGGACAGCACAGAGCTCTCCCTGCCCTGTGCCACGATGTGCAGCTCCATTTCACAAAAGGGGAGCTGAGCTAGTGAGCCTGAGCTTCCAAAGGGATCAGATCCTACATATCCAGCTCCCAGGCCCTCCTCCCTCCTGTCCCGTATCCCTCCTGTCATTCCCTGGCAAGAACAACCACAGTTTGGGTGAGATCAGAGAGAACCACATAACCCTGACTGAGTGTAAGAAATGACTGAGCAAACAAAGCACTTGAGCCTTGTCTGTGATTTTTTGGCACACAGCTCACCAAGCACTTCACAGGGGACACTGAGGTCGTTTTACAAGTGAGGGAACCAAGGAACAGAGAGACAAAATGAGCTGCCCAAGGTCACCCAGCATGTCAGAGACAGGAGCTGCATGCTGACTTTGCTCCCCAAGCCCATATCCCTGCCCACTGGGCCACTAGTCCTCATGGTAGCCCCAAACTCCTCCCATTTTGGGGCAGGATTACTTTAAACCTCTATAGTTACACAGCATCTCCCTGAAGGCTTCTTGTCCCTGCCTAAGGAGGGACTCCCTTGGCTGATTTGGGATGAAGATTACAAGTCAGGAGCTGGGCAGGCTGGGACACAGCTCTCATTAGCCTGATGGGGCAAGTCAGTCCCTCGTATTTCATCACCCACCTCTGAGCAGCACCACCAGCAGCTTCTCTGTGGTGCTGGCCCAGAGGGTCCAGCTCTGCTCCTGCTGCCCTTGGCGCACACTGAGGTGCCACCTGCCACCTCTCCTCTCAGGCCAGGCCTGGACTTAGCTGCAAAATGATTTCAAGGCACCACAAGACTCACAATTTCCTTCACCACGTTCTGCTGCTCCTGCACCGTGGCTGTGAACGGCGGGAGGCTGTCTGCCTTACCAGAGCCAGGCCCCTGCTCTTTAGAGTCCTTGACAAAATCCACCTGCAAGGCACAGATTGGGGTGTTACTCTGCAAGCACAGCAGTAACAAAGCTCCTGCAAGGCTCCCCTGGGCTGGGCAGTTACCTCAGAGGACAGGCACACGTATCTGTTGAACATGAGGAAGAAGGGGCTGTACTTGGTGGCGGAGTTGACCGAGGTGCGGAACTCGAAGAGCACGGGGTCCAGGTGTGCGTCCCACTCGCTGGGCTTCTCGTTCACCACGCTGCAGATGGAGGACCTGAGCACCTCGGCGCTGCGGTCGCCGGGGCTGGCGGGGTCTGTGGGGTCTGCGGGCGTGAGGAGCTGGGAGATGTTCCAGCGCTCGCACAGGTGCCGGCTGACCTGTGAGAACACGGAGATCACGGCGTGTCAGCCCCACAGCAGCCTCCAAGGCAGGGCCAGCGCTGTCTCCCCACTGTGCCAGGAGAGGCTGTGCAGTAGCAAACACTCCCCACAAAAGCTAGAGCCCGGGAAAATGTTTTGCAATGACTGCTCCCGTGCTTGAAGCTTTCCACAGCGCTGGGAAGCTGGGTTAATCCCAAGGTCGGCTGGGATTTCATGCACACGGTCTTTCCTTCTGAGCAGAGAGGACTTGCACCGCTGATCCATAACCTTAAATCCCTGCCAAGGTGAAAGCACTGGCAAATCAGCTCCCACTCCCAACAGGGCTGGGGCAGCAATAAGGCAGCATCAGCTCCTCGCCCCCACTACATAACACATCACAACTCTGCCTTCAGGACCTGCTGCCCAAAAAACCTGCTGAGGGTCACATTGCTTCCCCCTGAACCACCAGACCTACCTCCTCGCAGAAGTCCCAGCTCTGACTGGTGTAAATGTTCTTGGACGCACCAAACCTGGGCAAGAAGAGGACACACATCTGGTTTTACTCCACCAGCTGGGGCAGAGCCCGAGGAGTTCCATCTTTATGGGTGCAAAGAGAATAGGAAGGGACAGGACCCTCCAGTGGAGCTGGTGCTAACGAGGCTGCCATGACCTCACCTCCCCAAGAGCAGAGAGCACTCTGCTGGTCCCTCTGTTCCAAACCAGCCAAGCCCATTTGCTTTTGAATTATAAGGCAGCAGGAGAAAACGAGAGGAGCTTCTTGCTCTGAATTCAAATCTCTACTGGCCCCACATGTTTTCCACAAGGACAATGTCACATGGTGACAAGCGCTGTGTGGATGCAAAATGAGCACTTTCTAGGAGAAATCTGGGAATGGCTTTAAAGCTTCTACAGAGAACTGGGACACAGCTCCCCTGGCCTCGGGCAGAGAACCATTTCTGCCTTTCTTCTCCCCGTAACAAGAGGATAACAGGCTCTTCCCAAGGACTTTGTAAAGAGCAACTGAGAGGCACTGCATGGTCTCTCCTGTAGAAGGGAGAGTTCCTGCTCTCCTAGGGAAACATCTTGAGGACAACCGGGTATTTTTGCAACACACCCCAGCACTCCCCATCGCAGTGCAGAGGCACGATATAACCAACAGCAGAGGAGCCCACCTGTAAAATACGGTAGCCAGGGCTTTAGCCACGGAGAAGGGATCTTTCTTCTGCAGAGGAGCAGCCTCCACCCACTTGGTGAAGTAGTCAGTCACGAGCAGGACGTGTGTGTTGCTCTGGCTCGTCTCTGGAAAAGGCCCTGCGTAAACCACCATCAAAAAAAAAATCAATGCGATGCTGTCACATCCCCCAAACGGGTAAAGTTAAAACCCCAGCGGCTGCAGAAGTGACCACGACTCTCTTCTGCAATGTCATTTGGCCAGAACATTTTCGGTGACCTTTGTCAGCAAAAATACACCCATTAGAGCTCCAGTTCTGGGAAAGAAGGCACGCCCACAGCTCCCATTGTGTGTGGAGAGGGAGCCGAGCCGAGCACAGGGATCAGGTTGCACCCTGGGCGGCTGCTGGGGCCTCCTTGGCACCTCCTCAGAGGTATCGGCAGCTTTCCCTCCGTGTGTGGCAGCAGGTCTGCCACGCTCCTGGCTGGCGGGGAGGAGCCCTGAGAGCCACTTGAAACACTCGCTCACCGTGGATGTCTAATCCCAGCACTTCCCAGGGAGATTCCACCCTGACGGGCCTGGCTTTCCGCATCACGTTCTTGTTGTGCTCCGCGTTCTGGCACGTTTCACACATCTTGATCTGGAGAGGGAAAAGAGGGATCAAAGGACTCGGGAAGCCGCTGATGGATCCTGTCAGACTCAGACTGCACAGGCTGTGGAGGGGGGAGACAGAGCAGGGCTGAGCAGTTTCCTTTCTCCCAATAAAAAGAAAGAGGTGCAGCGAAAAAGAGGGCAAAGCACAACAGGCTGACGCATCTCACCTTCCACAAGGTTCACCCAACAGCTTTCTCTGACACAATAACCAATTTTCTCAACGTGGCCTACAGCTAAGCTATTTCTCACCCTGTTTCCACGCAAATATTTATTCTATTTTAACCTCCTACCGCTGGTTAGAGAAATCCTCAGCCCTAGGACGCTGGAGGAGCTCAGACCATGCAATGCAAGCACACTCCTTAAACCACACTGCTGCAGAGTCCTGCTGCAGGGAACTGCCAGCAATGAAACAGGCGAGGCAAAGCAGCCGAGGAGACACCGAGATCTTCTTCTTGCCACGTTTTAGGGAATTGGGCAGCTCTGGAAGGAACCCAGACTGCCCAAAGCAAGACTCAGCAACTTGTCTGAAACAATCCCACATTCTCATCCTGGCTAAAATTGCCCTGCACGAGGAAGCTGATGCTTCCTGACACTCAGGGAAAGACATCCAATCTATCTAGCTGCCTCGGGACATTCCAAGATTCACCTGCAGAGTAACTCAATGTGTGGTTTCTCAGCACAGGCTCAGGGAATGACATCATCCCTGCACCAGGGCTCCTCTGGCTTCTGCCTCAGGACTGCTGCCAGCACCGGTGTCATCGATACGGTCACTGCTCTCCACTTACCCAGTCCACAACATCCTTCACGATGCCCAGCCAGTAGTACCGGCTCTGGATCCGGTGCACGGTCTTCTTCTGGCCCAGGTGGTTCCCGATTTCGGTGAAATGGCTTTCCAGGAAGACCTGACGCCTCCGCTCGGGATCCACGATCACCTCGCGCTTCTCCTCTTTCTTGGGTCCCACGTAGTAGAGGCAGCCGCCTGCGGATGCCAGAGGTCTGTCTCCAACACCACCCTCTCACAGCTGCTCGCCTCCCGAAAAAGGGTCACTTCCCACAGTGGGAAACACAGCTGAGACACAGCTCGGGAGCTGCTGCTGCCTTGGGAGCTCCTACTGCGCCTGGAGGAGCTGCTAAACTGGAATCACCCCTACACACACCCAGCGAGCTCTTCTGCACCCGGGACTGCGTGAAATCCTCCACTACAACAAAGCCAGCGGGGTCCCCACAGGGCAGCCGTGGAGCACCGATGCTACCCGGGGGTGACACGATCCCCGCTCCGTGCCCCTCAAGTGATGCCAAGGCACCGGGCTGGCCGGGGAGCGGCGGCGGTGCTGCCGAGAAGCCACATTCCCTCCCTACACCGAGACTCCGGCACATCCCCCCGTGTCTGCGGGGCCAGCACCCGCCGGCTTCCCCCACAGGCTGCCCCCGGGCCCAGCGGGGCAGGCCGCGGCCGAGGGCAGCCCGACACCGCCGCCGTGCCCCCGGGTCCCCACCGTCCACGACGAACTTCTGGGCGTAGCGCTTGAGGTTCTTCCTCTTGATGGAGCAGAAGCTGGGCGGGAAGCAGCCCTCGGCCAGCAGCCGGTAGATGTCCTCGAACTTGCTGCCGTGGCCGCACGGCTCGGCCGCCACCACCACCTCCCGCTCGGCCTCGGGCAGCGCCGCGTCCATGGCCGGGCCGGGCCGGGCCGGGCCGGGGCCGCGCTGACCCCGCCGCGCGCGTCCCTCGAGCGCGCCCCCGCCGCCCGCGCGCGCCCCGCGAGGGGCGGGGGGGGAGCTCAGGGACCGTCTGCAAATAACCTTCGGCGGCCTCTGCCGCTCCGAGCAGACCCGGCCCGGCCGTGAGGGCTGTAGGGCAGCGGCCTCGCCGCGGGACCGGGCCGAGGTGACGTCACGGAAATTACAAAAAACAACCGGAAAACGGGGGAGAACGGTCAAATTCCGCCGCTTTCCGTTTTTGCCCCGGTTCGGAATTTGCCGATGCGCCCTCAAACGGACGGAAGCGGAGCTCTTTGAGGGCTGGACCGAGGCGCGTTCGCCGGCAGGGAACATGTCTGCGGGCCGGCCGTTCCGGGGGTGCGCCTGCTTTTCACCGACAACATCTTCGTGGGGCGGTTCGGGCTCCACGTGCGGTACCGGGACGGGCCGCAGCTCCGCCGGGACCACGGCCGGGTACCGCGGGGGCGGGCGGGGCCGGGGGAAGCGGGCCGCGCCGGTGGCCGTGGCGGTGACGTGCCCGTGTGTTGCAGGCGCTGCGGGAGCGCGGCTGCCGGAGCGAGGAGCAGTTCCGGGAGGTGCTGCGGGAGGTGAGCGCCGGGACCCCCGCACAGCCACCGGGGACGCGGCTCACAGCGTCACACCAGGGCTTGGGTTGGAAGGGACCTTAAAACTTACCCAGTGCCACCCCTGCCATGGGCCGGGACAGCTCCCACTGTGCCAGGCTGCTCCAGCCCGGCCTTGGGCACTGCCAGGGGTCCCGCTGCTCTGGGCACCCTGTGCCAGGGCCTCAGCACCCTCACAGAGAAGGATTTCTTCCCAATGTCCCGTCTAACCCTGCCCTCTGTCAGTGTGGAGCCATTCCCCTGCCCTGACCCTCCATCCCTTGTGAAGGATCTCTCCCCATCTTTCCTGTCGGCCCCTTCAACGCCACACTGAGGGCACCCCAAAGCCTTCTCTTTTCCGGGCTGAACAATCCCAACTCTCCCAGCCTTTCCTCACGGCAGGGCTGCTCCATCCCTCTGATCATCCTGGTGCCCTCTTTGGACTCGCTCCAGCAGCTCCACGCCCTTCCTGAGCCGGGACCTCAGGGCTGGGGCAGCTCTGGTCCCGGGGGGAGGAGATGGGGAGCCCCGGCTCCCCTCAGGGATCCGCCACCAGTGGCATTTCCACCCCCCGGGGGTCAGTCCCGAGGGGAGTTTGGGACTTGCTGAAGCCCCACAGAACCGGGGCACAGCTCCCGGCACCGCTGGGTCCCGATCAACCCCGGTGCTGGGCAGAGTCAGAGGGAAGAATTCCCCGCGGGCGCCCAGCAGCGAGGAGTTTATACAGCCAACACCCTGCAGGAAAACGCCGTCATCCAACACCTCATCCCAGTGGCCTCTGAGCCGCTCCCTCCTTGGATTTCCTCTGCTGGCTCCCAGTGCCCTGGTTTGGCTTTCTTTGTGCCTTCTTGTGCCAATCCTTTTTAAAGGGAGATGGGATCACCCGGGGATCCTACAGAGGTTCACAATTCATCAAGAAATCCCTGCTTCTTTCCAGGCCAGGGACAGGGACCAGTCACACAACCAGCTCCAATGTCACCTGACACTAAGGGGACAGACAGGTTCTTTTAGGAATTCTTAGCAGGATGATGATGGCAGTAAATAGTACTGTTAATTAAAGCTTTATTAACTGGATATTATGATTCATACAGCACAGAACTTACGAGTAGAACAGCACAGGATTTCCCCAGGCAGAATCAATGGAGCACAACAAGCAGTGTAATGCAGAATTTATAAACCAGCTTCACTTGGGATTTCAAGACCCTAACTTTGGTTGTAATTTATAATCATCTAGATCCTAATCACTTTTTAATCACCTGGGCTCTCTGCAGATCTGCATACAAGGTTTGCTGTATCAATATAAACATCATAAAGTAGACTTTAAAACCATATGAAATCATAGCAGTCCCTCAGTGCTCGGAGGAGGCAGATGACAGTGGCTGTCCCTGGCTGTGGGAGGTCACAGCTCTCACAGTCCAGCAGCAATTCCAGTCCAAGGATTTGTCACTGCTTGATTTTCTAGGCAGTGCTGGGTTGCAGTTCCCTGCCCTGTGACCTGGTGCCCAGGGACCTTGGGGCTGGGAGAGAGGGGAAGAAACAATCTGAGAAATCTGTTAAGATTTGTCTACTCAGTTCCCAAGACCTTCAGGGCCTGATAGTGAGGGAAAGGGAATGAACACAGGACCTGCTTGGTCCCAGGGAATGGCTGCTCACTCACTCTCCAGTGAGGACTGTTATAAATTAATCTCGTGAGGGGGAATTAAATGGGAAGAGCTGCCTGGATCAGCTGCTCAAACAGCTGCTTGCTCTGAAAGGGCAGCTTAGCCTGTCTCCACCATGCTTAGCAGTAATCCCTTCATGACAGGACTTGTCTCCCTCCCAGCAAATGTCTTCATTTTGGACAATGCTTCTACTGTCAGAACAAAAGCCAGATTCAGGAGGTGTCAGAATGCCTGAAAGGGCTGAAACCTCACAGCTCCACTTGATACTTCCACAGAAAGTCTTTAGTTACTTTTTAAGCCATCTGTAAAGAGGACATCTCCAACTCCTCTTGCCTTTCCAGATATTTACCGGACTTGTCCTGACCACAGAAAAACAAAGCAAACACTTTTGTCTCCCAGAGGTGCCCCTGAACAAAACAAACTGGTTTAAAGCAATGAGCAGATTCCTGTTTTAGTCAGCCCTTTTGGTTCCTGACAATATGCTCTGTTGTTTACTTGCAGATTGAGGCAGAAGTGCAGAGAAGAAAACAGTTAATCCATCAGTCAGTGGAACGAAGAGCCATCATCTCCAAGTGCTACAAACCAAAGCACCCAGAGGTGTACACTCTGCAGGTACACAGAATGTTTGGAATCTCTTTTGCACCCAAAAAAAATTACCTGAGAGTTTATTTTTGCAGTTCATTTCCCCCTCTCCTTGGCATTGCACAGTGCTAAAGCTGCACTGAATTAAAACCCATGTGTAGCATATGAAAACTGGATTTTAAACTTTAAAAACACAACAGCACAGCGTGTTCTCCAGGCAAGATTCCTGGTGTTACAGCCAGGAAAGGCTCTTTCCTATCACACCTGTGATAAATCTGGCCAGTTACTCCTAGAAAACCATGAACTAAAGCAAGCAGCAGCTTCCCTACACCAGCAGGTAAAACACCAGTGACATTCTGCATTTCCTGCCGTGGAATTCACTCGAGTGTGACTCAGCCTTGCTCCTTAGGGACTGTGTATTTCCCTGGAAGTCCATTTCCCTCTTGGGCTGTGCAGGCTGATTGTGTTTCTGTGTGTTTTTCCCATCCTTCCCTCGACATCAGGATTCCTTCCTGGCCCCAGAGTTTCTGGAAATTGTGAGGTTCTGCACATCTCCGGGTGCTGATCTCCAGGGCCTCCTGTGCTACCTCGAGTCCTTCTCAGGTAAAGAAAACAACACCTCAGTCACACAGATCTCCCTGGTGACAGCTGTTCCCAAGCCCTGTCTCGAGCAGCTCTGATCTGACACAAGCTGAGGCAAACAGGATGTTACTCCCTGCCTGAGGAGGGTCTCTGGAGAGGCAGCACTTCTGCTCTGGATCAGAGGCTGTTTGCTGCTTTCCCATCCCAGCCTGCTGATGTCTCACCAGAGGCTCCAGCTGCAGCAGAGCTGGGGTTGTGGTTGTCCCACACCTCACCAGGGAGCCTGCTGAAGGAACACTGCTAGCCCAGGGAGCTTGGTTTCCCTCCCCAAGTGCTTTGCCATTGCAGGCAGTCCCCGTTGGTTCGTCTGGGCTGAATTAGCTTCAGTCTAGATTTCAGTCTTTGAAAAAGAGATCTGGGTTTTATGCTTCCCTGGAGGCAGCTGTGAAGCTCTCTCCCTTCCAGAAATGCTGACAAGATGTAGAGGGGAAGAGGCAGAGTTGCCTCCTTTTCTCAAGGCAAAGAGACACCAATGTCTGTGTGCAGAGCTCTTGGATTTGTCCAGGCCACCAGTTCCAGCCTTCTCCTGCTCTGGAAATGAGGAACCAGCACAAAAAACAACAAATACAGAGCTGATCCTGGGGAGTGGTTCCAGCCCTTTGAGCAGCCTGAGCACAAAGTGGGGCCTGTGGATGCTGTGCTCTCACTGACACCAGCACAGGACACTGACACTGCAGCTGGACAGGCAGGAAAACTCCCACCTGGGATCTTCCCCAGCAAACACTGTCTCCCTTTTCTTGACAGATAAGAGGATCTATCGACTCCCAGTGTTCACAGAGGAGTTCTGCCAAGCCTTTGTGGACGAGCTGGAGAACTTTGAGCAGTCGGATATGCCTAAAGGCAGGCCTAACACCATGAATAACTATGGGGTAGGACTCGTCTCTTGTGCTTCTTGAGGGGGAGTGTTCACTGCGTTCACCTCCTCACTTCTCCCTCCCTCCAGTTCCAACGTGCCTCTCATTTTACACGGTGCAGTCTGAGTTCCATGTCCCCTTGCAGTGACAGGGTTGAGGGAATGTTACAGGGACAAAAGAAAATGGGAGTGCAGGGGAGGGGAGGTGGTATCTCAAAGAGCACCTTGTGCTTGAGCAATACAAATTTAAATCAAGGAGTCAGTTTTTCAAGAACACTCACCTTTTGATCTTATTACTCTGTGTTTCCCCCCATCCCTTTCCACCTTCACCCTCCTTCCTTTTTCTTGTAGCTGGAGCCTTTGCTCTAAAGTCCTTGATCTGAGCCAGCAGCAGAGCTGGAGGAGGACAGCAGCTCTGCAGCAGCTCTGAGGAGCAGCAGCTGTGGTTGCTCAGCTGTTCCCCCCTCCTGTCCTTGGCACAGGTTCTGCTGAACGAGCTGGGGATGGACGAGCCTTTCCTGACGCCCCTGCGGGAGCGCTTCCTGCAGCCCATCACTGCCCTGCTGTACCCGGAGCTGGGCGGGGCCTGCCTGGACAGCCACAAAGCTTTCGTGGTCAAGTACTCCTTGCACGAGGACCTGGACCTGAGCTCTCACTATGACAATGCTGAAGTCACCTTGAACGTTTCCCTGGGAAAAGAGTTCACAGAAGGCAACTTGTACTTTGGGGATTTCAACCAGGTACTGAGCACGGCCCACTCCCCCTCCCTCCTCGGCCCCCCAGTTTCCAGGCATCAACCGTGTTCTAAAAAACAATTACTCACTTCTGACAGTCAGACCTGCTCTGTCCCTTCCCCATTTTTTGCATGGCTTCGTTGTACAGGAGCCTTTTCTGCTGCAATATTCCAATATTCAATATTCAGGTTTCAAAGAGAGGACAGAGGCAACTTCGTAGTAGAAACTGGAGTGAAACAAACCAGCCCCTCTTTCCACTTCTGAAGCTGGGAGCAGGGAGGTGCTGAGAGAGATTTATTTCAGATATGACTTAAACCTAAATCTCTAGCACCTGCTTTTAGGGCAAGAGAGGGGGGAAAGCTCCCACACAGCAGTGACACATGGGGTTTTTTTGATTGAATCTCTTTAAATTCCCTCTGAACTTGGCACTGGGAATGAGGTGCAGTTTGCCCTCTCCATGTTGCTCCCTGGGCGCTGTGGGGGAAGAGGTGACAAGTTTCAACTATTTGAGGGACTTTGTGGTGTGACACCGAATCCCCCTCCCTTTGTTGCAGGATCCCAGCCCCGTGCCGCAGTACATAGAGGTGGAACACGTGGCAGCCCGGGGGCTGCTGCACCGAGGAGGGCAGATCCACGGCGCCCTTCCCATCGCCTCCGGGGAGCGCTGGAATCTCATCGTGTGGATGAGATCATCGGCCATCCGGAACCAGCTCTGCCCCATGTGCAACAGGAAACCCGAGCTGGTGGAAGCAGAGGGCTTTGGGGATGGGTTCACAGAAGCCCTGGGAGAGGAGGTGGCCCAGACCGTGAATCTCTGTGCCTTGGGGTAGCGGCTGGTGCCGCCTGATTTCCCCACACCAAATTGCCCAAAGCTCCTTTCTGACCTCTCAGGCTCTGCTGGGTGCACGAGTCCTGTAAGAAGCAGCTCTCACCTTGGGAAGGGATGCAAAGCCAGCCCTGCCAGGATTCCAGCTGGAAGAGCTGGACCTCGGCTCGTGAGGGCTCACGCTGGGGCTGGAGGACTCTGTGTCAGACACAGAAAGCCCCAACACCGAATCACTGCAGGAGCTCTGTCAATATTTCCAAGTGCACAGGGAAAACACCCAGAGCTCCTTGGCCTCTCTGCCACCAGCAGCATCCCAGATCCCACTGGGAACAGGAGAGGATGGTACAATAAGCCATTTCTGGGCTGTTCTTAGGGCCTCTTGTCCTCTTCCAGGGGAAGAGCCTTTTGTTGCTGAGTGGCAGGGAAGGATCTGCTCAGAAATGAGACCCAGGTGATTCACAGTGGGCTGCTGGGAATGGCATGGAATTGTCACCACTGGATGTTTGTCTAACCCAGGCTCAGAAAAATCCATCAGGAGCAGCACAGGGAGCACTGATCCCCCAGGGTGGCTGAGAGGTCTCCCAAGGCTTCTTGGGGGCAGAAACTTCCCGTACAAAGGTTTTGTGAACATTTTTAAGCAGAGACAGAGCTCTGGGAGCCACCTGCAGCACAGCAAAACCTCCCAGAGGAGGGCAAGATGGACATTTAACTCCCTTTGCTTTAGTTACATGAGCAAGTGAAAGTATAAAATAACTCCCAACCTGGATGCAGCAGACAGGCCTGGGGCTTCTTAATTTGACACCTGATGGATTAGAAGGGTCAGGTGCTTTCCCCTCCTTACTTCTATCTGGCTGAGAGCATGTGACTCTTCCACCTACTGAACAAATTAAAGAAGCCAAATATCTCTGATTTGGTGTCTGCATTTGCCTCTGTGGAAAATGAGTTCTGTCTATTCGACAGCCACTGGTGGGCTTTTCCATTCACCGTTCAGTGCAGTAATTACAGCACATGGGTAATGACATCGGGAGTTGTGAAAGGCTGAACGCGAGCGGGTGCAGCTCGCACAAAAGGTGTTTATTGAAGCTGTCCCAGCAGAGCCGCAGGATTTTGGCTGGAGCTGCCATTAGCACAGGGCGCTGATGAGCTTCTCATTAGCAAAGCCCATTCAAATTACACCGGCAGAAGGAAATCGGCGGTTGTACCTGAGCGAGGAGCCGCTGTCAAGAAACGCAGTCTCGAAGCCTTTATCTCGTTCACTAGCGAACGTGAGCGCTCCCAATCCGCCCGCATTCATCCCCAAAAACTGAGCTACGGGGCGGGGGCAGCCCGGGCCAGGCGGCCCCGGAACCAAAGAGCGCGGCCCGGCTGCCGCCCGGCCCCGCGCGCGGCGGACGGAGGCGGGAGGCGGCCGGCGCGGCCCCGGCGGCGGGAGCCCCGCTCGGACCCGGCCCGGCGAGAGCCCCGCTCGGACCCGGCCCGGCGGGAGCCCCGCTCGGACCCGGCCCGGTGAGTCCCCGCTCCCTCCCGCTCCTCTTGCCTGCGGCGGGGCAGGGCCGGGCCGGCTGAGAACACCGGAGAAGGGGGGCCGGGGGGCTGATAAAGAGCTGCTCTCTTAAAGGGGCCGCGCCTGGAGCCGTGCGCGTAGAACGCCTCCTGCTGAGCTCTTAAAGGGCCAGCGCACCTTGCGCGGGGTCTTAAAGGGCCAGCATACCTCGTGCTGAGCTCTTAAAGGGCCAGCTCACCTCGCATGCCGCAGGCTCCCCGTGCTGGGGCATGAGGGCAGGGACAGCCCCTGCAGCTGCCCAGCGCAGAGCAGCTCCGGGGCCCCGGCGAGGGCCGGGCCTGGGCAGAGCTGGGTGGACAGGAGGAGTCGCTGTGGCCCCAGCCTGGTGTCAGGGTGGAGGTGAGAGCCCGGCTTAGGGCACAGGCAGCCTGCGATGCTGCTGGGATCATTTGGGATTCGTCGCCGGGATGCTGCTGCTGTCTGAGCCCAGCTCCGTCCGTGCCCATTGATCTGCTGCTGTGGTTGTGTCCTGCTGCCACAGCCAGAACAGAAAGATCCGAGTCCCAAACGCTGTCCCCAGCAAGGTCCTGGTGCAAGGGGCAGCTGCTGGGTGTGTGTCCATGGAGGATTCTCATTCTCTGAAACCTCCCTGTGTGTCCTTAATGGTTGTGGTTGGTTTTGGGTTTTTTTTTCTGATTGAAATTTCCCTGTGGAAATCAATCAAAGGTCTCATTCATTTGGGAGAGAATCCAAATTGCTGCCTGGGAATGTCGAGGTGGTAAACAAACGATTAATTAAATGTGGTAGTTGGAAGGTGGCTGTGAAGAAGCGTTTCCCAGATCCTCCTCTGCCCACGGTGCCAGTTTGTTTTTTAAATTAATTAGAGCATGGATCACACCAGCTCCGGCCTGGGGCTGCTGGCGTCCCTGGAGCTGATGGACGGGGGTGCCAGCTCCATGCGTCATCTATTTTCTAAGAGCAAATTAGAATATTAAAAATTCATTCGTCCCCTTGGCTTGTGCCTGCTCCCAGCATTTAAATAACGGGGTGATTGACTCGGTGTTGGGCTCGGGGAGGACGTTTTGTTCTGCTGACTGTGGCCGCAGTATCCATCACACTTTGCCTGTGTCCGTCTGTGGTGCAGCATCTCCTGACAGCTCCCAGCGCCATGGAGTGGCCATGGGCACAGCACTGCTGCAAACACCAGCCTCAGGCCCCTCCGTGCCTGCCCGTGGCAGGGATCAGCCCGATTCTCCAGGGACAAACAGCAGAAGCACAGGGAAAACCTGGTGCAAGGTTCTCCTGGTGGAAAACCTGCTTGGGGACAGTTGTCTGAGGCAGGGGAGGGCTGCCTGGGGACAGCTGTCCCTGTGCCAGCTCCCTGCCCAGGGCTGGGGGCTGCTGAAATTCCACGTGGCCAGGGCTGTGATGGGAGACCCTGACCCATCGCTCTGGTGGGAGCGGGTGTGAGCAGGGAGGAGTTTAACTGGAACAGGTCTTCCAGGGCTGGTTGGCTCATACTGGACTGAAGGGTTTTTGGGGCTGCTGGGCAGGGTTGGTGCCCCCGTGGCTCTGATGTGACCCATTCCCTCCAGGAGCCAGCATGGCCCACAGCCGGTCTCGGAAGCGATCGCGGAGCAGGAGCAAAAGCGACTCTCGGAGCAGGCAGGAGAGGAAGGAGAAGAAAAGGAGGAAGAGCAGCAAGGACTCGCAGCAGGGCAGCAGCTCTCCACCAAGGAAGAGGATCTCTGGCTCTCATGGACACAAGTCGAGCTCGGCAGCAGCCAGGGAAGGTGGGGGAAGGCCCCTGAGCCTGAGCTTTCACCACATTTCCCCAGGGCAGGTGCACAGAGAGGGTCCAGGAGGGAGAAGAGGGTCCCTGGTTTGAGCTAAGTTGGTGTCTGTCACCTTGTCCTGCACTTTGTGCCTACTTTGGTCTCGTTCTGACAAGTGCAGAGCCCTCAGCCCCTCCATGTGCTGGCCTGGCCCTGGCACTGCACAGTCCCAGGTTAAAGATGGGCACAGAAGGGAATTCCAGGCAGGAAAGAAACCAGGCTAGGAGGGGGATAACCAACATCTCTGCTGCTGCAGGGCCAGGACTGCTCCACTCACCCTCTTCTTGTGTATTGCAGAAAAGAAGAAGGAAGGAAAGGACAAAAAGAAGAGGAAGGCCAGTACCTCTTCCTCTGGGACATCTTCATCCTCCAGCTCTTCCTCATCTTCCTCTTCCTCCAGCTCCTCTTCTGATGACTCCAGTGACAGTGACTCCAAAACAAAGAAGAGTCAAGACAGCAAAAAAAAGCGAGTGAAACAGAAAGACAAGAGGAAGAGAAAGAAGAAGAAGAAAAAAATAAAGAAGAAATCAAAAAAGAAGGGAAAGGAGAGGGCTAAGGAGGAGAAGGGCAAGGGAGAAGAGGTGCCCGGCCCCTCGCTGGAGCAGTGGCAGAAGGAATCAGTGGTGGACTCTGGGCCAGGTAATGATGATGCTCTTTCCCTCCTGCAGGAGCCTGGGCACACAGGAGTTGTGCCGGTCCCTTTCTGTTGCATGAACCAGCGAGTGGGGAATAAAGATGCCAAATGGAAGGACACAGTCAGCAGTAACATCCTGGCAAAGCTGGTCCTGCCTTTGGGATGTGAAGTGTCCCTTCCTTTGCGTGGTTTGTCACCGAACCCCGAGTACTGCCGGGGTTGTCCGTGGGCTGCAGCCGTGGTGCTGTGCCCCTCTCCTGGAGGCAGCCCCACGAGCACGGCTCTGACTGACCACTGCATTCCAGTTCTGACAGATGAACAGAAATCCCGGATCCAGGCTATGAAGCCAATGACAAAGGAGGAGTGGGACGCGAGGCAGAGCGTCATACGGAGAGTCGTGGATCCCGAAACGGGGAGAACCAGGTATGACCCTGGGGAACAGGAGGGTGGGTTGTCTGTTCCCATCCATGCTGAGTGGGCTGGAGGCCTGGAGGATGCCTGTCTATGGCACGGTACCACCACACCTGGACCCAGGTCCCCTTCAGGAGCAAAGTCCTGAGCTGACCCCTCACAGGTCCCCCCTCATCAGGCCTGGTGTGACTTACCCAGAAAGTGACACGATGGCACCAAATCATTGAATTGAATCATTGCTGGGGCTCCACACAAGGGACACGGGGCTGTGTCCCAGTATCCCACTGCTGCATCCACTTACCTTTCAGCTCCAAAGCCCTGGGCCCTGATTAACACCCAGGCGGGAATGAGGAGTAAGTGTGTGCCCTGTGGGGTTACAGACAGCAATCAAACCCAGGTTCATTTAGCTGCCAAGTAGAAATGACCCAGTTTTTAATAAACTGCGTCTTCTCAGCAAGCAGAAAACATCATGCTGAAGAGAATTGGGTATGACAAGTCCAGTCTTAAAATAGAAGGCAGCCTGCAGGGCTCAGGGAGGTGTGGAACAAAGGTCAGTTCCCTGTAAGGCACGTAATGAAGACAATTAAATCTCTGTTCGTGTTTGGAGGTGTGAGCCGCCTCCAACTCTGCTTGGAATTTGCTCAGCAAGATGCTCCCCAGCCTGGCTGCATTTCAGGCCCAAACTGGCTCCTGTTGCTGAATGGCTTTGCAGTTTCCTGGGGCAGCCAGGACTACACCTGAACTCTATAAAAGGAAGAGGTTTTGCAGGGGTTGGGGCACTGCAGATTGTAGGATGACATGGGATGCTTTTATTAGGAGTGTTTTGTTGTGCCAGTGTGACTGACTGCACACAGCAGGCAGTGCCCACAGCCTGGGGCAGGGCCAGCTGGCCCTCAGTTCTCAGGAGAGCACTCCTGTCCTTGCTGCAGTGTGGTGACATTAATCCCATGGGAGCAATGGCAAAACCTGCTGTGCTATTTAAGCTTGATACAAAAACAAAGTCACAAAATACAATGTCAGGGGTAGGTCAGCACTGGCCTTGCCCAGCACCTGCTCCTGGGTTTGGGGGAGCTGGGGCACAGCAGGTGCCCTCGGGGTGGGGTCAGCACCTTCTGCAGCTGCAGGAACTTGGCAGTACCCTCATGGCTGCTGGGCCTGTGTTTGTCTTGCAGACTCATTAAGGGGGACGGGGAAGTCCTGGAAGAAATCGTCAGCAAGGAGAGACACAAGGAGATTAACAAGGTATGGGAACTGGCCACCAGCATGAGCTGCAGGCTGGGCACAGCCAGGGAGCTGCTGCACCCAGAGGGGTTGTGGTTCCACCCTGGGGCCAAGCTGAGCCCTGGCAGCACCGCCAGGGCCCCTGGAATGGTGCTGGTGGTTCTGCAGCCGTGGGCAGGGAGTGCTGTGAGTGTTGTGTCTCCCTTGCAGCAAGCCACGCGTGGGGACGGGCTGGCCTTCCAGGTGAGGACGGGGATGCTGCAGTGAGGGCAGGCACCAGCCAGCCCAGGAGCCTGCCCTGTGCCCCTGCCAGCCCGGGGGGAGCCTCTGCCTCTGGACCCCGTGACAGCACCGTGTCAAGATGTTCCCCAGGGGCCCTTTCCAGCTGCTCTGTAAGTTACTGACTGGGAAGGAGAGCGACTTTGGTTCATCTCCTAGTAAACAGCTTTTCCCCTTCCTGTCCCAGCTCAGGCCAGTGTGGCTGTAATGTACCTGAGCCATTTGCCCCAATGCTCCTCTCGATGCTGGAGGAGCTCAGCAGTACCCAGGGGACAAGCTCGAGGGTGCTGAACACCTCAAGGTGCTCTGGGCTGTGGGGGGCAGGAGCCAATGCTGTGGCCAGGATAGGGTGTGTACCTGGGCCACAAAAGACAGCTGGCTGCTGCTTTTTCCCTTCAGGAGCTGCCCGTGGCCCTTTCCTTGCTGGATGTGGCTCACAGGCCCTTTGCACTCACTGACCCTGCTCAGAGAGGAGTGGCCATGGTGCTGTGTGGCTCTGCTCAGGCTGCAGCTCCTCTGCACCCCTGAGTGCCACCCTCCAACTGTGCCCCAGGGCTTCTCCCAGCCTTCCTGCAGCTTCACCTCCTCGGGTAGGGGAGCACTGACCTGGCACGCTGCACTGGCATCTGTGCGGCTGTGCTTTTGGAGGGGTGGCTTTGCCTTGCTCTCTGCTCCTGCATGCAACTCGTGTCCCTTCCCCACAGCACAGGCCCGGGGCAGCATTGGGGCTCTGGGCTTCTCAGGGCCCAGGGCTGCTCTGAAGCAAACACAGCAGTCTTTTTCCTGGCTGGAAAGTCCATAGATCTACAAACTGTAAAAAAGAAAAGGACAAATGGGTCCTGCAGGACTGATCTCCACAGAGGGTTTCCATGTTCTGTTCATCGCTGTAACCCCATTAAACTGGCACCTGCTCACATTTTATGACTTGTCCGTTTCTAGAGTCTCCCCCCACCCCCAAAAAAGCAGACAGAGAAGAGCCTTCCCATTTCTTTAATCTGTGTAACTCACAATGATACTGTACACAAAGCACACCAGGCATTGAACGATGCACTAACAGCAAGGAGGAGAAGGAAGTTGTACAGAAGGTTTGCCACACACAAGCGAGTCATCGGCACGGCACTGCACACGCGGGGCGTCCCCGGCGCCCTCGGGCATCCCCTCCGGTGCTTCCCCACGCACAGCTGGTACCCCTAGAGCAATTTTTTATAAATAAAATATAACTAACATCGTTGGAATATAAAATTGACAGTCGAGGGTATCAACAGGCAGAGGGAGGGGACCGTAAGGCTTCTAGAACTAATAGGAAATGCAGCAAACAGTGGCGATACCTGAAGAAGGGGCTGCTACAGCAAGCACGGCGGCTGCTGGGCGGGCGGGAGGGAGTGTGGTGGTGACCCTTTGGCTGATTTCTGCTCTTGGCTTGCGCCTCCGACACTGTAAACGGTTTTTGGTATTAGGATTTCGCCTCATCTGACTGAGGGATCTGAGCAAAGCCAGGAAAACGACTCAGAGGGAATGCACGGGCTCCTCTCACTGGTTTTTAAAAGACTTTAAAGGGACAGCGTCAGGTAGAAAGTCTGGCCTAAGGGTGCAGTAATATAAAAAGCTGCTTTTTGTAAAAAATCTGAGCTCCGCAGCAGAGTTTGATTCCTGTGGAAACGGAAAAGCAACCCCAAAGCCTGAGGCTGTGTTGTGCTGATGTGCAGAACAGGACGTGGGCTGTCACCGAGGGCTGCCCGGACAGCGGCCGAGGAAGGAGGACAAGAAACTTCCCATTCTCTCCTTTCAAAGCAAACAAGTTACTCATAACAGGAATCAACTGGGTCTTTAACCTGACAGTGCCCCTTTAGGAAGGATGAAATACACATTCATCTTTCCCTCGCCACGTCCAAACGGATCCTCTTCCATACACGTGGAAAGGCATCGGGTCACATGCATTGCTCTCCAAAACAGCTCGGGACAAACAGGTTATAAACACAGAGTTAAACTATTGCTATTGTTCTGTGAGTGTTGATCTCTGCTTCAGAGGGATGAGTGCCAGATGGGGGCGGCTGAGGATTGAGCGATGGAGACGGAGATGGCTGAGTTGGTGAAGAAAAACTTACTGGCATTATTTCCTGGTAACTACACCCACCTCCCGTGGAATTATTGCAGCAATAAAGGCCCTGCTCTACAATTGCTTCTCCGTGTTGGATCCGTACAATGGCAACGGATGGGGGGCCAGGGAAAGGACCTGGGCAAGGTTCAAGAAGCTCAACAAAGGATGAGGACAGAGGTGCTGTGATTGTCAGGCTAACTGGTTAGGAGCTGTTTAAAACATGGAGTGATGGAGAGGGTGAGTATCATATTGCACTTCTGCATTCATTGACAGTTACATTAAACTTGGTCCATAAAATAATTGCTTTGTACATAATGCCTGAAACAAAAAGCTACATTTTTAAATATTAATAAACCCTGAAGGTTCCAGTCCCTCCAGACATTTTTTTTTCCCTCTACATAAATAAATAACTTTCAATTTTATATATCCACTTTTTATGTTGAACATTTACATTCGCCTCTGTTTTACACTATCTACACATAAGAAAATGTGAACATCTCATCAACACTGGAAAATGTACAGATCATGTCCTGGTTGTGGACTTGGAGGAAAGGTGAATTTTGCAAAGGCCATATCCAAATTTGCAGGAATTATTTAGTGATGTGGTTTGGTGACTTCACAGGATGGATCGTGGCTTGGCTTCCTACTCAGATGGCATCTGTTTGATAGAACATTCGGCTAGCAAAAAGCTGGGACAAATTCACATTGTTTTCAAACCCAGTAAAAGCTCTGGATGTACATTCAGAGAGAGCCAAGCTGAGTCAGCAGAAAGGGAAGTCAGTTTTCGGTAACAAAAAAGTCATCAGGTACATTCTGTAACTGGATAATTACCAAAGAGAAGTGGTTAAACATTTTGCAGTCGGGTCTGAGCGCTCCAGGGGCTCCGATGCCGGTGGCAGCTCCGCACTGTCCCTGCTCTGCCTCGGCCTGGACCCTCCACACCACAAACACAGGAGCTGGATGAGTTGGATTTGCCTACCGTGGCCCAGAGGCAGTGAGCAGAGTTCACAGTGCTGTGTATCTCAGTGCGGCCGTCCTGCACCATTCTTATTGAAACAGGTAATAAAATGAAGCAGCCAGTCTAAAAAATTCTGTTATAAATAAGATCCTCGTAAGTAGAAAGTGATACAAAGACAGGAAAGTGTGGTGGGGAAAGCGGGGTTACACACAGTTGGGGAGCTCGGTAGGACTATAAAATCTCCACGTGAAGAGGCCAGCTGGAGTCTGTGAATGGGCACCCCGGAACCCCCCATGTGGATGTCCCTCTACCCCGGGAGGTGTGTGCAAGGAGGGAACCTTCGCTGGCCCCAGGAAGGACAGGACTGAGGGGCTTTTTGGCAAGCCCTCGCCCTAGGCACTGTTCTCTGTCCCTGTCCGGGTGTCACCGCGGTGCCAGCTCTGCCACGCGCCTGCTGCCTCGCTCCAGCAGCACAAACCCAGCGCCTCAGGCACATCCACTGAGAAACCCACCAGAAAAATTAAGATATGGCCTTTTCTTAAGATTGCCTGACATTGTTGGCACACTTCCTTACAGTCTCCTTACTGCTGGAAAAACTTCTGCACAGATTGTTTTGTTTTTTTTTAAATATATACATATATATATGTGTGTGTGCATATATGTATAGATATGCACGCACACCCTGGCTTAGCAATATTTCATTGTCATGCACTACAAACACTGGTGTAGCTACATGAGATGGTAACAGGTTTCCATTCTAAAAATCATCAGTGCAAAAACCAATGAGGTTTTACAGTTCAGTAACTACAGGTAAAAGGAGTGAGTCTAGTTCCCATGAAAGCTGCTACTGAACTTGGAGAGAACCTGGGAAGAAAAAAGGTCTCAGAGGTGGGTGTTGAGAGAGTCAGACCCTGCATTTGGATGAGAAGAACTGCAATGCAATCCAGCTGCTGAGTGCCTTCAGCTGCTTCCAAATATATGGTGGTTACTTGTTGGAAATACATAGCAAGACTATTTGGAGACTTTAACAGCAAATTGAGTGTCTGAGGTTTGTAACAGCTCAAACAAAATAGCTTGTATTCCTCTTTTAATAGGTCAACATATTAGATTCCATTGGCTTCTGAAAGGTCTCTTTAAAAAATAACAGTAAGAACAGTAATGACCCCGCTGTCCTGGGCACGAATCTGCCGACATTCTGCCTCTGCCAACAGCACTGACACAGCTTTAGCTTTGCACTGCACCAGCTCCTCGAGGAACTGGCTGCACTCGGGGCTCTCTGTTCAGGAACAGCTCTCGGTTGCTCTGCCTGGTGCAAATCCCTCGCTGGGGCCGGGGGAGCGGCGTTACCCAACCCCAACCCCCTGCGCGGGCAGAGCCCCCAGTCTGACTCCCGGGACAGCCCAGAACCAGCTCCCCCAGCCTCACGCCCTGTTCCTGTGGCTCTGAGGACAGCACTCGGTCACCGTATCGGAGCGATGGCTAACAAGGCGAGGAGGCACGTATTTACAGTCACTGACCCTGGATGAGAGGAGGAGGCAGGAGAGAGCGCCGTCCTGATCTGGAGACTTCCCCCCCAATTTCCAGCTGTTCCTTGGGCTCACGCTGCACAAACCTGACGCTCTCGCTGCAAGGCCTGCACGTTCTTTGTGGGAAACATCCCGTCTCTTCCCAGAACACCATTTTATTAGAGTAGCACCATATTTACCCTTCCAGCCCGAAACACTGGCCTCGTCCCTCTTTCCTTTTATTTTCTCCTCCAGTGGCTGCAGCTGACAATCCTGGCTCTGGCCTGGCTACTTCTGCCCCAAGAGGCCAGACTCCAGCCGGGACGCGGCGCTCCGGCCCCAGCACCCCGTGGCGATGCTCATGCTCCTTTGGCTGCGCTCCCTGTCCCTGTCCTTGTCGCTGTCCGACTGGCTCTGGGTGCGCTCGGGCCGGTGGCCGGCGCCGCTGGCCGAGGGCTGGGAGGAGATGGTCCGCAGCAGGTGGTTCCTCTTGCGCAGGAACTCGGCCTGGCTGGGCAGCCCGAAGCTGCCCTTGCGCAGCACCATGCGCGCGGTGTTCTTGGCGGGGCGCGCGCGGTGGTTGTACTCCAGCTGGGCCAGGTGGGCCGCGTAGCCCTCCGTGATGAACTGTGGGGTGAGGGCAGGCGTTAGAGGGCCGGGACACGCGTGCGCAAGAGCCACTGGCAGCCACAGATGGTCACTCTGCCAGGTTTTCTGGGGTGACCAACCGTGGCACCGCTCACACCCATGCATGTGGCTCTGCTACCTGGGACAGTTCCCACCCTGCTGGCCAACACTAGCTCAGTCACCGGTCTTGTGATGACCGAATTCCCACCTCCCTCCCATGGGAGGCCCTTGCGAGCACCTCCAGGGCTCAGCCAAGTTGGCTCCTACCTGACACTGGCTCTGCAGCTTCTTGGTGGGTCGGCCAACGATGTAGATGTGCGTGGGCGGGAGGCTGATGGAGCTGTACACAGAGATGTCCTTGGTGGATCCATACGCTGCGTGGATCCTCATGTGAAGCTGGGGGGACAGAAAGCAACACAGGGTCAGAACATATGGGCACCCTGTGCTGCTCAGCAGGCTGGGCTTTGGGTTTTCCAATAGCATTTGTGAGAATCTCAGGTCACTGGAACTAATGCAAGTTCCCAGCTGGGTAATGAACCACCCAGAGAAGTGCTAATTAACAGAGCTGGGGATGTTTACAGGCCACAAGAGGAGTAACAGCAATACAAGAACAGATCTCCACTTGCTGATCCACAGCCTTCCCCTGAGGTCTGCAGGGAGCAAGGATGCTGCACACTTCCCTGCTGTCACGGGGAGAGGAGCTGCAACCCCCATGCAGGAATCATTAGCCAGGAATGTTCTCCTCCACAGCCAAGCTGCTGTTACCTGCTGGGCAGAGGGAGAAGGGACAGGCAGCAAAACCTGCTGCTTTTCAGGGATACCTCTGGCTCCACTCTGAGCAGAGAGCAGGTCCTGGACAACTCTTTCTGTAGTGGGCTGGAGCAGGGGCTGGCAGGGGAGGTGTGGACATTGGTGCCACCACACACTGGCCAGCTTTGAGCCCAGAACCACAGGTCACATAGATGGAAAGGGCATTTCTGACCCTGCTCCCACACTTGTGGAAGACAAGAGAGCAAGTTAAGTGCCAGCTGTTCCCTCCACTGCGACTCAGGCCAAAAAGGGAGCCTAAGAAAGTTAAGAACAGGCTTTTCCTGCTGATCAAGATAGGGGAAGTGCTTGGGACACTGTCAGCTCCTTCACCTGCCAGACACAAAAACCTCTGTTCTATCTGGAGTTTCTCTGAGGCTCTGAGCAACATCAGGACCTCCCAAGGGTCACATGCCTCGAAGATCTCTATGGAGTCTCCCAGCAAAGCCATTTCTGCAGCAGCTCCATCCCCTCTCAGGGCAGCCAAAAAAACAACAAACAGGTTAAAAAAAGTGCATGTGTGAGGAAGGGAGGCTCTGCTGCCTCGTTCCATTAGGGGTTTGAGGAGCAGTGATGAAATGGAGCAGTGCAGAGCAGAGGCAACACAATTTAACAGCATAGACACTTTTGTAGAGCAATAAAGGGATGGAAATAAAATGAACAGATTAATCTTCCACTGCAGGTCACATTGCTGCCAAGAGACTGGTGCTGACAGTGGCGGTTGGACGAGGAGCAATCTAAACCCGTGCCACAATCCCTTTCAGCAGAGCCAGGCTTACGTCGGTGATGAGGGATTTCAGGAAGTTGGCCTTGTGCCGCAGCGGGTCGTGAACGAGCCCATCGCAGAAGGACACGATGCCATGGGGGAAGTTGTGCTGTGCTAACCATGCCACCACCCTCTGCTTCTGCATGTCAGGGCGGCCCGTGACATAGATAATGAGGTAGCCGAGGTCTTGCCAGTGCCTGGAAGGAAAGCCAGGAGTCAATGGATTGCAGAGCAGTGCTGCTGTCAGATCAACTGCCCCAGGCCCTGCCCTGACCTTACAACGTCCACGGCCCCGGCGCGGACTTTGGGGTCGCTGCCCATGATGGACACGCTGGCTGCGAAGGAGCCGTCGATGCTGAACACCACAAACTCCGTCCCCTTCGGCAGCACTGTGATGTAGCTGTCAGCAAATGTGTGGTCGCCCCTGAGGGAAGGGATGCAGGTGCTTAGAGGCATCAAAATATCCAGGAGGCATCCCCAGAACCTGCAGAGCACCACGGGCCCAAAGCAGCTCCCACATCTGACGCAAAGGCTCCAACAGTGATGCCAGCCTCAGTTAGAGCAGTAACAGGCACTGTGTGAGGGTCTCTGTGTTCAAGTGGAGATGGATTAGCACTTGGCAGCAGAGACTCAAAAGTTACCCCCAAAAACCACTGCTGGGTTCACCACCAAGAAGATGCTCCCCTCCTCCCCCTCCCAGAGCCCAACACCAGCAAGTGGAGCTGAGCTGGAGCCCCTGGGCTGTGAATCATCACGAGTACCAAGTCCTGTCCCTCAGGGACAAGTTTATGGTCTTTAAAATATGCTCAGTCGTGCAGTTTTGCAGATGGCCATGAGGCCCTGTGATGCAGAAGACCTGCTCCTGCAGCAGGAGCTCAATTCCCATGCTGGTGGTGATGCAGGAGCCAGAATAAAATGTGGATTTTCCCTTTACAGCTGCAGAGCACAAATGGCTTTGCCCCTATTGCTGGCAAACCAGGCTCTGAACCCACCCCACAACAGAGCTGTCCCACCGGAGGGACCATATTCTACCTGCAGTCATCCAGTTCCTCTTGTTCTCCTCCTGCAAGCCCCAGGCCCCTCACCTGACCACCATCTTGACGGGGTAGACACCAATGCCCAGGCGTCGCTCCTCGGGGATCACGTAGGAAATCCTGCCACTGCTGTTGCTGATCTCCGTGTCGAAGTACACCCACTCCCCCGACGGCGGCTGGGTCATGATGTGGATGTCCACCTGGCAACAGCGAGGCTGCGTCACCCCCAGCAGGACGGGCCGAGCACGGGGACATCCCACACGAGCCCCTTTGGACGGCAGCAGGGTTGGTCCTGCTCCCACCCTCTGCACTTCACGGATCTGAGCTGATCCGTGGGAAGCACCCAAACATCAGGGGCTGAAATTAAACCTGGCCTCAGTGGTGAGACCTCCGTGACAAATGCTGTTCCTGGTGGGAGGCACCCACGAGCCTGATCAGGAGAACCTGGCCAGGACACAAGGGCAGCAAACCCTAACAGGGACCAAGGGAGCACTGATCAGCACCACCACTGTCACTCTGTCCCACCACTGTCACCACATGGTGACAACCCCCCAGCACACACAGTACCTTCTCTCCTGTGAGGGTGACCATGTCTAGTGGACCATACATGAACCTCCCAGTTAAGGTCTGGGGCCCATCTTCGTTAGCAATGGTGTCGTTGATCCTGTGGTTGGCTGTGACGTTCTGCACAAGGCAAGAGGGGAGGAGGAAAAAAAAATAAACAGTTTGCAGCAATGGATAACCTCACAGGGAAATGCCAAATATAACCAGACAAATTGGAGCATGAGTTTCTCTGTGCCATTCCCCCCCCTCCACTTCACCCTCAGCTCTGGGAAAGAATTTGACCCGTGGCAGAGGTGAGTCTCTGTGCCCTGCACTGATGGGTGGACTGGAGCCCTGGAGAGCCAATTTCCATGGCAGGTTGTACGTGCAACTCCGATACTCTCTATCAACTCTCACGCTGTGGAATTAAGAGGAAATACACACAGCTGCCAGAGAAATCTGCTGATATCGTTTCAGTTCTAGCACAGAATTGCCCTCTCAGAAACTGGAGACTTTGCTGGGAGCAAAGGGCATTTACTGAGCTGAGAACTGGTACTACTGGACTTTGAAAGACATTCTGTTCTGACTTGTTCCCTGACCCACAGCCAACACTTCCTGTGTTTTACAGACTCAAGGCTGAGGAGACCTTGCCGACACACATCTTTTGGGTTGCTCTTTTTCAAGTACCCAGGTAGGACACAACCATTCAAACAGACCAGCAATGCAACACATCCCTCTGTCTGTGCCGTGCCCACGCCGGCCGCCCTCAGAGCAGTTTGTGCAGCCCAAATCAGAGCAGTTTGTGCAGCCCAAATCAGAGCAGTTTGTGCAGCCCCAAAACCCCCCTTACCCGGAGCTTCACGTTCGTCCTCTTGCGGAGCCACTTCTCACGGGGCTTGGAGGGGGTGAAGACGGACACCTCCTTCCCATCCAGCTCCAGAACGCTCGAGTTCTCGTGTCTCATCACCTGCAGGAGGACAGATCCCACCGAGGCATCAGCCACTTGCACCCTTCCCCCCTCCTGCCCAGCTGTTCTGCATCTCCTGAGCCAGCAGTGAGGAAGGGCAATGCCTGGAGAGAGGCCCCTGAGTTTGCTGCTGGGCTTTTGGCTTGTCAGTTTGTAGGTTTTACAGGACAAGTGGCCTTTTCTGCACTGGCAAAGCCTGTGGCCAGCGCTGACTTAATCCTGGCTGGGATGCAGGTTTTTTGGATTGTCAGGAGGTAGAAAACGGACTCAAGCGCAGCAGGATGAGCTCTGCACTAAGATACCTGTCCTTCCTCCGGGGATCCTTTAGTCCCTTCCCACAGTCTGCAAGGGAACGCGAGCATTCCCCCATTCCACAGCACCCAGCACCAGCTGCTCTGACCAGCCACATGCCCGACAGACGCTGTTCCTTCAGCTCATTTCTAATTCTTCTGAAACACGTTCCCGACTCTTGTCCCATGGCTTTTGCTCCTCTCACTGATTTGACCCCCATGGAGGCACACAGGGATCTGGCTTGGCCATGTGTGAGGCAGAGCCCAGGCTGTCTGTCCATCCTGGCCTTGCCTCTGAGGCTGACAGAGCTCCAGGACTTTGTGCTGGTGGGACGTCACTGCCAACCAGCCAGTTCTGGAGGGCAATTCCTGCCTGCCACCAGGGCATGGACAGGGATGGGAGGCAGGAACACAGAGAGAGGAGGGTTAAATCCTACCAAAGTTGCTTTTAAGCTCTAGAATGGAAAAGGAAGAATTAACACCCAAAGGCTAGGGGGACACCTCACAGACACCTCAAAGACTCACAGGACTGCAGGACTGGGAGGTGACCCTACACACAGAACTCCAAAACTGGCAGTAGTCCTTAGTGACCAAAAAATTAAGAATCCCCCCAAATGTGGGCTCTTTTACAAGGTCCTGAACATATTCTGTGAGGTCAGCAGCTCTCCAGCTGAGCTCAGCTTACACGAGCCAGCTCTCTTTGCAGAGCTGAAGCTGGTTTTCATCCAGGGAAATGGAAAAAGGACCCCAGGGAGGATGAGCTTGCTGGGGCGGGAGCTCATGGAAATCCAACGTAAACAAACTAACAAGTTTTACTGAAAATTATTAAAATCAGGAATGTATTTGGAATCCTATTTGGGCTTGTTTTAACAAGATTTAATCTTTGGAGGCTAAAACTATTCAACAGCTTCTTTTTACATTTTGTCCAGAGATGACTTTCGAAGGCCATTAGAAACAAGTCCTTATTAGGGGAAGCAGTTGTGTGGTGCTGGGGAAGGTCAGCGAGAAGACAGAAGATGAGAAAAACCCTGGTCTCAAGGCAAAGAGGAGTGAACAGAGACAGGCACTGGGCAAGGGGGTGCCAGGCTACCCAGGCAGCCACCAGCAGGCTTAGAATGGATGGAGAGGTACCTCCAGGTACTCAAGCTGCAATGTTTGAAACACCACACAGTGCTACAGACCCAGGTCTGGGCTGAACCCTGAGTAACTGGCTATTTCCCAAGTGGAACACTGTGTGTATGAGACCGTCATGACTGTTCCCCCTCAGGCACAATGAGAGTTCTCTCTTCTTTCCAGCCCTTTTAGGCTGAGTTTGATGTGGGACCATCCAGCCAGGAGTGTGCAGGCACAGAGCCTGGACAAAGCCCGGCAAGAGAAGGCTCTCACTGGATTATCACCACTGCTCAGCTGCCACCGGCGCTGCCACCGCTGCTGTTTATGGTTCTCACACTATTTGGAAGATAACACTGAGAGAAAGTTTGCCAACAGAATCATAAATAATTGAGAGCTGCAGCAGAGGAGGCTGGAGGAGAATGGGGAGGGCTTAACAGCTGAGCTAACACAAAGCAAACCCGGCGCCGAAATGGGCAACACAAACCACAGAGTTGCTCTGAGTTTTGTTTTTCCCAACTCCATGCTCTAAGTGTCATTCCCTGGGGAGTTCGTATTTTGTAAGGCAAATAACTCCCCCTCATCCCCAAGGAACTGAAGGGAAAATATTTCTTTTAGGGAAAAACACATTTTAGACAGTGAATTTGAATCTTAGGCCAAATACAGGTTGATAAAACCTGAGGTGTTAGACTCCAGACACCTGCAATCCCCATTCTCCTGGCCCCAAAACTGCTTTGTGCTGCAGGAACAAGGACTAAATCCCAATGAGTTCCTAGAGGAGACAACAATAACTTAGAAAGGCAAAACAGAGAACTGCATTCTGCCTATCAATTAGTGTTGAATACATATAGAACTTCTCCTTTGGTTTTATTGTATCCGGTGCTGGTTTTATTTGTCCTTGGAGAAGTTTCAGTTTCAGACTTGAGATCCAAGCTGGCACACACAGAGCACAGATCACCTCAAACAAGTGCCACTGACCTTTGCCACTATGATCTGATAGGAAACTGCCCTGGGCTCTCTCCATGGATCCCTGGTGAGCCCATCTGAAACCTGCTCTGATGATAAACCCAGCCCCAAACCAAGCAGGTGTGACAACAGCACATCCAGGAAGTTTGTATGTGTGCAGCTCCACCAACACCACAGGTGAGAAGCAAAAGGAAGGGGAAGAAAATGGATCTGTGGGGGTAAAGGGTATTTTCTCACCTCTGTGCACCAAGAAGTCTTACGGAAGGCGCACTGGCAAACACAAAGAGCCCAAGTATTTTTCAACCCAAGGAAGATCAGGGAGAGAGGATGATTGTACCTGTCTGAGCAGGAAGGAGACAACGTCCGTGGACTCCCAGTAGCTGGCATGGAAGAGGTGAGGCAGAGCCACTGTCGGGAAAGCCGTCAGGGCGTCGGGGCAGTACAGCGCGTAGTCGATCCGTTTGGTTCCCCACCACTTGGCAGCAACTACAGAAGCAAAACACTCATTCAGACAAAGGGGGTTCACAAAGGGCATTTCAGGGCTCTGGCTCCTCGCTCCAGGTATGCCAGGAGGCTGCTCCCTGGCTGGTCCCGCTGCTCCAGGGGAACAACCGACCCAGGGCTTGGTGTTTGCTCACTCCAAGGGAGGAACACACAGCCACCAGCAGTGAGCTCTCCCTTGTTTAAGCAAAGAAGAAGGCACTGGAGGGCAGGTTAACTGGCTGTCAGTCCAGACCCCAGGGAAGGGGCTCAAGGCTCCTGTGCAATGACCCAACACATAAAGACAGCAATGCATCTCCCTGGAGCTGTGGGAGGAAGGATGGGTTTGCTCTGTCTGTTTCTGGCCCTGCTTCCAACTCCTTCAGCTTTCACCAGGGAATTGCATCCAGGTATTGGCCACACTAGAGAGGACTGAATACTGGGAATCCATATGGGATGCTAAAAGGCACCACAAGGCAGGGAATACAGCATGTCCTGACGGGACTGGCAGTCCCCAACAAATCCTTATTGCCCTGCTGGGCTACAAAGTTACAGGCAAACGAGATGTGCAGCCCAGCCTTCCCAGGGGCACAGCCTCTGTGGTGGACAAGACAAGTATCTGGGAGTATTGGGACTTCATTGCATGGGGGACTGAAAAATGCACTGGGATTTTGTGGGGGGCAGGGATACAAACAAAACAGACAGGTTTCTCCCTCAGGGAGCCAACAGCTCACACACAAGTGTCTGACAGCCACCCTTCACCCCAGGACACCCCCACACCTCAGCTGCCCTGAACTCTGCCCACGTGCCCATCCCATCCCATCCCAATCCCTGGACATGAGCAGGTCTCAGTCCGAAGCCTCAGATCCCAAAGCCATGGGCTGCTTTCCCAGCAGCAAAGATTCCTCAATGCCTGTGCACTCCAGCCCAGAAAAGCAGCCAAGGAAAGAGAAGATGGAGATCAAGAGGGCAGCAGAAGAATTTTGCTTGTGTTTGCATGCAGGATGCAAGCTGGGGCTTTGACAAGGGCTTCCTCAAGCTTGGTTTGTCTCTGTGACAATGTTCCCTTTTTAAGGATTTCCAGGAAAGCTGCCAGGTTTAAGGTATAATCCAACACACCCCTCTGCAAAGGGAAATCTGGCTGGTGATGAGCACAGATGCTGAACTGAAAAGATGGATCCACCAGCTCCTTCCAGAGACCTGCACAGAGTTCCCACCACAGCAAGTGCAGAGGGATATGGATTCAGCACATCCCCACAGCCCAGCCCTGGCTGTGCCAAGTGCCAGGCCACCCTCATCCTGATAGTCCCTGCTTTTCTGAAGAGCCATGGGAAGGAGGAGCAAGGTTTGACAGATCAACATGGCTTTTCCAGAGCTCACAGGCACCGCCTCGCAGCCACTTCTGATTCCCTGCCTTCCAAACTGACAGCTCCTGGTCATGTCCCAACCTTTCACTTCTCATGCAAGTCCAGTCCCCAGCTTGGGTAATTTCAGATTCTTTACAGGAAGCAGACAGGATGGACTCTTCCATGCTCAAAAGACAGCGGTGGAGGCAGAAGCGTTGTCCCCTCAGCTCTGCCCAGAAGAATTCCTGCTCCTGCCAAGTTGTTAGCGGTGTTATGATCGATCTTCAGGGCAAAGTGACAGAAATACTTGTTAAGATGCAATCAGAAACTGCAAGTGCCTCAGTGAAAGCGCAGAGATTGTTGTGACTATCAAATGAGAGAGGAGGTTGATAGGAGTGGATCTCTTCAGAATACCTGTCTTGATGTCCAGGTCTGGTATCCGAAGAGCACAGCCTGCAGCCCGGCTCCGTGGCCCTTTGAGCTTCCTTCCCTTGGCAGGGATTTCGTGTTTTTGCTGCCTACGCCTCCTGAATGAGGTTTGGGTAGGGGATTTATGAGGGAGGGCAAGTTGGGACAGAAGGCTAAACCCCTTACAATGATTAAGGTGGTGTTTGGTTTCTAAAAGGAAAAATAAAATGTGGAAAAAAAAAAAAAAAAAAGCAGAAATCACACATTATTATGGCACACACTGATTTCATTCTCCACAAACTCACGGTACCAGGGGAGCTGCACCCTAGGGAGGCTCCTGGGAGTGAGCCATGGTTTTGCAGTGCCCCTCCAACCTTCCTCCAGCTCTCCCTGGGGATAAGCATGGATCACATCCAACCCTCAATGCCACAGCTCCACATTACCAGTGCACCAATGAGCTTGAGACCAAGAGCTGCAAAGGCAGAGCCAGAGCTCTGAGGACACTCGGAGTTGAGGGAAGGAGCCAGGACAGCCATGAGGCAGCCAGCACACGGGGACTCTTCCTCCCTGATCTCAGGATCAGACTTTGATGGCCATGTGGAGGAATAAATGACACAAAGCAGAAGTTGCACAAGGGGGGAGAGCATGGCGAAACCAGAGGTCAGTGTTGTGTGACCTTACCCTGGTGCAGCTCAGAACAAGATCTCTCCGTAGGACACACTGGCCTTGGGGCATCACCCTGGCAAAAACACCTCCCCACAGATCACCACTGGATGCCAGCCCAGCAGCTCCCCGTGGGTGGGAAAGCAGCACAAAACAAGCACCTTCTCCCCCAGGAGCTGCTTCCCAAGCAGATTCCTGTTTAGCAGTGCTTGGCAAGATGTCAGGACAAGTAAAAGGACGCACGTGGGGAGTGCGGTGTCGGCTCTCGGATGCACTTGGAGCAGGAAAGCCTTGTTTGTCAGAGAAGGTATTTTAGTCCTGCTGCTGAGTGTTGCCTCAAACAGGGCAGCAGGTTACAGCAGCCCCTGAGCAGCACCCACAGACCTTCAACAACTCATACCTGCCTCCAGGAGCATTATTAACCTCAGCAATTAATTACGGAGGGAGTAATTCACAGCTCATGCCAGGAAGGTATCTCTAAATTTTTGACACCTTCTGGGAATAGAGTTTGGGCTGAAGATTTTCTTGTATGCATTTTTGGTTGGTTGGCTGGTTTTTTGGTTTTTGAGTTTTCAGCCTTTTTTTGGTCTGAGTTATCAGAGGTCCATGAGGACACAAAGTGTTCATCTCATACCTCAGCTGAAACAAAGAAGGGGCTGAGCCATTAACAAAGTCTGTTCTTCTCCACTGTATTAGTTAGGAAGTTACACAGGTCTTGGGAAAAATAATAAATAAAAAATCCCTTTTATTCCTCATTCTGCTCCAGGAAATGGGTCATAACTGACTGGGAGCTGCCCTGCAGGCTGCAGAAGAGCTGAATTTCTAATGCAAAGTAATAAATGTTCTGTTCTGAACCAACCTGTCCTTGCCTTTCAGCGTTACAGAGGGGCTTACTCATCCCTGTTTTTGTGGGCCACATTTGAGGGATCTGCCTCAAGCCACATCCTGCATTACCCATCTGGTATCAAGTGCTGATCCCGACCAGTTCTGCATGACTTACCATGGCAGCACAGAAGCATCCCTCTGGATTAACCCTCACCACACGCAACAGCCAAATGGTGCTCAGAGTTAGCAATTATTATCTTTTTTTAACAATTTATCGCCAGCAAGGTCCAACATGCACAACACAGCCGTGGTCCCTGCGTAGCCATCAAATACATCACCTGTTCTTGCAGGGGATATGATAACACAGGGCACTGACTGTGGCAGAACCGGGCGAAGGCGCAATAATCCCAAGCTTTTGGTTATGGATGGGAAGCACCCCCCGGACAGACGGATGGACAGAAGCTGCTCGGCCCGAAGCGAGGTCTGAGAGCGGAGCCTCGGAGGGGTGCAACACTTACTGTTGGCTATGTTGGAAGCAGTGTAACTGTCTGCCATTCCTGAGACCTGGCTGGCAATGCTGATCTCACTGGCTCTCCGGAAGCCCCTGAACTGAGGGGCTGAAATGGGGGTGGACAGGGACGCGTTTTCCATGAAGACGGCACCATGAGACTGAACAACATCTGCTACAAAGTTGAAACAGGGAAATCAAAATATTAGACCAACAGACAGAGGCTGGGCAAGATGAACTCGGGGGAGAGGAAGGAAGCAAACAAAGCTGGAAGGTGCAAAAACCTTTCAGAATTGATTGGAATGAAACAAAAACACCCCACATTTCATTGGAGCTCTGGTTTGAAAAGAAAGCACACAGCACAGCAGGCAGAGACATGTGGCTGGAGGAGCAGTCTTTGATTGAGAGAAGCAAAGTAAGTAGCTCAAAAGCCAGATCCAAAGAAAAACCCAGGCAGACTTATTCAAGCAGCAATAACAAGCATGTGTCATACATACAGATGTGAATATACACAATTTTATATATTCACATTGAGACAAAATAACCAAGCTAAGGAAAACAACAAAAAAACAACCTTAGAAAGGGGGTATTTGTTTTCTTGAGATATTGAAATTTAAATTAATGTCTCCAAGATAGAAGCATTATTAAAAAACAAAAATCAAGAAAACATCTTCATGCCTGGCAGGGACTAAATTTGGACTTGTATTTTACTGCTGAAGGATACAGCCAACACTCGTTAATCTGGAGAAAGGGCTACTGAAGGGAGTCTGGTGCTGAGCACTTGTATCTCCCACTGGAGTCAGCAGATCAGGGAGCACTCAGGCTCTAAGAAAACAGAGCTTTTTTGGTACAGCATGCAGGTCTGGATTTTTAAATCCCAACCTGAGGTTTCCCAAGTTAGGCCAAACCCCTTAGTACATGAATACAGAAAGGAGGGTTTAAAATCATGCTCACACAGACCTTATATACGGATGGGAGGCAAAAGGACCTCAAACACTCAGGAGTGGCAAAATGAGAGATGCTGAAAGTCACACTAAAATCTCTGCATTTCAGTTCTCTCTCTGTAACAGGGCTAAGAGCATCCACCCCTCTGTGGATGCTGTGAGGCCGAATTAAGTGGGATATCCCAAGCTCCTGCAGGGCAGAGGTTTGTAATGCCAACACCAGGTGCTCACAGCAGGCAGCACCAGTGTGGCATTAACATGCAAAAGCAAAGCAATTCATTATGGTTTTATGGTTGCCCATCTCTGCTGCACTTGAGGAGCAGCACCTGAATTTATTCCCAGGTATCAGACAGGAGATACCAGAAAGAACATGAGCACATTACTCCCACACACCAACATCCTCCACCTATTCCAGCCTGTTTAGATATCCCTGGATTTAATCCTGGCACATGGCTGACACAGGGCATTGTTTTAGCCACTGGGTTCTTTTAATATCAATCTTTTTTTGCTTGGGGCTACTGATTTCCTCCCTCCGATCTCTCCGTTCGCAGCAGCAGCGTCTGTGCCCACACAAATCCTGCTGCAGCCGAGGGAGAGGGAATGTATGAAGCAAAAAAATGTGTGGCTAAGTGTCAGTAAAAGAGTTCTGTTCTCTGCAGGGAAAATCAGGCCACAAGCTGCTCTGTGTAAAAGCTTTGTGGACTGTGAGATCTGAGCCTTAGCAGGAGCCTGACCTGATGATGAGCTGCACACGCAGCCCACGTTGTGCCTCAAAGGCCATTAGCAGCATCACTTTCTCAGCACTTTCCCCCTCTTTCTGCCTTGCTTCAAGCTGCTGGCTGTCAAGGCTGTGACCAGGATCCACAACCCAGCCAGTCCCACCAGGCCAGTGCTGTTTTCTGACTGTACAACGCACCAGCATAAGCAAGAAGAGACAATCCAAGTGGAGAACAGGAGCTGCACTGAACCCCACTAAGGTCTCAAGGGTAAAGGGTCTCATTCCCTTTGCTGGAGGACCTGAACAACCCTCTCTTCTCTGGTCATCCCTCCCTCTCTGTTCTCTTGCCTGTGAGAGCCTCCTGTGCTCCTGCTCTTGTGTTGCCAAATGAGTGCCCCAACACAGGTGATGACCATCAGCTTCCCTGAATCCCCCTCAGATGCAAGGAGAGGTTTGGCTTTGTCTGTGTCAGGAAAAACGCCAGATTCAGGTTTAACCACCAGAGAAACCTGAACTTCCTTCCAATCCCTTAACCTAAAGCACCTGTGGCTTGAATTAGGAAGACAAGTTCAGGAGAAAAGGCTGGGCCCAGCATGGTCCTGCCTGGGGTGGTCATGGCTTTGACTCCATTAGCCCATCTTCATTCAGCTCTGCCTGAACTTCAACTCCTTTCTGAGAACTCAGAAAGTGAATAAAGGAAGAAACAGTGGGATTTTGGGCTTCCTGTTTTTTAGCCAATCTTGTTTTTCTGGGACCAGGGATTTTGGAATACAAAGAATTCGCAGCAAATGCACCCAACCTCAACAGCCCTTCCAGCCCCATTCTGGTGCCATCAGAGGAACAATTCCCACTCCTGTTAAAGCTGGAGGTGTTTTAGCATCACTGAACTGTGCAGTTCAGCACTGCCTGCATTGGGGGCAGGACTCTGCTCTGCAGGGGATGAGGTGCCACCCGACAGCAGCGCTCCCCTGCTCCTGCCCACTCAGGTTGCTCTTGTGCTTTTCCCTTTCCCCAGGCTACACACCCTCTGTCCCTGAGAAAGGGCAGTTCCTAAGAAAAACGAAGGCCAGGAAAAGGCAGGGCAGGAAATGTGGAGAAAAACCTGTTTTATGCATTACAACCCCCTCAGAAAAGCTTCCTCCACACCAAAGCCGCAGTGACAGCAACTTCCAAAGAAAATCCTGAGACCTGACTTGGAGGAAGAACCCACAAACCTAACAGCATATTTCCTGAATTCATGGATTCTCTCTCTGCACCACCTCCCTTGTGCAGCAGTTTTGAAACCAAGGGGGCTTTTTTGGGGAGTGCAGTGACCAGGATGGGATGTCACAGATGCTGCCATGCTGGCACAGACTGACCCCAGCACCTGCAGCCAGGTGCTCCTAATGGGAGCATGGGAAGTCTCCTGCACTGCAGAGGTGCATCCCCAGCCACAGCTCAGGTCCTGACAGCCACGGGAACAGAGGTGCCCTTGTTTACTGCACTTTGTACTGTGACTCAGGGCTGACTCAGGGCCACTGCACCCGAGTGAGGAAGAGGAGCCTGGCTGGAGCAGTGCCCTGAGCACCCTCCCAGCAAAGCACCTGCTGGAACCACATGGCACAACCCATGCCACGACCCAAGATTTAACTGCACTTCCAGGGGAGTGGACATGGGAAGCCAAAAAACTTTTGGTTTTGGCCTACCTAAGAATCTTTAATACTCATTTTGATACTGTGCTCTCTCGCTTACAGACTCATTTCTCAGCGTTCTTATAAGGGAACAGCCCTGAGCCATCCTCTCAGGCAAGTCCTTGGGGTACGTGAATGACAGATTTTGAGATGTGCTATTTGGGGACTGAGCTATTGCACCAAAGCGGGAAGTACTGAAAGCAATCAAAAAATATGCACGGTTCAATAAAAACAAAAAGACTGAAAAACACAGAAAAGCCAGCCAGCTGCTCAGCACAGGCCAGGCCCTGCTTGCACTGGAGTCACTGGTCAGTGCTGGGCACTCTGCAGTCACTGCCCTGAGATCAAGAGCAACAGATTTCTGTTGTCCACGAGTTCTTGTGAGTTTGGAAATCTCCTGCAGTCCAGTGGCTGAACTGGGATTCAGCACTTGCTACACTCACATCAAGAATTGCTTGGACATGCTGTGCTCTTAACCCACAATGTGAAAAACAGAGAATCATAGAATCCTGTAATGTTTTGGGTTGGAAGAGACCTTAAAGACCATCTAATTCCAACCCCCTGCCCTGGGAAAGGGATGCTTCTGCAAGCTCTGTCCTGACCACAGGCAGTATCAGCTCACAGTGAAATGGCATTTCATCAGGGACCTCCAAAGCAATCAACCAATAGTACCAGATCCTTTCCCTCTGCTCTGTCACAGAACCTCACAGCACAGGCAGCACGGCAACTGCACACCTAAAAATCCTCTCCACCTTCAGGAGACAGAGGGAGAGACCACCTGGAAAACTCAGCAATGTTGCTGTGCTGTATGACCACATAACAGCCCAAACTGCTCAGGGACAGTGAGGGTCAGCTTGTTAAAGACAAACAGGGCAGCAGAACCCGGCTCTCAATGCAAAACACCAAGAAAGGAACGAGAACGGGCAAGTGAGACACGCAGGGAAGAAAAAAACCAAAACAAAGGCAAGTCTCATCAAAATTGCAGATGTAGCACCAGCCACAATCAGAATAAATGAGGCCATGCAGCACTGATGATGGAAAATAAGGCAAAACAAATGCATCAAACTTTGCTTTTAAGGCAGGAGATGAGAAATTGATTTAAAATAACCAACACGCAGAGCCACCCTGGGGTCTGAAAGCCTCAGTGCTGTGTTCAGCAGAGCCACGAGGAGTGTCCAAACGTGAAATACTCAAAGGGACAAAATCTGGTGTGACATGGACATCAACTGGACTTCTGGGCACGGTGGCTCGTGGCTGTTGGGGAGCTGCACACTGCAGGACACCCTTTCCTGAGGGATCCTGCCCTTGGTGAGCACCACATGAGCAGGGTCACCTGGGACTGTCTCTGCCAAAGCCTCTTTCCAGCAGCACAGGCACCACAGAGGAAACCAGTCCGTGCATGGCAGCAGCTCCCCTTCCAGCATCAACACCAGAATGGGACAGAGTTTATAATCCCAAGCCCTTGTGTCCAAAGTGGCTCTCCCAGATCCAGGCGTGATCCCCAGTGGTTATTCCGTGTGGCACAGCCTGAGACACAGCACGAAGATTTCAACTCCAGGAGGCAACAGTGTGATCTCCAAAAAAGGACCCCAAGAACCCAACACCACAGACAATACAAAAGTGTAGATTACACACACTCAGCACAACCAGCACTTTTATTGGAAACATCTTGCCAATTCAGTACGGGAACAGGGATACTTGTTTCCATGAAGCTGTCCTGGTGCTGGAGAGCACCCAGAGGGCTACTTTCCATGAGGAGGATGGGATTGTTCTGGATTGTCTCAACTAGAAGCAGATGGGGAAAAAAAAAACATAACAGAAGGACAAAGAACAACAGACATGCGGCCACAAAGTGTTAAACATACAAACAGTTACACCCCAGCACTTAAATTATGAGTCTTCAATGAACAGACAACCTTCAAATAGAGTAAAAGAAACAAAACAGGGGTGATTTCCAAACAGACCAACATCAGAGATTAACTGGGAGCAAAGGAGAACACAACGATGGCATTTCAACAACAAAAGGGAGGCATCTTCACCCCCTTCTAAGCCAAATCCATCAATACACAGCAGATCCAGAGAAATCTTTTTTACTATGCGTGGAAAAAAATATGCCGTAAGGGAAGAATCAGACTCACAGCCTACACAGTGCAAAGCACAGGAGTATGCAGGGATGTGAGTTTGATTTTACTCTGCAAGTTCACTGAAATGAAACAGGGACCAGCATTTAGTACAGATGGGAAAATGGGGGAAAAAACAGCCTGAGAGGCTTTCTGAATTGTGAACTCCCAAAAAAAGCTATGTGCATGAGGAGATGTGCACAAGCAGTGTGACACAAGGTTTTGTACAGAACCAATTATAATTGAGCACCTGGATTTTACATGATCAGCAGAACACACAGCTTAATTATAGCAGCAATTAACTTTTCTGGAGTGCCCTCCAGTGAACACTAACTTCAGGAGCAGCTTGGTGAATCATGGTTAGTCCTTCTGGGTAGTGTGTCCATCGCAACACTGACTCTAATGGAAAGGAATGGCCTGTTACTTTCTGATAAGAAAATGAAGAGGCTTTGTCTTACAGGAAAAGAGAATTTAAAGCTGGTTTTTGTCAGTTTTATTCATCAAGGCAGAGCAGTATCTCTTAAAATAACAAGGCTCAGACCTGGAGGTTTTGCAATCACTCTGCCCTTCTCATAGAAGAGCTAATTGCCATTTAACTTCACTGCATAGCAAGTGTCTCTCCAAATACAGCCAACTCAGAGGTCCAGGGAGGCTCTAATATTCCTGCTGCTGTCCAGAATGATAACCAGAGCACAGGTTTAGTATCAATGGGGCCTCTACCTCTGGGTTCAGTGAGAACAGGGGCTTTGGGATGTATTTAAGAAAAAGAAGGTAAGATGTTTAGCTGTCATTTTTTTGTAATAAGCCCCTTGCAGCTGATACCTAGAATACACCCAAAAAGCAAATTGCTTTTCAAGTTGCTATAGATTCCCTGAGCTGTTGTAACTGGCCTGGGTACAAATGCAGTTGTGGGTGGATCCATTTTTAAAAGTGTTGCAGCAAGATCTTGGCTAAATTTGACAAGTGAGTGGGGCCTGCAGAAAGCATTTTATTCACTTCATTAAACATGGGGTTTAGTTTGTGCCCATTTAACAAATCAGACTTCTAGACTGAGCAATTACAATCTTTAAAGGCACTGATACATAGAAGACCATTTCTTTGGATTTTCAACTTTAAAATTATTTAGAAGATCACCAGAATTATCCAGCTCTAGATATACAGTCTTCTTCATTTAGCCCTGCATGATTCAAATATTAAGACAAACAGGATGCAAACAAGTAAATCATCTCATCATCTCACTGTAGACTCTGCTCCTTCCAGTCTTCACTGGCCTTCCAAGTCCTAAATTCTGCCAACTCAGTTGTGTTTCATTCACTCTCAATCACAAGCACCAGCCTGGGTGTAGAACAGAGGCCTTTACAGAGAGGTCACCACCTGATGACCCTCAGCAGCTGGAGGCCCTTGTGTGACAAACAAAGGGCACATGGGACACAAGGCACTGATTTCACTGGAAGAAAATTCCTTTTCTGGTAAATCAGGAGCAAGGCTAATGCTGCAGGGCCAATCCTCTTTCTCACCATTCCCAACTGTGTGGATAACTTCATGTAAAATGTGGCTGTAAGCCCTTAAACAGCTAATGTGGATCCAGAGGGACTTACCCAAAACAGCAGAGTTGCCATCGCCCAGCGGGAACCTCTGGTACCGGGGAATACTGAAGGGGGGCAAAAGGTAAAACTTCCTCTCCAAAAGAGGCTCGAGGCGTGAAGCAGATGGGTCTGCAGGGTGGAACAGGTTATAGACCTGCTGACAAGCTGGTCTGAGCTGAAAGACTAAAAAGACAAAGAAAAAAAATCCCTCAAGTCTCAAAATATTACTTGTTAGAATATAGTAAATATTTGTCTCTGAAAAGGACAACTGTCGGGTTACAAAATTGCAAAGGATTTATCATCTCCCTCATCTCCCAGTTCAGTCAACTGAAACAAGTTATTACAATGTTTACAGACTCAAGAATTATCCAGTACTTTTCATGTTTGGAAATCATGTAATCGGTGGTGCATAGAGCACACAGAGATCTGCTTCTTTACGGTGCAATAAATATGATACAGAAATGTTTGGCTTTAACCAGATTCCTGCAATTGCAGCAGGAGGTGCTTACACCACCCACCAAGGGAGCAGTCTGCATCAGGACTTACTGTCAAGAGCTGGAATTACAGTTTTCCGCAGTGCAAGCACCAGACCCAAGGGAGAACCAAAGAGGAAGAAGTCGGTGATCTCAAAGTCAAACTTCCCAATATTTCCTCCATCCAACATTGTGGAGCTGCTGGATCGCCTGGATGTGGGGTCGTTTCTCAGGACACTAGAATGTAAACTGGGAGAAGAACAGAAAATAAAGTCAGAATTTTATTCTGTGTTTTCATAATTAAAGCCTGGATTAGTGATTGACAGCGGATATAATTTCTATCTCTTCAGTGAAGGAACTGTGCTAATCAACCCACAATGACCCCATTGCACTGGCATAATTTAGATGTACAAATGCAAGCTTCAAGTGAGTTCATTTACACACCATCTCCTCAAAATGCTTTTTCTTTAAGGAGTTAAAATTTTGGTTGCTGCTACTGTATCAAACGTGTCCAGCTTTTCCTCCCTCTCTCAGGTGCCAAATCTGTTCGACAGATTCCACCTCTGTGGTGGAAAAAATGTTTGCAAAATTCCATCTCTGTGTAGTGCAGGCTGGGCAATGCACAGGTTTAACACAGAGATTTAAATTCACATTTTCCTTGGACATTGAAGAAGCAGCAGCAGGAACACTTAGGTGAAAATGCTGGGAATCCACCCCCACGTTAGAGAGAGTTGCTTCTTTACAGTCTAGATCTGGGAATGCAAAATGACAGATGTGTAACACTGACAACCTGGTTCACAAAAGGCTTTCTGGGATGCTTCTGTTCCCACCCAAAAGCACGAAGCTGCAAATTCCTTTGCTCTCCAGGCTGTACAGATTCCAGTGGCAGCTGTAGTGGGTTGTCTCATTATAATTAGAAGCAGAGAGTTGAAGGCAGTACCAGCAGTGCCTTTAAGAGGGTGTTTGCAAACACTTTAAAAAGCATCAGAACAGGTTCTATAAAACATGTAGGAGAAATGGATCCCGTAAGAGTTGGGTTGGATAAAGAATTTACTGGCCTGGAGTTGGGAATGACGCAAATCCAACAGTCTCCTGCCAGCTCTGTGGCCCCAAAACAAAACCCTGGGTGGTGACCAGCACTTGTCACATCCTCATGTGCAACAGCTCTGGCTCATCATGGCCACTTCTGAGGGCACCAACACTCCAGCACTGCTGTGATCCCAAAACAGGGCTGTTCTTCCCCACCATCCTCAGCACCAGAGCAGTTGCTCACAGACCCCTCAAGACACAGCCACTCAGCCCAGGAGCAGCTGCAAACGCTCACACTTTTGGGGAAGAAAACCGGGCTTCACGCAGACTTTGCCTTCCTGCCACAGCAAATAACACATCATGCCAGAGACAGCTCCTCTGCTGAACACCATTCCCAAAGGATGCTAAACCTCCGCCTGCTCCTGCTGCGCTGTCATGTTCCCTCTGGAGCTGCACACACGCACATGCACGGCTCTGCTCTCCCGGTTCCCAGCCAGGGAATGATAAGTTACTTATGCCAGACACACACACATCACGGGGAGTCAAAACAGTGGTGTCAAATGCAGGAGGAACGGGAGGTTACAGCAGTGACAGCTAAAACGAGCCTGTTCCTGTTCCTTTGATGCAAACGAGCCTGCCTGAGATCACAGTGCTGAGCTGCAGAGCCCTGAAACACATCTGAGAACAAGCCACCTTCGGTGGAGCTACAATTGCTTTAGCTAACAAGATGAAATGCATCAAGTTTGCTGTGTGTGAGGAATGCAAAGTCATTTAGGACACGCTCAGCTTTGCTGAAGGGAGGGTGACAGCGACGGGATTCCAACAAAGGCACCAGAGGAAAAGCTATCCCGACAGCAGGATGGGTGCAGGGGGTTTTGGTGTATTCCATACAGCTTCCCACAGCATCTCTTCGTGGGGAAGGGAAGAGGCAGAGCAGGCACAGCACTGAGCAATTTCGGCAGCTTCTCTCCTTTTGCCGGGAACTTGGTATCGTCTTTTCAGCAACAAAAGAAATGAGAGCCAAGGGGAACTCTGGATCCATCATGCTCCAAGCAACCTACAGTGCCCTGTTCTCCCTTTAAAAAGCAGCAGATGTACTGTGTGCATTAATTAAACAAGAGCTTATGGATTTCTGAAGCAAATCAACTCATTTACAATAATACAAGTACAGCACAGCCAGAAATAATGTAGTTGTGCAGAAGGACTGAATTTAAAAATAAATGTGTGATTGTAATCTCCAGATGCTGCTCTGGCTTGCTGGGCATTATCCCAGAGAAGTGGGTAGGTCTGATACATGAATAAAAATGAGTGTCTTTGGCACAGGCTGAAATCTGCAGTGGGCACGGACAGAAAGGTCCCTGTTTGCCAGGCTGCCCGTCTGCCGAGCCCAGGAGGAAAACTTGGCTCTGTTCTGCCAACCTCCTGCTCGAAGCCACGTCACACTAGGGCTTGGTTTTTGCATGGGAAAAAATCATTCCTTGGTGGCAGAGGCCAACAGGGCATTCTGCTGGTGCTGGCTGGGAGAACAAGGTCCAGGGATGGGCGTGGGAGCGACGTCCTGCTGACATACAGGAGGGAACGAGTGAATCCCTGCTCCTCAGCCTCCCCTGCACCACAGAGCTGAGTGAGAGACATGCAGAGAGAGCTGCTACTGCAGCTTCAACCTGCCCCTTTCCCTGAGGGAATCCTGGTCTTGAGTTCTGGGAAGAGCCAGACATTTTTAACCCAAGTTCTAAAGGGACATTTAAAAACACATAAAACTCTTAAGAAGTAAAGATGCACCAATCTGTCACCCCACTGAATGCTGACAATTCTTGCCAGGGACCCACAAGTGCTGCATGTTGGGTGCAGGCACAGCCCTTCAGAGATGGAACAGGAAGGATCAGCACAAAGCTATTTGGAACAACAAACTGAGCAATCCATTATCCCCATCAGGCCCAGCACTTATTCTAAAATAGGTGTAAAAATGCATCAAGATGCCAGCCCGGTTTCCTTAACTGAGTCTGTGCCCCTGAGGTCAATAACGAGGAGGAGAATGAGCACATTTTTGCACGACTCATATTTTCTCCTGTGATGCAGGAGACTGTTTTGAGGAGGCAAAAACAAGAGCCTGATTGCCTTTTATTAACCTGCTGGAAATAGCCAAGAACCTTATCGTGGATTTTGTAAATGCAGCTGTCTTTCTGAATACCCTATCTCTGTGCACCAACAACATTCACTTCGACACCTTCTCTCTCCTATAAATCATTTACAAAAGGACCCTGATGTGGCAGGACAACAGAAGTCCCTGTGCTGAAGAAATGACTCCAAGTAGTGATGGAGGGGAAGAAATGCAGGAGAAGCCTTCAGCTCAGCACAGGGCAAAAGGAGCAGCCTTGGATGCAGCTGCAATGCAGGTAATGGGGTTTGCTGTGGGGGACACTGCTCCCCACTTCCTGGGACATGAGGGAAGAGGGATTAAGAACATATTTACTGCAGTTCCTCCAGGCCTGCAGGAGAAAAACGTCTGGGCTGTCCAGTTCCAGAGGCTGAAGAAGATGATTCAGCCAGAAAAATCCTCTGGATTTACAGAAATAATCCCTGAATGACCAGTGGCCATGGACAGACTGCTGTTAACAGACACATTCTGAAAGTCCATTTGAAAAAGCTTGAAAATGTGATACTGGGGGCTTCAGCAGTGACTAACAAATTTGAGATGTGTCCTTGGTGAAATGAAGCAGCCCTGGCAGGGGACAGAATAACTCAAGATCAGGTTTCAGAGATGCTTTAAAATTAACAATGCTGGCTTCCCAGTTCTGCTTCAGCGAGTTCCCTTACACGATTTCTCCATTTGCTTTCTGACCTCCATCCCACACTTGCAGCACAGCAGAGAAGCAGTTCCCTGACTGCCTTGGCTGTCACACGACAGCTCAAAGGGCTTCTTGCCATTGCAACACTGATGCTTTACAGAAGCTGGATTCTCTCAGTACCACTCAGCAAGAAAGCTGTTAATTTTACTTGCATATACAACACACTGAAATCGATAACCCTCTAATCTAAATTGTTTTCCTCCACCCTGCTTATCACAGGATGACAAAGCAACACTCAGGTTCCACAGATGCACCACCCTCAGCTCCAGGACACTGCTGGATCTGTTCCTTCCAAATCTTAAAACTTACCTTGAAAGAAAGGCTTGATGTTGCTTTATCGTGTCCAGTTCATAGGTGGATGAATCACTCCTTTTTCGTGGCAGCTGCTTCTTTGGATCTTCTCCGTTGCTACGAGGAATATCAATGTTGCTCCTGCTGAGGTGTCTGCTGGCTTCCAGATTAGAGCCACTGGAACAGTGGCTGTTGTTCACTGTTATTCCAGGAGACAGAAGGTCGGTATCCTGGGATTTGAAGTATATGGATTTAGCTGAATTAAGAATACACCCACATTGTAACACCTCCCTCCTATCCTCCTTTCCCCATTTACCCCAAGATCCAGTTGAGGCCAATACAGAATCTCAGGCTCAACCACTCCCTCACACTTCACACCAGAGGCTGAAACGTCCCTGTTTAGAGCAAACACACCCAAACTGACACCCATATGCACCTTAAGACATGTCTGCCATTGATAAGGAATAGTCTTTGTTGTTTCAGGAGATCCTTACTAAAAACAGGGTCCATGGAGGAACTGGGAGCCAGCATTACCTGGACGCTCACAACGCTCCCTCGCCGACTGCTGTTCTGGCTCTCGGACACGGTCTGATTGCTGTAGCATAAGGCATCAAATCCCAGGATCCCTCCAACACAGTCCCCTACCAAGCAGACCTGAGACAGGCAACAGAAGCAGGGGAGGAGAAGGAGGAGAAATAAAAAAGAAATTTAAAAAAAAGTCCCTTGACTTCAGTTCAGAACTAACGGTTGGACAGAGCGCTGGATTACAGCCAGACAAGCTGGAGTAACAGGATGCCCATAACTGTTCAGCCCATGAAATCTGTCATTGCCTGCAGACTCCCATTCTCTCACACAGCTCAGGTGTCCTGGCAGTCCCTACCAGCCAACTGGAGTGACAGGACAGTAACACAGAGCTCTGATCCTGGTGCTAACTCAGGAAACCAAGCTGGATCTCCCTTGCCAGCTATCCGTGCTATCTCAGGAAAGCTTCTGCCCATTTGTATCCCGAGGGGATAACACTGTCCTGCCTCTAAAGGTATGAGCAGACAGGCACAGTAAAGCACCAAGATGCCTGGGCAGGAGAGGGCTGGCTGGGAAGAAGCTCAGGATGGATAAACCACGCTACAGCAGTGCAGTGTGACAGCTCCTCCAATGTCTCTGCTCTCGTGGGGCTGGGGAGTCACTTTGCTCAGAGGTGTGAGGCTCAGTCATGCTCTTTATGGGGTGCAGCAGCTGCACAGTCTCAAAAAATAAACCCATGGGTGCAACAGCTCCAGCACGAGCTGCTGAAGGTCCTTTAAAGCCAGGAATGCTTAAACAGCCTTGGTTTGCAATGGGGAATAGACCATGTTTAGTAACAAAGGCAGCATTCCTGCTCGGGCAAGGTGTGTCACACTGAAACCTGATTAACTTCAATGCTTTGGAGCTTCATTTCTGAACACAAACTCAGACTTTGCTTTGAATCCCAAAGATTCAGGACGGTGCACAAGCACTAATCTCTCCCTCTCAGAAAGAAAGAAATGGAAAGCACAACACTTCCTTATTGCAGCCCAACACTGCCATGCTTCCAACCCTCCTGAGACACTGAAGGCAAAGAGAGAATTTCAGAAGGAAATTGCTTCATTTATTCTTCCTCTGGCTGTGGCATGAGCAGCCCCTGGCTCACCTGGCCATTGAAGGAGGTGCCCTCCTGGGATTTGATGAACTCACTGTAGGCCTGGTTGGCTCTGACAATGACAGTGGCCACGGCTTCTTGGTACTGCGGGGAGGACGTGGCGAGCAGCGGGAGCGCAGCGAGGGGAATGTGATCCTGGCTGTTGGACAGGCAGCCCTCGTCATAACTGTATGGGCTGAGGCTGAAGAGGGCAAGAGACAGTGGGAATATGGGGAAAACAACTTGCAGACAGTACAGTCAAGTGTTGTCGTTCATAAAAAAAGCCTCAAGACAGGAAGGCCATTTATTCCTCTGTGAATGGGTGAGAGCTTAATAAATCTTTCCCTCCCATCAAACGTAAATCTTCAAGGACAACACACTTACACTGACAGAACAACCCCCAGACAAGGAATTAAATCCTCAGTATTTATTGGATTAATTAGAATAAATAAATCTCAGAACTTGTGCTGCATGATTACCGTATTCACTCCAGCTAAGTATGAAATCGAGATTGAATGCCTTGCTGGTACATTAATAAATGCATTCTCAAAGCATGGCCAGAGCTTTCAGTGCTACATGCAGAACATCTCAGGGAAACAAATAAAACAAAACAAAACCCCCAAAAACCCCCACTCCATGATAAAACAGCATCAACTTACCTGGACACCAGGGAAAATGCTTCGGAGCAGATGGCTGGGCAAGGGACAAGTTTGATGGCAATGTGTCCCAGAGCAGCTGGGTAATGCACCCTCATCACCGTGTCAAACACAGTTGTGATGGTGTTGACATCCCCTTGCTTAGAGCTCTGGTCACCACTTCCTGAGTCCAGGATGTTCCCTCCGTGGAGGACCAAGAGGAGGACATGGATTTTACTTGGCTGCATTAATGGCTGCACTGATTCATCCTAGGTGGGGATGGAAGAGAAACAGAAACACTCATTTTTCAAAGGGGGGACTTGCACTTCATTTATGGCAAATTAATTTGTGGCAAAGGTCATTAGATACACCAGAATACAACAGCTGAGAACCTGAGTACTCCTTCCAGGTCTCTTATCCTACACTTGTGCATGCACAAATGCACACACAGCCTCAGCCTGACTCGTCAGAAGCAGAAGGAATGCTGAAAGTCAAAAAAAACCAACATAAAATTGTATCCAGGTAAAACATGGCAGCAGTAAAGACATTTCTTGTGTGTATTAGAGTGGAAAAATACAGAAATAAGAGATGGGTGTTGCTTTTTGTGGGGTGCTGAGCTGCAGTGAAACACATTCAGCAAAATTAACAAATGAGATCAAACAGGTCAGCAAGTGGCAAGTTACTGAGAAGTTGTGGGAAGATCAGTCATTGCACGTTTGCCTAACACAGAAGTTATAAATAAGAGTTCAGATTTGCTTAAACTGTTGCAAGAGAGGAACTGAAAAAAGCTGATGGCCCTATAACCCAAGGAATGGCCAGCACGTGGCTGCGAGACTGCTGCATGAGCACAGTGAGGGATTTTAATCTGGCTGCCCAGATGATTTGCTTCTTGTGTTGAACCAATTCCTTGCCTAAACACACAAGCTGTAATTTGGGGGAAGGAGGGAATTGTACCCTTATCATTAATGCCCTGCCAGAAGAGCTGTAAGCCCAATCCTGACACCCCAGGCAGGTACAAGAGCATCCATGTGCACATATTGTAACACAACAGAGCAGTAACTATTTTTAAAATCTATTTGCTACCAGGGCTTTCAGTGTCTACAGCTCCCACACGGACTCAAATCATCCATCCCACACCTCTGAGATCTGTGCAAACCCTCCTGTACCTGACGCCTGGGTTAGCAAAGACAACACCTGAGAACATCCTGAGCAACTCCCTGTTGTCACTGACAGGGGGTATGGAAGGGGTGGAAGGCAGCAGCGTTTTCCATTTGGCAAATTGTTCTAATTCTAGCATCTTTAGTCACCTGTTGTCCTTTGAGCAGCGATTGAGTCCCTGACAGGCCTGCTGGTGGGAGGAAAGCATGCCCAGGCACACATTAGCAGCCTAACAACTAGATTACATTTTTACCAGATACTGTTAAAGCTTGTCTTACTACACAGCCCACCAGAGGTATTAAAATTCACATCCAAGTCTGTAAAAACAATTTTCACAGACCTCCTGCATAAGAACGGCCTTTAATTATTTAGTGCCGTTCCACCGTACTCATGGCTGCTCTTGAAACCTTCTGTGAGTCCAGTTTTAGCACCTGCACAGTGAACCTTTCCCTGGGTGGAGGCACAGGAGGAGCCCTCAAAGTGTCTCAGCACCTCTTCTGCTTCCAGACAAGTATTTTAAGTGCTCATTTAGAGAACGACATGAGTCACCACGCTCAGGTCATGCAGAAGTTTATCAGCAGTGATTTGGAGGCACCTTTCAGTACATTACCCTCTGCTCTGAAGGAAGTGGGGAACTGCTGATTCGTTTAAGGGTGGAGGTAACAATTTAGAACTTCCTTGTAAGATCTGGAGCCTCTTAAAACACCTAAATCCTGAACCACCTTCTGGTGAGGGAAGCTTTTAACCTGAAAATCATTGCAATTGGTGGCACAGGAATTTCATACTATTTTAGCAGACAGCTTGTGAACAACTACAAATAACTGTCTTTTTCATCTTGCTTTGAAGTCTGTTCTTTTTCTAAAATGAAGGCAGAAACAGGAGGGGGTTGAGTTTGCACAGTCCTCTGAGGAAGACAAGGTTCCCACACCATCTTGAGCTCCAAGAGAAATCTTAGGGCTGTGACTTGCCTATTTTGAGGCGGCCAGAGCTGTTCCCCTGCCAGCCACCCACTCTCCTCGTGGCCCTTGAGCTCTCATTCTATTATGGAAAAGCCAAACCACTGTGAACTTAGAGCCTGGCACAAACTAATTCCAAAACTCATGGTCTTTGATGGACCACTCAGACATAATACAGGCTGCACCACCTCTGCAGCACAGACAGGCAGCTACTGTGAGGGCAGGACAGGAACAGTCACCCCGGGGTGTCTCACAAGTCTAGAAAACTGGGGTTAACAGTGTGGTGTTATTTATTTATTATTTAGCCCAGAGCACTAACACAGGCTGTGCTATAACTGGTTTCCACACAAGACCCTGAGCAGCTCCACACTGTGGGCTTCAGCTGAGTGCTGTCCTTTGCACCGTGGTGCTGCAGGAATGTGCTCTCCCACTCCCACACTTGCTCATCTGGCATTGCAGGATAGCCCTACCCAGCCTCGAGCTGCTCTGATCCCCACAGGACTACCAGTTTTTTCCAGCTGGGTACCTGATGCTGCCTGCAAACTACACAGCTTCTTCTACATGATGTTCAAAAGATGGGAGAAAAATCCCTTAAATCTGAAGTACAAAAGGACACACACAGGTGTTACTGGGGCTCAGCAGCACATGGAGACAAGACATTGCTGACAGCAAAGGGACCCGTTTATCCCACACAGAGACCTTCCACCAACGAAGGATCTTGTTCTGAGAAGCCAAAGCACTCACCTCGATGATGCTGAGCCTCTCCACGCTGGAGCCAACGTGGTACTCTGCTGATGTCTCCTGGTACAAGTCACCTGGAAACACAGAGGTGTAGAATGTCAGCACTGCCAGATGCTCTTCGGTAAAGAAACTCTTCCGTAAAGACACTGCTTGTTCCAATGCCTCACATCTCCTTCATTATTTCACCAAATCACCCTCTCCCTCCTTCTTGCCTCTTTCCACCTGAGAAGCCTGGGCAATGCTGGGTCATTTATTTTCCAGCAATTTCTCATAATCTGGGTAAGAGCTGAGGACATTAGTGAGCTCTTCTCTCATTACAGAGATCTGGTACCGCTGCTTTATTAAGGATGGCAACAATGGGAAATCCCTGCACAACTGTCAGAAATGATTGGTTTGTGGGAAAATAAAAGGAATTGCTTGAACTACACTGGGGAGTAGAGATCTGATGTATTCCTACATCTGTGCCTACACAGACTGACTTTGTACCAGAAAGCCTGAGTGTCACCTTCCACCGTGAATCGCTCTGGCTGAGGAGCTACCGATTCCTTTCACCACTTCATAATGATGAGCAGAAAATAAAACTGACGCAGATACAGTCAAGAACAAAGGATGGAGCAAAGGGAAAGAAGAGTCAGGAGAAATTCAAGTCATTCAAGACAGAGCTGGGATATTTCATCATTATATGAGAGAATCCTGGCTGTCGCACAAAGGAGCCAAACCAACATGGAAAATAAAAGAGAATCAAAATCTATCCCAGCTCCCACTGAGCAAATCTTTTTCGGCAGCACCGGGCAGTCATTTTTATGCTCTGTCTCAGCTTCTCCCTTTGTGAGACAAGGATAACAAGTTTTACCTTGTTCACAATGAGGCTGTGACAATTGCCTGGAAATACAGTAAAACAGCACATGCAGTTTGTACTTGGAAAAGAATTACCCTGGACATCATCGCATTCGGGGGTTTCAATTTTATCCATCAGATCGTTGGAACTCCATTTTGTTATTTCTTTCGGGAACATTTCCTCATTGTCAGACAAGTCCTCTTTAAAAAAACAGATTTTTTGAGAGTCACACACACAAAAACATGTACACAGACAAGAGCACAGAAGAGAATTTTAAATAAAACCAAGGCCCCATAACTCTATGCAATCTATCAACACTTGGATAATTTAAGTCATAATAAACCATATACTTTACCAGCTTTTGCTATATAGAAACCAAAGCACCTTTTGAAAAGTAAACAAAATGTTTTAATTGCATGATTTAAAAAAACAAAACCTCTAAAACATGGAAAAAAGTAACTTAGATTTTTAATGCTACCATCTAAGGTACCATGTTTGGCCTTTGTCTTGCTATTTTCTCTGATTGGAGCCAGAATGCTCCAATACAGGAGAGGACAAAGCAAGGATTCCCACTGGGATTCTCCCAGACCCCATTTGAGAGCTGTGGGATTTCTTTGGGGGAAGCAGGGACAAGGATCACTGTTGCTCATAGGATTGAACACCTAAAAAGGCAGGAGCAATGAAGGGAATGTGACCTCCCCAGGGTGATTTCCTCAAGAGATGAGACACAGAGCATGGATCTGTCATTTCCTTCCTACCTCAGTATCTTCCAAATCCCCTGGCTCAGTTCAACTATAGTCAATAAAGAACAAGGGTCCCAAAAAATATTATGTTCCTCAAGTGAAATTAAAAGGAAGAGATATACAAAGGGAAGCTCTCCTTTCTCTTTTTTTTTTTTCCATTGAGGATGTATCTTTTGCTGCTACGAAGGTTAAGTGCTTTCTAATTTATTTATACTTCTATGCTTAGTATGTCTTTCCTGAAAATTCTGGCCTTGCAAATTTAATAAAGAATTTTAAACATAATAACAGCAGTAATTACAGATTTCTTGAAGATCTAAAAGCTGTAATCTTCAGAGTCCCAGACTAGGATTTCCCCTTTCTTATTGCTGTAGAGTTACGAAGAAAATAATTAGCTGGAAGAATCCCACAATGGGGAACAAAAAAAGGTTATGAAATATATTAGTCTTTTCAGCAAATCTGAGCAATAGCTTTAAAAAAAATTCGTATGAAGGGCACTAAGTGAAGATCCAAGCAAAGCCTGATTATTTTTAGGAGCTTCTATTTCAACTTTGACCATAAAAAGAGAGCAACCTGGAAATTTTGCACCAGCATGCCATTTCCTTTTTCAACCATGGAAAAAATTTGAGTAAATCCCAATTTCCCTGCACATGGGAGCGTGGAGCTGCCTGTCCAGAGTAAGTGGAAAGCACAGGCTTGTAACACATGTGCTGGCAGAGAATTAAGAGGACGATTGCACTCAAAGCTCTTCCAGCAACTTAATCTAAATATTAAACTTAATTCCTTGAGAGGTCTAATTACAGCCCTTACTGCTGCTCAAGTGATCCCTGAATGGGATATTACTCCCATTATTAGCATTTATTACAGGATAGATATTCGATATTACTGTATTTGTCACTATCTTTACCAGTGAATGAGGGTGAGTGGGAAGCTGGAGACAAGGAATCTTCTCGGGCTCAGGTTACGCCCACTGCGCTGCGAGGAAATTTTGTGTGTGTGTGTGTGTGTGTGTGTATGGGAAGCACTTCTGAGGAACTCTGCTGGGTGTTGACTCACATCCTGAGCCGTGCCAGTTCCCATGGTACCGACCCCGGCAGGATGAGCTGCGAGTGGAGCCTCATCCCTGCTCACAGACCCGGAGTCTCTGCGGGCCAAGGGGCACCGAGAGGTCCCTCCTGGGGACGGGCTCTGCTCAGCTGCACACACACGCCAAGGCTTTGACTCGTGAGCCAAAATCCCACCAGATTTAGGCAGACTTTTCAACCCAACTGTGCCGACTGCAGAGGACAAACTGTGCGTACACGGAGACTCGCTGTTGCTCGCAGGAGAGCAGCTGCTTTTACTCTTAGCACCCTCCTACAAGTATTGCAAGAGAGGTGCACAAGGCTCGTTTTTGTTAAGTCCCTTTCCCAGGCCTGTTAGGAGCATGCCAGGGATTCCCTGGGGCCCTGGATCCCAGGCAGAGCTGTCTCATTCTCAATTTTATTACTGAGTAATTAAAAAGGCAAGAAGCGTGTGGATAGCAACGGTGCCGTTTGGATGACTCATTCCTCTTCCCTTGTATGTGTATTGCTGCAATAAATCCCTCACATACTTGTTGTAAATGCTACATAAGTTAATAAATAAAGACACTTAAACTAAGTTGGCCCATCCCCTTCCTGGCAGGAGACACACATTTATCCCAAATACGTGTCCTGGCCATTTCAGCTGCTGTTGGGCAGGTCACTACACTAACACACCCCTTTCTACCCCACAATTTGAGACCCATGCCTAAAAACCTCATGGGAGAACTTTTCTGGAACACAATGCTATCAGTTTTGGAGGCTGAACTTCAGCTGAGCATCAGCAAAATTCTGCTTTGTAAAACTGGGGTGTCATCTTTTAACAATTGCATTTCCCAACTTCATCCACAAATATTGCACCTCTCACTTCCATCAGACCAGCCGGGAGAAGAGTCCATCTGTTGCCAATAGAGACAGAGCCCTTCAGGCTTAAATTTGCATTAAGTCCAACATATAAAATGAGTGCAGTGGAACAAAGCTTCTTTACACACACATGCACAGAGAAAAAAATATAACAGCGTTCGCTTAATACAGATAATCAAAATTACTTTGAGAATTCTGGAATCAACACTGATTAATTTTGGCACCTGAAGTACCTTGTTGCATTTGCTGTTGTATTTGTTGGAATGGTAGAATGAGGAGTTAATAAAGGCAAACTTGGGTCTCTTCAGGCCCAGACAGGACAATTAATCATAGCTCTAACTGATTAAAAAACAAATTAGAAAAATAATCAGTCACAGTGAATCATTAGGACACACCCACAGCCCAGTTAGTACTGCTGGATTTCACGCACACTCATTTGCACCAAATAAAATACAACCCCTAGGGCTAAGACTGTTCAAGATCCCCTCAAACAGCTCAGACTGCACCTGAAATGGTGCTGCATTAATATAAGAGTCTGCTGGGTGATGCTGGAAGAAGCTGCACGTCATGGTTAGAAAGGAAAAGACTTCAAAACAAAAAAGTCTCGCTTCCTTCCCTGCTCACCCCCCGCCCTTCATGCCTTCCGTTCTCTTACCCCACCATTTCAGGGAAGAAACGATGGTGATTTAGGCTCCACATACCATGTGCATCAAAGAATTCATCATCTGAGCTGTCATCTGAATCCCTGGCAATGCTCTGCATCCTCCACTCGGAGATACTATGGCGCGAGGGACTTGCTGGAAGAAACAAAAAAGCCTTATGCGAAACGCGACATCGACAAGACGGAGAGTTCCCAACATGATCTTTGCTGGAGGAAGAATCATGTGTTCTCTAAGAAAATTCACTGCTGCAATATTAAAAAACACAAAACCCCGATGATGCTGGTGTGATGTCAGTGTACCGCTTTACAGATCCTGTTTGTTTACTGTTGGTAGAACCTGCCAGCAAGATGCTACATTAAAGCAAAGCTGCTTGGATCACTCTTCTGCTATTTTGAATGGCAGCTATTTATAATTGTTAGTAGGACGTGCAAAATCAGCTGGGTTTTAAAGTTTGCAATTAGGAAGGAAGCAGGCTGATTGGAAGCTTTCTCCGTGCCTCTCATCAGCACACAAGCCATGCCTCTGCTTCGCTAACTTTCGGGTGGGTAGCTGAGCAGAGCAGCCTGGAGAGGAATAATCTGTTTTCTGGAAGGAAATTGCTTCCACACAAATCGAATTAGAGATCTATTTAAACTTTAAACTTGAATGATTTAAACAACATGCTATCCGACTACTTCAAAGGGAGCTGTCGGAGCAGTGGTCCTGACAGCAAGGAGAAACCCCAAAGTCCTTTTAGTGCTGTTTGCCCTCCTGTTCTCACACCTACCTACTCCCTTTCACTTTCCCCTCCAGAGTTCTCTGATCTAAATATAAAGACATTATGGCTTCTTCTTTCCAGCTATAATTTAGCAACGATCCAGCCTGAGCTCTTCCCAGCTGAAGTTGTCACAGAGCAGCTGCCTGCTGAAGGGAACGCTGTCCAGAGAATGATGGGAGAGAGGGTTTGTCCCCTCGTGCCTGTCACACAGAGCACAAAAAGTGCTCACTGCAGCCACCTAACCCTGCAAAGACCTGAGGAGACTGACAAGTTCTCATTTAGCATCTAGAAGAGCCTGAAAGGCTCTGGTTACTGTGACAGCCGCATGAGTCGTTTTGTGCTATTGTTCCAACAGAGGTGAATATATAAGTAAAATTCTTCTAATTCTTTCTAATCTCCCAGCCGGTTGTCACATGGAACAAGGATGGAGACCCTGTGCAGAGTCATGTAATTGCAGCTCAGCAGCCCCCAGCACCACACCGCCCACCCCTCGGGAGCAGCCAGCGAGGAGGTGGCGGAGCAGAGCTAATTCACGCTGGAGTGACGTCAAGGCACTCGCATAACAGTTGCTAAAAATAGAGGATGTAATAACATATGGGATGGCAACCAGGGTCCTGCCATCACCAGAGGTCTCGCTCGGGTGGTGGAGAAAAGGAGATCTTTTGGAGAAAAGGCATTTTTTTCAGCTGGAGGTGGCGGTGCGTCGCGACAGCCCTCCTTGCTTCCATATGGTAATGTGCTGCCAGCATGAAGGAGGATTAAAATATCTGCGTGACGTACTTCCCAGCACATCACAATTAATTTCTTTCATTACTTTTCCTTGTAAAAGCTGAGACATTCTGCAGTTGAAAAGAAATTCATGCTTTGCTCCCAGTGAAAACCTTCAAGTGAAATCCTGAGAGGTCTGAGAACTCCAGCTCCCAGTGAACATGTCAGCAGTGGAAGAGGGGGTTTGTGCAAAGAGCATAATGGGAGATGGGTGCATCAATATAAAATCCTGGTGCAGGCAAAGTAGCCAGTATTTTTATCTTTATGCAGTGATTTATGAAGCATCTGGTAGGTTCTTCCCTGGGGCTCACTTGAGTGAGTCATGGCAAGGTAAAACTACTGCTCCTCTCTCATTCACCCTGCAATGAAATCAGTGATGGAGTGGGAAATAAAAACGGGAGGCTCAACTCCCGATATTTAGTGCATGTGATAGATGAAGAAGCTTCACTCACCCAGATGTTCCCTTCCACCGTCACTGGAAGAAATGCTGCCCCTTGGGGTTTTCAGAAAAATCAAGATTTTTTTTTTTCCCCCCCTCTTGCAGTGAGAGCTGCTATTTCCCTGCTACCAGCAGCACTTGGCTAAACAGAGAGGGAATTGCTGAAGGTTTGAACCTTGTGGCTGTAACTCACCAGGGATTCACCCCTTTGTACAGAACAGTCCAAAGAAGGGAAGAGTTTAGTACAGCAGAACGAGGTGAGTCCCAAGGGAGAGGTGAATAACAAAATCCAAGACTCAAAGCTGAGTCCTTACAGGGTATCCACAGCAGAGCTTTAACATCAAAATCCTGAAAGCTTCCTGGATGGTGTTTCAAAGGGAATGCAGATATGATCCACAGTCCCACTTAATCCCAGGGTGAGGTTATGTCTCCAAACAGCTACTGCACATCATCACCAGGGGAAGGCAGCAGCCCCCACGTACCTTTGGGGGTTCCTGCCTTAATCTCCCCAGCAGCTGACAAGATGTTTCACTGTGTGCAGCCCTATGGAGTCAAACACCCCTTCTGAAATGACAGGCATGTGGGGGCACAGAACCCTGGCCAAGGAGCACAGGTACCTGCTGTGACACAGGTATCAAGGATAAGCAGATATCCAGAAGGGAACACCATGGAAGGGCCTTATAAAGCCACCTGGGTAACAAGGACTAACTCTGTGCTGCTGGCTGTCTTCTGAGCCCCAGTGCTGCCAGCCAGCTCCTGCCTGCTCCTCTATGCTGTTTTCACAGATTCTGTGCTTTTGATATCAGCAAAAACTCTGCCACGTGACATTGAGTCACAATTATGGGACAACTAGAAACATTCCCAACCCCAAAACAGGTCACCTGAGAAGACTGAGCCTGCAGCAACAGCAGAGAAGGCATCACAGGACGAATACACATTGTCCCAAAGGCACCTGGCCCCAAGGAGATGTGGTCCAACCTCCCAAAAGCCCAACCTCCATGAGTTCAGAAGAGCAAGCCATTGGCAGCATCTTACCTCCTCTCTTTGAAGACCGTGAGGACTTGGAGGAGGTGGACCATTGTTTGGTGAGCGACCTGCCGGAGGCCGCGTCGCTGTTCGCAGAGGCATCCTCGGTGTCTGCAGGTGACCCCGTGCTGGGCTCCACGTCCTTCTCTCCAGGAGCCTCTTTGACACCGTGCTGCTCAGGGTCATTGTCACTGCAGAACTGGGCCATCTTCTGGGCCAGCATCAGCTGGGCCTCCTTCTCCAGCTGCCGGATGTCCTCAATGGTGAGCCCGTACCACTCGTCCTGCCAGCACCAGGCCTGTCGGTGGGCCCGGACCATGACCTTCCGCAGGCCTGTAAAGCCAAAATGTCCCTGTCACCACAGCTACAAACTGCAGGAACCAATGTGTTCCCCCTCCCAAAACCTCACAACACCATGGCAGGGACATTACAGTGACATCCAGCCCACAGTGCTGCAGTGAAAGACCTTCCCACAGTCAGGGTGGCAAACTGGTCACTTCATGTACTTTATCTCCTCAGTTGTTCCTCATCAACTGTGCACTGAAAAATCAGCCAGTCTTCTGTCACTGCTTTTAACCTGGAAAGGGATTTCCTAATTTTGGATGGAAGACTGTCCTGTGGCTGTCTGCTCCACCAAGGAGGAGCCACAGTTTCAACCACAGTTTCAACTCCCTGAAGTTCTAGGAAATTGTAACATCTGGATCCAGTCTTCAAAGTGAAATATGTTCCCAGGAGTAAAAAGAAAAAAAAAAAAGAAGAAGAAAGAAAGCTATGGATTTTTTTTTTAATCCTACAGAGTTTCAAGTCATTCCTTGATGAATGCTCCACAGCCCTCCCCAGTTGTTACATGACAGAAGAACGTCCCACACCAGCAGCGCTAAGACTAAAACCTTTCCTTTCCTTGGAAACCTGGTTTCTGCACCTGGTTTCAGTATCAGTGAAACAGCATCACAAATGGGAGCTTCTGAGATAATGGAACAGAAAACAAAGTAAGGGAGGGAATAAAGATGCTTTATTTTGCAGATACCATCTGTCGTCGGCTGCAGGAGAAAAATGGAGTGGGTAAAGCCAATTTAAAATATTTCAATGTATCACATATCTGAAACGAAGAACGGCCTCAGTATCAACACACAATGCATCTGACCAGGCAACAGATACTCTCCTCAAGACTTAGACTCACTAACATCATCACACCCCCAAGACTTTTAAAATGTGAGAGTCACTCAGGACCTTCACCAATATTATTCCTTAAAAGCTCACAACAGGCCAAAACTCCAAACTGCTATTTATTCCTAACGTGATCACACAGCAGTAATGATGCTTTTAAAGCTTCTGTAAATACTGACCAACTGATCCTCAGGAGTCTTTCTGATAATAGATAATCAATTAATATTGCCCCCTCTTTAATTAATAGGAAACTGAGGCGAAGATGGGTTGAAGGACAAGCCAAAAGCACCAGTGTGATTTGTTGTCAGTGGGATTAAGAGAGCAATCAACAGGCTACGTTAGAATCATTTAGGTTTTGCAAGCTGCAGATCGAGCTCTCTAAGCACCACCACGAGGAAAGACATCCCTCATAAGCCACTCTCCATCTCCAGGAGCATGGCCCAAGGGGGATGGTCCCACCACATGCAGGGTTTCTAAGGTGCTTCCAGCAACACAGGCTTCACTGCTGTACAGAAAACCTTAGATCCCACTACTGTCACAGTTTCTGTGATGCTCAGCCTAAAGATCCAATTTGTTTTCAGCAATCACTTTTTGTTTGTTTGTTTTCTTAAACACACAAAAAGCATGTTTTTATGTATTTATCTCCTTCCAGGTCTGAGCACTTTGTTGTCTGTTCTGCTCTTTCATCAGTCCTTAATGCCACCAGTCATCCCAAGCCAGGCTATCAGGAGGAAATGGCCACTGAGATCAGCTAATGCCACAGACCAGCTCAGCCTGAACTTCATTTTCATTTACACACTAAGATTAAATCTATCAATATTTGATGCATTTTGCTGACTGACTTTCAGAAGGAAGAGGCAAGTTTGAGCCAGCAGAGTGTGACCTTCTGGGGCAGAATGACAGTCCTCAGGAACTAAATTCTGTTCAACCTGAGTTGAGATTCAGAGTTATTTCCCCTGCCAGATTACTTTTTGCAGAACTACAGGAGAATGTTTTAGCCTCTTCACCTCCTGTTATGATTGACAACCAGCAGACCTTAAAGACCAAGATTAAATTCGCATCACATCCAGACTGAAAGCCAAGAAAACATTTCTCTTGCACAACCATCCTTTGGACTTCTACACCCGCAGTGTCCACTTCTACCTTGCTTGGGACACCTTAAACAGACTGTGATCAGACACAGAAGTGAATGTTGCTCTTATCCCAAGACTTCCCCCGTTCAAGGGCTCAGCAGGCTCCACTCCTGCTCCTGGATCCAGCCTTGATGTATCAGTGCACCAACTCCTCAGAAATTCTCTGTGTAGAGGCACAGATGCCACCAACCACATATCTGTGTTTTAATGGACTAACATCATAGGGAACATGAAAACCACTTGGGGGCAAAAAAAGTCTCTTGAAGTTCCTCTCAGCCTTCTTAGATCTCAAAAATTGCCTGCACTGCTTCCTGCCAACCCACAGACCTCCCCATGTGCCCTGCTCACATCCCTTTGATTAGACATCCCAAACTGCCCTTCCTTAAAGCTTTGCTCCTTTGAAAATAGGATGGCACAACAGGGCTTCACAGCTGGTGTGCCTCTACCCCTCCAGGTTAGTTAAGAAGTCCAAAAGACAGATTACTTTCCCAGCATCTGGCTTTCACCTGGAATGTGCCAGCAGTGCTGCATTTCTCTTTCTTAAACACAAGGAGAAAACCTAGGGGAGAATGAGGCTGTGCAGGTACAAAAGAAATGGAAAAAGAAAAGTCATTGCTTGCAGAAAAGGTTTCAGTGCTAGGGAAGAGAACTTGAGGGGCTCCTCTGTGCACAGCAGTGGGCACATCACTGAATTCCTGCCCAGCCTGCAGCTGCAGCCACCCAGCAGAGACCCAGGGAACTCAAGTTCCCCACACAGCTACAGGGAGCCAGGATCCAGCTACAAAGGACTGACCTCACTTATCCAGGCACTGCTTCCCTCCCTGTGCGTTGGAAAAAAACCCACAAGTCTCAAAGCATTTTTGTATCAAAATCTAAGAGAAAAACAAGGTTTTTAGCGAAAAGTGAAAAGGAGGGAAAACACCAGACCCAGGACAGAGTGTAATTGGGAAAAACTCTCTTTGTAACAGATGCCCATCAGGAGAGTGCTGAGGGAATCTGTGGCCCAGCTGGCTTTCCTTTTTCTCCCTGGAAGGAGAGAAGGTGTAAATATGTCCTGCTCAGCCAGAGAAGTCCCTGTCACACACTGCCCCAGCTGCTGCACAGTTGGAAGTTTGCCTTGCCAGCAGGTTTTCCCCCTCCACCCAGCATGTCCCAAGCTTATCTGAGCCTTCTTCCCCAGAATCAGAGGAAAACCCCACAGCCTCATCAGGCACCTCACTGAAGTCACCCAGAAAAAATGGGAAGAGGTTTTTGACAAGGATGCAGGTACCAGCTGATTATCAGTTGTTAGGCAGACTGATAGACTCTCCAGAGTGCAAGGCTTTGTTTAAAAAAACAAACAAACAATACCATCACACATGCACAAATGTGCAGGCTGAGTTCAGAGCAGCCGTCATCATGTGTTGATTTAATTATTGTAACATTTCCCACTGTGCTATGCAGAAAGATCATCTGTGAAGAGCTGAGCAGGGTGCAAACATTTAAATCATTTGGTTTCCAGCTCACCACTTCAACAACTCAAGAGGCTGGTTGAATCCATGAGGTGCTGACTCCTGTAAATGATTTGTGGTGTTGGACTCCATCATACAAAAGGAAGCGTAAATGACCATGAGACAAGTCAGGACAGAAAGGAGTCCTCATGTGAATTTAAAAAGCTTTGGTCTGTAGTTCTGGAATTGTTTTTCAACATGAAATAAAACCAGTAAATGTAGTAAGAACTCAGTGGAAATCAATCAGAAAACCCACCAACAAATTCTGCCCCAAATGCCCTCAATATCCAAATGAAGCAACTGTTCAGATACCCACTGACTCTGTACCCAGAAGCAACCTCCCAAATAATTTTATAATGCACTGTCACAATTTCCTTACAGCAAATACAGGATGCTGATTGTCCATGTGCAGCACTATTTCCCTGACAGTCACACCAGATCTCATAACCTCGTCAGTACAATCCAACCAAAGGCCACCTGCAGTTACATCTGTTTGCTTCCCTGCCCTCCCTTGCTCAGAATCCTCACAAAGGAAAAAGCCTGTGGTCACATCATGCCAACTGCAACCTGCCTCCCCTTGGAAAGACGAAACTCTGCCTTTGAGATCCAGTGGGCAGTGGATGAACTTAGTCATTTGAGTGCTTTAGTGAAGCCAAAGTTCTGCAAAAGACCTTTCAAAAACCCCTTCACCACTGTGCAGCAATTTGGGCATATTTAGCCTAAGACACAGTGGTTTAGACAAAGCTCCAGTTACTGGGATGGAACACACTTTGCCACAGTATATAATTAATAACCCATACACAGTCAACACACTTGTTTAACAACAAAAGACTCAGAGCCCACATGCACCATTAGGAAGCAAGTGGGAGCAGAACATTATGCAGTGCCAGTCCAATTAAACTTAAAATCTATGGGAAAGGAGTAAAAAAGCATACAAATACTACAGCCAAGTAGACTAATAGCCCACAATCACAATTTTAGTCTGTGTCTCAGGCTGTCAAAGCACTGAGTAACTGTCCAATTAGTCATGGGAAAGAATGGCTGCTGTAGTCAGTATGAGTGAGAACGTTTCAACACCGTCCCCCAGAGTTCCTCCCCCTGCGCTCAGCAGCCTTTCCACATGGCACAAGCCATCCATCACTTACCTCAGACCTGCTCATTTTTCAACCCATTCTCTAATTTTAGTTTGTACCACTAAGCTTTGCTGCCCATGGGGCAGAGTTTGGATCCTGCTGTTTGCTTCTGCTTCCGTTTCCTTTCTGGCTTGATGACCCTGCACAGGGTGGGCTAATTCCCCAAGAAATAAATTTACACTAGTTGGGAACAGAGGAACCAGGAGGAAAATGCCAAGGAAGGAGGGGCTGATCCACCACAGTATCTCTGGCTCCTGGGAGCTTGGTCCACCATCAGCTGCACAATGCACAAAGGTCTCCATCTGCTTTTGGCCACCAGCTGAAAGCTCCACACAGGGATGTGCATCTAAGCCTGGTCAGTCCTGTTGTAACCACATCTTTCCAACTCAAACATCCTCATACACTGCTGGCTTTGGTACAAATGCTGTGGCACTTTGCCCACTCGTGGCTTCCCCACGGCCATCCCAGGGCAGGGGAAGGCCACACAGCTCCTGCAGATACCCCAAGCTTTTACTTTCACTTTTCACTCACTCTACTTTGTCTTGCCTAAAAGACTTTCCTGATTTTATGCATCTTAACCACTTTGAAAAACACTATTTGCCATCTTTATAACAGAGTGGAAAAGCTTTTGAAAGGCAGACAATGAGCTGGCTCTGCTCTCTGCAAAGCCTCAATCAAGAGGGAAATGGCAGGCAATCTTTCACAGAATACAAAAGCAGCGTTTAGAAGGGACCACAGTTTAATCTGTGCTGAACACCTCTGAGCAACTGGAAGAGTCATGAGCTCGTTCTTCATTTAACAGATACAATGGAGTTGTTATTGTGCCTTCCTGTTTTCCAGCATACACGAAATTAACCCGTGTCACCAAAACACCAAGGGAGTTCAGTGCAGAGAGGCCCTTGTAACACAGACTATAGCAGGTAAAAACTTCCATCTCTATGTAAAGAAAAGCAAAGGAGCTTTAAGAAAACCTGTGAGCGTTCAGAGAGAGGTGCACACTATTCTCCACTGCTCTATCAGTGTTTTTCACGTTAGCTCTCAGGAGCACAGTGTGACTGCGAAGAGCTTGAGAATTACTTACGCCAGAATCAGGCACTTCATGAAGACTTGCCTATCAAGAGCAGAGTTGTAGAGGTCATGCAGGAGGATTTGCTGTGTACAGGAAGGTGGTAGCATCCTCTACACAGCCTTTCTTTGGCCTTCTCTTTGCCAGAGGACAGCCAGAGCTCTGCCCTTTCAGATGAGAACGCTCCTTTAAAACACTATTTAGGTTTTCCACTTGGCCATAGATTCTGTCATTTGTGGCAAGGCTCAGAAACTGTATCAGCTGTTTTACAGATCTTCTGCAAAGAACAAATTACTGCCAGCACTGCCACCACCTGTACTGTCTCCACTTAAGTTACTCCCAGGCACATCCAATTCCTCCTTAAAAGCCCTGACCTAAGAATGATGCATCCATCAAAGCAGGACATTTACTCACAACTCAGAGCCACACAGAGACCCACCAGTCCTGTCACAAGGCAGGTAGAAACTAGGGATGCCCCAGAGAGTGGTCTTCTGGAACCACTCAGGACTCACAGGGAAGTGAAGCTTATTTCTTTAGGCAGCCCTTCAGGATGGATTTTGGTCACAATAAAGAAGACTGGCAGAGTTTAAAAATCATCTGGCAAGTTTATATTAAAAAAAAATTTTAAAAAAGAGAATGCAAGATCTTGCCTACACAGGACTTGAAACCTTTTCAGTGGGTACACGTGGTTTGGATTTGTACATACCATGATTACAAGTGATTAAATAACAGGGTTTTTTCTGAGCTGACCCACAGAGCCATCAGATCTGAGAATCTCTTCAGAGACATGCCTTGGAATGTGATGCATTGCACATACCTCACCTTTGTGTTTCAATTCAGTGGGAACATTAAGGAGTGAACTCTGCAAGACCATAAATGCTCACCAACATCGTGGATAAAGCGCTCGATTTTCGACTGCATCCCCCAGTATCTGAACTCCACTTTACACAGTTTATATGCACACATGATGGGGTATTTCCCAGGGTTGTTCTTGTACTCTTGAATCCAATCTTCTGAGAGGGGCCCTCTTTTAGTCTTCACTGATTTATACAGCTTTGGATCCTCCTCAGCTTTGTATTCATGTGGAGGGATAGGATCTTTAACAATATCAATAGGATCTACAGAAAGAGAATGGAAACAGTTAGACACTTCCTTTTCCTGAGCGAAACAAGAAAACACCATTTTTCATGAGTTATTCCTGTTTTAGTAAGTACCAGAAGCATTACAGCAATTTAGTTTCTTTTTTCTTACACTTAAACAACTGATATTTAAATTGTTTATACACTGCTGCTGGGCAGAGATCAGCTCTGCCAGAGGAACGAGCACACACAGTTCCAGCAAACAGAGGCTTTGCTCCAAATAGATGTTTTTGCCCACAGTAACTGCAGATCCACAGCACTCTGGCAGCCCTGCACACTCTGTCTTTCCAGCTCCACACAGATCTGTTGCACATTCCATCTTCCAGCTTTTCTAATATCACTCCCAGCACTGCAGCTGTCTCAGCCAAGACAGTTAAATACACCTGCCCTGCTATGGAATAGACATTACCCGTGGAACAACTTATCCTTGGGTCCATCAGATGAGGGGACTGGTAACTCCTCATTTGCTATTGTTAGACCAGATGTACTGTGGAAAGCAGAAAGTTTAACTAAAGTCCTAATTAACAATCCAACAATGGAGAAGTGGAAACTGCAGCAGGAGTGGAGTGAATGAATGTATTCTAAAGACCTGCAACCCCCGAGAGCTCAGCAGAAGCATCTGAAGTTTGGATTGAAGGGCAGGATCACACTTCCCAAGAAGTGACAGCTCTGTGACACCTCTCAGTGCAGCAGTGGGACTCGAGTCTGCTCAGCAGTGAAAGCCTGGTCAGACAGGCCCAGGAATGAGGACAGTTGAAGTGAAGTACAAAAGTACCTCTTTGAAGTACTTTTGCCTTTTCTCATTAATTCCTTATGTTAACTCAATCTTCTAAAGACAGCTGTGACGTGAGTGTTAATCTGCATGAGGGGCAGGACTAAAAGGAGAGGGAACAAAATTAAATGCACCTTCATGCTTCTGAAGTGCAGATAGGAATCATTTTCATATACATGAAGCAGCCACACAAATAAACAGCAATATTTTCACAACTCTACAGCTATTTTTTCCTCTTCTGTGGTTATTTCTACTCATTACCCCCAAATTCATTACATGTTTCACTTCTCTTGGGAACTACATATATAAGATAGAAAAGTATCAGCTTAAATTTGCAGATGGGGGATTCAAATTATTTCCATGGGATTTACATTAAGCCTAGAAGAGAATTGTGGTATCCTCATCCTACTTGATGTAACTCTCCATGCAGTGACACTGACAGGGATGCAGGTGTGTGTTTAGGGGGGATGGGCAGGCAGATGGACACACCAAGGGAAAAAAAAAAAAAAAAAGGCAAAACTAAGGAAAAAGTGGAGGAAAAAGGTTATTCACCTAAAATGGTTTGTCTTTTTTCTGCAGCAGAAAGGTTGAACACGTTGTTATGGTCTCCTGGGTCAGTTTTGTAGTACGTCTCAATATCAATAGAGAACTTCTCCACAAAAGGACACGTGTACCTGAGAGCCAGAACAACACAGCTTAGAGTAAATCAGCCTCAAATCCCAGCCAGCCTTCTCATGTTTTCCTTCATATATGCTTAAAATACCAACTGCACAGGTTAAAGAGATTGTTCTTTAATAACTTCTGAAGACAGGAGCTCACCAGTTTTCAGCAAGGAGATAAATTTTGGGCCCACTACCTAAAAAAGTTATGACACAGATACTGATACAAGGACACAGGAAATGCACCTGTGCAAGGAGGAAAGCTGCCTGGAACCTATGGCAGAATAAAATATGAACTAGTTCTGTGCACCACAGGGTTCCTGGCCAACTGATTGACTCATAGGCATTTCAAGAGAAGAGAGAAAAACTGACTGGAGGTGAACTTTAATCACGTAAAAGTCAGGCAGCTCCATTATATTCAGTCACTGGCAACATTCCACACGCAAACACTGACTCCCCACCTTCCCAGGATTCATGTTACTTGCAGAGACCAGCTAAAACAGAACTAGGAAACTTTTCTAGATTTTTCATAAAAATCAAAATACCCATTAAAACCTTCCTATTATGAAAGATGACAGGAATATCAGATTTGTAAATCCGAAAAAGAGCAAATGCTCTAAACCGGAGTAACTGGCACAAAGGTTATTTATTCCAGGGTATCTGACGCCCTCCCTGACAAAATCAGCTGAAATGAGGAGGTCCCAGAGGGCTCCACAGAGCCTCTGGCTCTCTTCCCCCCTCAGGGTGAAAACCATAGGATGTAGTTTGTTATTTTCTAGTTAAATGACAGTTCCCAGAAAAGAAGTGCTGTGATTATTTATTTATTTATTAGAATTTTTCTTTCCCCTGTACAAATGCATCCTGTCTTCCCTGATGATATTCAGCATGACATCTGTCCCAGCACTGTGCACATTTATAATTTCCCTGAGCTTGCAGAGATGTGCAATGTTAAGCAGAACACACAGTGCAGGATACAAGACTAAATAAGAACCATTCACGATTCCCCAAGCGTTGACAGACAAAACAGCTCCACATTTTACAGCAACGAGCCACAAACTCTCAGGTAGGTGTGCAGTCAGCCCAGGCAAACTCCTGAGATCAAGCTCTGCACAGGAATTTTAGGATTTGACCCCAGTTGCTCTAAAGGATATTACTGGAGAGGGAAATGCCACTGCCAGAGAGCGACATCAAGCCCTCTCTTTAACAAACAGCTGTGGATGTTTTGCCCAGTTTTTACCTCGTCCTTGTGTAAGGATAAGCATTCCAGGACTCCTCTTCGACGCGCAGAGCTGCCTTGGGCAGTATGGAGCGGAACCAGCTGGGGATGTGCATCCCGATGTGGTAAACCTTGTGCGTGTACTGCCCGCTGCCCCCCGGGCCATCCACGTAGGGCCTGTTCTCCAGGATCTCCACTCCGCTGCCTTCCCCACATGTCTCCTCTCTGCTTTTTTTCTGAAAGAGAAATATGTCACAAATACATCACAAAAATGTTCATTTCCCAGGGCATCGTACACAGACCGGGCTCTCAAAGCACGTGGACACTGGGGATGGTTTCTAGGACTCCTTTGAAGCAGAGCAGAGCTGTAGCAGCATCCCAGCACTAAGATTACCAAACCTACAGATTATAAAGGAAAAATTAGAGACTCACCTGGCTAACACAGAGATTTGATTTATTTGGGACTTCATGAACATTTCCATTTGGATGCTCAGTTTGAATAGAGATGCAATGACACCTCAACTCCTGTTCCTGTACCAGGTAACACAACGCACTCCAAACCTTGGCTCCAGCTGTGAACCACCCAAGAACACAAAAACCTTTTACACCAGCAGATGACACAGCCAAGGGGAGTTTGTCCAACTTGGCACATCCCTGTGGTGATGTGTCAGTGTGAAGAATCACACACACTCTTGGTGCAGCAGCATCTCAGGCTGGACACCAGGAAGAATTTCTTCAGTGGAAGAGTGGTCAGGCATTGGAGCCACCATCCCTGGAGGCACTCAAGAAATGACTGCATGTGGCACTCAGTGCTCTGGTTGAGCTGACAAGCTGGGAATTGGTCACAGGTTGGACTTGATGATCTCAGAGGTCTTTTCCAACCTCAATGATTCCATGATCACAGTTATAAAGACTATTCTATGACCTAAACCCACAGGATTTGGGGCTTTGTTGCATGTGATCTGGCCCAGCAGCAGCTCTCCAAGAACAGCTTGGAGACTATGCTCTGCTAATTAAGATATTTAGAAGAAACAACCCAAGTTTGCCAGAACGATCACTGCACCCCCTGGCAGCCTCTGCATTTTGGCTTATTTGTAGGACTGTCCTTCAGTGAGAAACCTGGCAAAAAATCCTCAATAAAAAAATACTAATTTCAGTGCTTCTAAGATGAGCTAGAGGCAAACCAAATATTTATTAATTTCTCACACATTTCAGCAGATTGGATGATGTATAACCTCCATCATTTCCAAACAACAGATTCATTCTGTTAGCATTTTGAGATTATTGTTTGTATTTGAGAGCACAGTACTTTGGAAATTAAGGGGAGAAAAAAGGAATTTCATACCAAGAATCAACTGTGAAATATAACACAATAACAATTCCTCATTTTTGGCATACAGACAATTCAAAGGATAACATGGTTTAACAGAAAATTTTTAATAAGATGCAAGAGATCAACTTCTTATCTTTTGAGGACAGGATGTTAAACCAACAGAGCTGTTTAGAAGTAAATAGCCCTGTTTATAAAGAGCTCTCAAGTGATTTTACATTTACAGCTGTAACTGACAAACCTAAATAACTGACAATCTAAATAATCACTTTTTCCTGCCCCACAAACTACTGTAGAAAAAACCAGAAAAGTACTTTTTTATAGTTTATTTCTAACACTCGGCTGGCAGTTCATTAAAGCACACATCCTCTTCTAACAAATTACTGTCTTTCAGTTCTTATATAAGCACTGACCAAGTCCTGTACAAATATTTATGACAATAACATTAAATAATCTTGATGACCTCAAAATCTGGTTAATTCAAAGGTCTCAGAAAAGGCAGTAACCCAGCCAGCACAGTGCAAGTGTCAGACAATAACTGCACAGCATCTGCTCTGAAGAGTTGATACAAATTATAGAGATTTAGAGTTTTATTATATGGCAGAAGCACATGGAAATCATAAGCAGGGGGAAGATGAGTTTTCTTCATGCAAAGTTATTCAAAACTCCCTTCTAGATTGCACAGTTACAGCAATTCCTGTCAATTCTGCAAGTCCTCATTTGGGACCAAAATCCACTGAGGAGTTTTAGTCACTATCACTCCCCACTTCACTTTTCCCCGTTCAGCCAGTTTTAACAGAAACTTCTTTGCATGAAGATGAGCTGCCTGGTTCTCACCCTGGAGAACCCACAGTACTGGTCAATTTTTGCTGTACATGAACAATTCCACCAGCAGCTTTTCCACACGACCTGGAACTGGTGATGCACTGATGGTGGGAGATGGGAGGGTGGCACAGTGTCATTGTCCCAACACACTGTGAAAGAAGGAAGGAAGAAAGGAAAATCCAAGTTCACTGAGACTTTCTGTGAAAGTCAGTTCACGTCCCACTTCTGATTTGTGGTTATTTTATTCACTTCTGTGCAGCTGCAGCAGACTGCAAACCCTATTCTGGGAGCAGGGTGTGCTTCCTCCTCCAGCCTTTCCAGATGACCAACTTCAGCCCACAGCCTTTGTCACCCAGTTACAAACCTTAAGCAAATTTTGGTCCTTCACATTCCTCCTACTTGTCACTTATCTACATAAGATATGACAAGGGCAGCAAGAACATTTTCTCAGATGAATGTGAAATAAGAGCTGCAGCTCTGCTGACAAAAAAAAAAAAAAAAAAAAAATCAAAGATTATATCCCAAACTATCTTTAGAGCCAGGACTTTTGAGTCAGGCCAAATTTATACTCATAACACAACACACTGCTGGGAAGGATAGTACGATCAAAGAGAAACTCCCCAGGATAAACCCACACAAAGCTGCTTCCCAGCCCTCCAGGCTCTTGCACTTAGCAGCTGGCTTGTTGAGAAGACAACGAGCTGCAGGGAAGAGAAGAAGGGCCAAGAGTCAGGAGAGGTGGTGAACAGTGCAATTACTGACCAGTCAGAAAGACAAAGAGAAAATATGTTTCTCATATAATAAAAATAAAGACATCAGCCACATGCACTTGAAAGAGCAGGATGGTACTCTGGGCATAAGAGGTGCTGTGAAAGTGGAGCACTTCTGGGAATGAAGAGCAATTTGCTCTGCAGCCATTGCAGCCTCTTCATGCCACTGTGCCTGAGCTACAGCCTGGAGAGGGCTTGTTACAAGGAATTTGTCTGTAAACAACAATTAAAAAACAACCATCCATTAGGTAAACATTTGGCTTGAAAAGTGTGTGGCAGGCCCTCTCCCAGGAATATCTGCTGGAGGTGCTGACGTGCAGGCACTTTAGAGTCAGTCTTGAAGGTTTCCACCTCAGAGAGAAGTAGAGACTTTATTCAGCAGATTACCTGGGTCATTGCTACTTGCTACTGACAAAGCATCTTCCCCCTCTATAAATATCTGAGGAATGGTCCCCAACAAAACCAAAGAGTAGCTAAAAGCCTTTATATGCAGGTTATCTAACCTGTAATCACAGCAAACCATGTTATATTGTATTACAAGAGGAAATCCAGTCATCCCTTTACAAGCCCCTCTCTCCTGCTGATGACACTCCATGTTCTGCACAGCCCCATCAATAGCTTTTCAGGACAGATGGTGACACAGATCCCTTCTAGCTAAAGTAATAGCATTAAATTACTCATAACAGGGAACCCAGAGAAGCAGATGCACCATGATTAGCAAGAATGCCAGTTACTTAAAGGCTTCTATTAAAATAAATCTCTTGGCACAGCAACATAGCATGGGACACAGCACATGACCTCAGCATAACAATCACAGATGAGTAATTCCCATGAACGTCGCTTAACCACTGGGCCAGCCTAACCCCATTTATCATCTGCCCTTCTCCACAGCAGTCAAACAGCTGTAAACAAAGCCTTCCACAGGCAGGTTCATCAGTTCTCAGATCTTCCATCTCCTTTCCCAGTTACAAATGTCTCCCCACCAGAGCACATCTTGCAAAGCCTTAGTCCAGCAAACAACCTCTCCCAGGTGAACAGAAGCAGGTGACTCAATGCAATTTGTTGTTTTTCTAGTGGGACAGAGTTTCATAAAGGAATGATGGTTGATGGCAACAGAAACTTCCACAACCTGAAGAGTCTCAGCACAGCTGGAGGACCAGCATTCCCAGAACAGGAATGCATAATGCTGGATAAAACAGTTAGGATGCAGCTTATTGCATCAGCTGGAGAAATACACAAGTCAGGCTGTGTAAATTAAGATTGCCTCGTAATGTTTTGCTTTTGGGGAATTAGATGAAAAACAGCCCCATCAACCAACTCAGAAGAACACCAAGAAGAATATTAATCCTAAACCAGAGTCCTCCTGCTGTTCCTGCCCTGGAATCCAGCACAAGCTGCTCACAGGCTCAGGTCCACAAGCACAGAATCTCTGCAAAGCCGACAGCAGCATAGCAAACAGCTCAGCTGGTTTAGTTTCTCCTGAAGTTGTCGGGTTTTATTGTAACTACATTGAGCCCTGGAATGGTTCTGCAGAGAATAGTAAGGATGGGGTAGGCTGCACAGTGACAATGGGTGATCCGGGCATGTTTTAGCTTTCAAAAATAGATTATAGCTACCATCTCACCTTGTTTACCACTGATTATTGCCTATAGTACAACCTCTCAATCTAAATATGTGAGACAGTGATTACAAAAGGTTGGGATGCTTTAGCTTCCTGATGAAGTTCTTACTTCCTTTCAGCAGTGCAGTCACACAGTGCCACAGGACCCACGAGAGTTCTGATTTGAAACTACTCCAATTATGAAGACTGACAGCATCACGCTTGCAGACTATCATCCATGGGTAAGGAAGACACGAATCATTGTCTGGAAACAATAACCAGAAGATTTTTTTGGTGGTGTTTTTTTCCTCCAGCTCCCATTTGGAAATGGGGTATTTTGACAGTCTGGGCAAAACTCTTCTGGGAGAATGCATTAAAATAACACTGAACTCTCAGGATTTTTTTTAGCCCACTTAGACACAGATAGGGATATGAGAAGGTTCCAGCCGGCTGATGGTTTCAGTTAACAAGGACAGCAAAGACATCTCTGTAACCACAGAACAAGAACAAGACAGCAAATATCCCCAGAGGACCCTGCTAACATACTTGTTCATATTGTTGTGGCAAGGGAGACTGAGAAAACATTCTCTGTGACCAATTACTATTTTTTAATTGTTTTGGATGCTAAGGCTACCACAAACACCAGTTAAGTCCCCAGAAACAGATCCTTCCTTTGGGAACCAGAGAAAGCGTGAAGTGCCTCACACAATCCATCAGACCACAAAAATGCCTGAAGCTGCTCAGCAAGATGACTCCTGCCATCACTGGAGAGATCGTAAGACCTGTTTTCACTAACCAGACTTGTTCTGTTCAGTTTTAGAAAGGCAGTAAAAAGGCGCCTAGGGTATAAACAAAATTTAGGCTGGGGGAGAGGAATAAACTCTTTGCTCTCAATCTCTTCCATATGCTCAGGGAAAAATAGTCCCAACTATCTCCAATTGGACATTATTTAGGCTGAGGGACATTTCACTCTTACAATTGATTTTCCAAGGTGGCATCTTCTTCACACCACCAAGAGCCTTCCTTGCTGTACTCCAGCACTGCCCACCAGCCGTCCTCACTCCCACCCCAGGCACCATACACTGAGGAGGTACCAGTGACACTGTGACTGGGACCTTGCACGTGGTAAACTTGAACAGAAAAGCTGGGAGAGGTTGTAAGGACAGCAGCCTGTTAGTCTCAGCCATGTAATTTGGTTTATTGTGGCAATATCAGCAGTCAAACACCACAAACAAACCAGCACAAAATATGACAGCACATTCCAGCCACAGGTCCAGAATTAAACAGCACCTAAAACCAGAAAGCCAATGAGGGACACACTAGGAAACACCAAAAAGTCCTGGAACTAACGCTTGGTTTATTCTTAACAGGTTTTGCCAGCACAGGATTGCTGCACACGGGTAACATGTCCAGTGAGGGTGTGCCTGCTCAGGGTGTACCCACTCTGCCTGTGCTGCGGAATGACTCAGCTCTGTGTTCTGTTAACCACTCCTTCACGAGCATTTGAGCTGACATCTAATTCATTACGAGCAATCTGCTTTCACCACCAGCAACCTTCTGCCTGCTGATGCAGATATCTGATAGACCAGGCCCCATTCATGGTCACTATTTACTGCAGGTAATCAAAACCTAGGTCTTGAGCTATGCAAACAAAATGCTGGGTTATCCTAAAAGTACAGTAGTTTCATACTTTCCACGTTGTTATTTTGTTTTCTTTTCAAAACGTGCACATCAAAGACCTGAAATGCTCGATTAAAATCATATCACCATAACCAGGGCAAAACCTGAGCAAACAGCTTTGTTCAGAATGAAAGAAGGGAGCGGAGCAGAGGAGATGGAACTATTCCATTCTTAGACAAACCAAGATGCAGAACTTCTCATCATACCAAAACCAACATAATTTTATCAGTGCACAACATGTTCTCAAAGCAAACAGGAAGTTACAGGAATTAAATTAAAAATAAAAATCACCCTTACTGTTATTTATGCAGGAGAGTGCTGAAGTATAACAGCACACACGACTTCTGGCTGTCAAAGGTTTTCATGCTCCAGTCAAAACAGCTGAGTTCTCTCACATTAAAGACGATGGAATCAACAAAAGAGCACCATTTTGAAGAAGGAAAAAGTAACTTGAAGGCACAGAGCTGCTGGCAGGGCTACAACCAGTACCCAGATCTCTGAATCCCCATTTCAGCATCCTAACCATCTTGTGACAGTGTTCTTTGCAGGGCTGGAGTAGGGATCTTTATCACAATACAGCAAAACAGTCCTCAAACAGGGAAGCTTCTCTACTCCTGCTTTGCAGGAGTTGAGCACAGTCTTAAGGGTTATATCAGAAAGACAATCTGAAAGACAGGCAGGGGCTTACCTTTAACAATGGGATCCCTGCTATGACAGGGATGGTTTTAACAGAACTTTTGAGCCTGCATTTTGTAAGGTCTAATCAGAAACAATTACATCAGGTCAGGCTGGCAGTCCCTCAGCTACAAAACTGCTGGAGGACAGCAAGGGACAAGTTTTGCTCTTGTCCCTCAAAGCAAGGCTCACTCTGTCTCGTTGTGCACAGTTAAGTCAATGGGAAAACAAGTCCAACCATAACAGGATTCCCCACTCTCCTCATTACACTATTCCTGCCCTTCTGGAAGCTGTGGACACCACAGGACTGTGTTTTTGTTTACACCATGAGCACCACGTTATGCATGCAGGCAACTTTAAACTGCATCCTGTGTTTCCATGGCAATGGGACGGGCTGCATCAGCAATCCCCTGGATTTAATTTGGGCCATCCTCACTTGGGCTTCAGCTGCACAGCAATCCTTGCAGGGAACAGCAAACCAGTGATGTCACCAGTAACCATGGTGCCCACAGCTGAGTCTCCCCAGTGCCCTTTGTGCTCTAACATGCATCCTTCATGCGTGACAATTGCTTTAATCCAATTAATGCTGTTAAAAAAAAAAAAAAAACACCACAACAAAAAACCATGTAGGGCCATGTCAATACTTACTTCGGGAAGGAAGGTTAGTTTGAGTCAACAAGATAACGATCAGAACATGAGGCTTTACAATAGCACTTTGAGCCTCATCGCTCCAAACACACAGGAATGACCTGAAACCCAGGGGAGAGGGGAAAGAAATCTGTTCCTCATCAACGGCTTCATTAATAAAGGCAAAAGAGCAGCAAACCCTTCTAGGTTTGCTCAATGGCTGGGCAATATGCAGTGCTTTGTTCCAGCCAGGCACTGCACTGTCCCCAAACACTGATGCCTCAACAGCTGAACGTGACTTCTGATAGTAACCATAAAGTAGTTACCATCTACCTTCCCAATCCAGCACTGATCAGCTGCAACTTCCAGGACCTTTTGGGTCCTTCCCAGCTCTGCAGAGAGATGCCACCTGATCACTCCTGCTCTGGCAGGGATTTTATGGGGGGAATCTTCCCTCAAGTTTACTAAGCAAGAATTGGGACTACCACACAGGCCTGTAACCACTCTCTACGCTGCTTCCAAGGAGACGTCAAGCACACAAGGAGATGTCACCCAAGAAGGGTCTTCGTGTGAGGGAGAGGCACATGGAGGGCTGCACCAGCCAAGCTGGGCGTGCAGGAGGCCCTGAGGAAGGGACCACTCTCACCCAGGCACACACACATTACCTGTGCTGCATCTGCAGCACCAGCACTCCTGGATGCGTCTCTTGTAATGGAACACATTTTTTATTTTTTTAAAAAGCCCTAAAAGCTGAAGGCAGCCTGGGCTGTCAGTGTCATGTCCCACGAGGCAGAGCAGAAACACGAGCAACATCACTTTGTACAAGCGTTGTAGGCACTGCATTATTTAGAATCAGGGCTAGATATTAATGAAGCTGCTTGTACAAAACCAGGATATTTTGGGGACAATCAATTGTGCAGGGTTATAAAAAATTTACAGCATTAAGAGAACCTTTCTCATGGCCACTCATTAATCACTTCGCCTTACAAAGATGCCCAGTCATACTCCTTTAGAGCCAGGGCTGGATGTGCCAGAGGCACATGAATTAGGGATCACTTTATTATGGAGATACCTCAAACTTGTTTACCCCACATGCCCCATCTTTCAAAATGTCTACTGCACTTCCAGCTCAGTATTTCATCTACTCTAAGTATTTCCTTGCGCATCTTTAAACTGATTTTTCACTGCATTAACTATTCCACAGACACTGTCTGTAAGAATTACTGTTCCTGGTTTAAAGGGAGGCAAAGCAAGTTGTCCATTACTATACTGTGAGTCAGAGACAAGATTTCAACTTGGGATGCTCTGGATCAATTCTAATCCTCTGACTACATCCCTTATACTTTAGGAACCCAATGCAGTTGTTTACTAACAATGGGCTGTGTGCTAAAATACTGCAGGACTGGCTTAAAGAAATCCCCAGAGTCTTCCTGATACTTAATTCATTACTTGGCTTCAGGTATTTGAAAAAATGAGAACCTAATCCCGGTCAACATTTTAGTCCTTCTTTCATAAGAATATAAAAATACAGAAGGAAAATGATTTTTGAAAGTCAGCAAGCTCAGTAGGATTGGCAGTGCTGCATCCTACATTAAAATCAGTGCAAATCTGAAGTTTAAAATTGTCTGTGTTATAACATTATCTCAGCTTCATTCACCTTTGTTAAGAGAAAAAGAGCACATGTGAGCTGTCAAGGCAACAAGTTCACTACCATAAAATCAATCTTTTTTTGAATATCGTATGGAAACACAGACAATATAAGACAAAACAAGAAAAAAGTAGATGTAAAGGTGTTTGCTCCTTCTGTATGTTTTCCCAAAGTGATAAGCTGTATGGGTGTCACTGTCACCTGTGCAAATGAGACCTCAGGTCTGCTCCCACCAAACCTAACTGTACCACCCACCCTTGTCCTCAAAACTAAACATCTGCAAGTGCCTTACTTTCCTCCTCCAGAAGGATGAAAATCCTCATGATCACAAAGAAAAGGTTATGAAAACCAGAGGAAGAAGAGAGAATACAGGAGCCACAGGTTTTAAGGCTGCAGCACAGCAATCAGGGGAAAAGCTTCAAACCAGGTTTTGCTTTTAGACTTGTGAGCCTTCCAGGGTCTCTGGAGCCATCAGCAGCATCACCTGCTTTAAAATTGAAGCATGAATGTCTGTCTGTGCAGATGGCCAAGGCATCTGCATGTAGAACAAAAATAATCAGCCATCCAGTTCTTCAGTGTCCAGCAATGAAGTAACCGGTTAGTTTGCCTTCCCCTACTCAATGAGTCCTTCACCATCTGCTGAGCCTGCTGGCAACTGCCAAGTGGAGCTGAGGGTTTAAGGGACACGACTTGTGCACCTGGGTATCACGACAGGGCCTCAAGAATTACCACCACCACCAAGTAGAGTTTTAAGTCTGTTCTCCAAGATGCTTCCTGAGAGCTACATGGAAATGAAGGGGAAAATAGGACAGTCCAGGTGCCTGGAAACTGAGATGATGGACAAACCATGATCCTCCGGAAAGGAGGAAAGTGACTCAGAATACTCCATCAGCAGTCAGAACAGGAGAGTACAGCACACTGCAGATGTTTGGAACACACTTTGATTTTTCAGGGAAGGCAATAAATGCAAAGCCCCGCAGGACTGTAGAGGAGAGGCTCATGTTAAAACATGAGGGAAGCCCTCAATTCCCTGGATCCTGCCTGAGTTCAGCAGGCAGTGTTGAGCAGATGGGTTATCATCCAGGAGGTGCCTCAAACAGGGCCAGAGGCCTTTCCCAGTCATGGACCCTCAAAGTGATGAACGACGAAGTATTAACGCTACTAACTGGGAAGGATGACGCTGCACCTTAAAATAAGTCCCATCCTCAAAAGGTAATCACTAGGTCCAGCAGAAGAATATTTTTAAAGCAACTATTTTTGGAGGAAGGTCACAAATACCCAGAGAAATCTGTGTGGACAAAATGAGGACCAGAGTTATTTACAACAGACAAGAAAGCTGAGCACACTGATATAAAAATAAGTTTTAATAACAAGAGGAATTCTCTTGTCTTATGAAAGGGTCAGAAGGGCAGCAGTCTCTCGGAATCTCATGGCATATGGAAGCACTGTAATGAACATTATTAAGATGATAAAAGGACTGACCTTTGGCTAATAACATCCTGACAAATGCATTCAGGGCTCGTATTCCAAGCTTTTATGAAACAGAGACTTTACACTAATGTGTGCATAGTTTCTGGGGTGAGGAGGAGGCGTACAGAAAGGAAGGCTCCCTGAACACGCAAGGAAAGGATGCCAGTGTTCCAGGAAAGGATTGCTGTTGAGACAAAAATATGCAGGACTCAGGAGGGGAAGAATTAAGAGACCCTTTAATAATATCTCTCTAATGTGTAACACAGATCCCTTTGTGCCCAACAGGATTCACCTCGCAGAGACTGAAATAGCACACACGTACTGGATGTGATGTGCAGGCTCTGAGAAGACATCCAGGACAGAGTCCTTGGCTCAAAACTTCTGCAGGAAAAAACAAGTTCCTACAGATGGTTACAGTTGTTCCCCCCATAAACAGTTTGTGCTTCATGGAACTCATTCCAGCGCTCATCTCCAGTTCCTCTCTGCTTACTTTAGGGCAGGAGCCTGCAGCTTCCCCAGATCAAACCACAGCTCTCCCACTTCCATGGACAGCTATCGAGTTCATTGAGAAATCTCTCACCCTTGGAAGCAGGGCTGGCTTTTAAATGTGCACACAGATTTCAGGAAAACGTTACATGAATAGAGGTACAGAGAATGATTTCACTGTTTTGAAATATTTTGCCTGTTTTATGCACCAGAACAAAACCAGGTCACAGCAGGAAGGAAGATCACTGCTTCTCAGCTCAGATATAAAAATGAGTATGTTTTAATTTGGATGTCAAAAGACACAAAAACTCAGCAATGATGCAAAAAGGCCTTGTGCTTTTGGAAAAGCTAAACCCAACTTCCCTGGAGCAAGCGCTCCCAACCTGGAGAGGCTGACAACGCTGTGTGAGAGGTTTCCCATGGAAGGATATTGAAAGTCTGAAATTTAATAGAGAAAAACAATTCAGTTCAGATCTGCTAGGCTTCAAGCAAGTCGAGGGTACATTAAGTCCTTGCTGTAATGTAAAATTAACTTATTTAGGGAAGAATTTAAGTGCTACTTAAAGTACTGAAACCACTGACTGTAGATAATATTTCAGAAGCCAGCAGAAAGCAACTTAAGAGACATTTTGCTCTCTCACCTCAAATTCAAAAAAAAAAAAAAAATTAAAAAGCAAAGCAGCAGGCCACTCATCTCAGTTTTCACAGCTTTATACACCAGCCTGGAGAACTTGTAGTTATAAGAGGAATTACAGAGCAACACGGGCATGCACACAATGATTTATTGCACATCTCACCTGCCCAGTGGCGCAGAGAACCAAGAGAGATGTGGATTATATACTGCACAATTTTAATTCTCCCATCCAGTAAACACAGCAAATATGAGAACAGCCTGTTCCCATTTAATGGAAGGATCCTTTGCTACTTGGGCATGATGCTGCTTACATCAAATCTGGTGGAAATTTTTGTTAAGACTTCTAAGAAGAAGGGGTTGTTTTCTCATGAAAACAGATGATTGACCCTTCCACTGCAAAGCAAAAATCTGCATGAAAAAGCCTTTGAAAGTGATGACAGTACTACAGCTTGAGCCTGAACATCCCTCTCCACATGGCTTTGAAGCACCACTTCTACCACAAGGGCTCAGGGGAGAAGGGCCTTTTGGAAAACTTCCATTTGGACAATGCTGAAATCTAGGAAAATTTATACCCAGGCAAAAAAATAGGCAGCTTTGTACCAACTGGTTTGGAATTTAACAGGAATTTTCACTCATGAGCTTGAAGGTAAACGAGTGATCAACTTCAAACATGTGCTTGAGGCTCCCTAAAACCCTTGAGGAACGATCATGACATCTCCTTTTCCACTGCTGGAGAAGTGCTTCTCACAGGACTTGGCTGCCTGGTGCCTCCAGCAATAACACCACCATTCTGTACATGACAAATGTCTTAGAAATTAACCTTTTGCTTTTAAAAATCGCTTCTCTTCCCAGGAACTACTTCAAAACATTCTGTTCTATATTTCAGCCACAAATTTCTCAGAAATGCCTCTTCACTGCTGCTTTACACAGATATCTCAGCTTGTACCCATAAGGGGGCTCAACACACAGAACTTACTTTTCCTGTGGCCTCTTCAGGCGTTTCAGAGGAAAAATAAAAGGACAGACATGAAGCACTTTCTCATTCTCTGAAAAGGATGGAAGTCACGCTCCCCACTGCTCCTTCCCCAGTGCCTGTCTCAAAGACAAAACCTCCCCTTTTAAGTCAAACTGAAGAAAAAGAATTGATATCCTGGTCTAGGAAAAGCTCACATTGAAGCCAGCAGGAATCTTTCCACCAACTTCAGGAACAATTGAAGCAAATCGCTACCAAACTATGAACTCTACCCTAAGTGGTCTTTCTTGTTTTATTATTGTTTTTTGTTATTTTCAAACTTGAGCTGAAACTAGTATTCTCAAGGAAAAGCACAGCTAACTTTTCCTCTTGCACTACTTGGACAAGTAACACAGCGAAGTCCCTTGCTTGTCATGCACTCCTCCAGCTCCCCCAGACCTTGGGCTCCATGCAGCATTTCCAGCTTAGCCCCCTGCTCCAGGAGAGTGGAGGGAGATCAGAAACCTGACTTGACACCTGATCTGAGAGGAAACCTTACTCTGCTGCCTGTCAATGCAGTAGAAAATTAAAGCAGGGCTGGATGGCAATTTGGAGATGCAATTTCTCAAGCAGTTTCTTGTGCTGGTGAACTTCCCCTCGCATGAAACCCTAATAGCTTCTCAGGTCCTTTTGATGTTAAGATACAGCCAAAATCCCTGTCAAGTAACAAAGCAGAACCCAGTGTTCTGCATTAAGGAAATAAAAATCAGCAATTTAACTTCTGAGATCAAAAAGCAAATCCTCCTCCCTGACCAAGTCCTCCAGAATTCCCAGAGGCCCCACAGACACTCCTCCATTAAGGATTCATCCTCTGTTGAATCAGGTGGGCTCCTCCTTCCTAATCAGATCACTCTCCCCTATGCTCTGCTGCTCACTGACAAGCTCTGCACAGATAATACTCTGCTGCCATCCACCAGCTCTTCATGCAAAGCAGCTGAGACAAATTAGGAAGACAAAGTTGTTAACAATATAATTGTACCAATATTCAAAGCAGCTACAGCATCAGTAAAAGGTATAGAAAAAATGAAGGCACCTAAGAAAAATGTTTACCTGTTTATGCCAAGATTTAGGTTAAACACACATTTGTGTCAGAAAAAGGAATTTGAGCGTTATTACTGGAAAATACACACCATCCATTCTATTAACAGTCAAGCCCAAGTGCACGAATCCTTAAGGAACACGGCTGGGTGGTCAGGCAAGAAATGGGGGAGTTGTCCTTTTGCTTTGGGGGGTTTGCTTTTTCCCCTTAATTTACTCTAGGTTTTAAGCCAAAGCAGGTTTTTCTAGCATCGCTTCATCCTGCTTCAGAAAGCAAAGTTCTCCTGCAAGCTCAGTATGAGATGTGTGTTTTGCTGGATGAGCAAAATTACATTTTATTTAAAGCATGGGACAATGAAATAACACTTCAGATTCATTTCCTTTTATAACTGCTCCTGGTTGGATTTCAAACACTGGGAGAATATGGGCACAGAGGATTTCAGTTACAAAACCCCAACATTTTAATTAACTGCTTTACTGCAGACAGGGAATTCCACAAAAATTCCCATCAGTATTCAGAAGCCTATTAAAAATAATCTACATTTTATGCCTAAACTGATTAGTATCTGTTCCACCAGATATATTACATTTAATTTTTTCCCTCCCTTAATTCCAAGTTACACCTTTGGTTTACCCTCTCTAATTTATATTCAACTGTTGCTTCCCAAGAAAAGAACAGAATTTAGTTTGCAACTGGAATTGGCATGACCAGCAACCACAGCCCACCTGGGAAGCAGTGGCTGTTTATGCCCTACAGCTTGATCCCTTCCAGTAGGTACCCACACAGGTGGGCTGAGTGTTTCCACAGGAATAAGTTGCTGTTTCCCCAGGTAGGTCAAACAGAGGTTCTCCAATTTAAGGAGAAGAGGAAGCAGGTCAGAAATTGAAATCTGTGTTACTTTCCCTGCTTCTCCTTTATAAGCAAACAGCAAAACCCAAATTTAAAACACCCAATCCTGCAGCAATTCTCCCCCACCCCACCCAGAGCCCCCCAGGGCCCTGCAGGGACCAGAATGTTCCTGACCTGTATCATGTAGAGCTGGGCGATGCGATATTCTTCCACGCTCATTGGAAGAGGAATACGATATTCCTTTATGAGCATTTTGGATACAAAAATCTCTTCTCTGCTCAAAAACACAATCCAAAAGCTTTTAGTAAAGGCTCCTTAAATAATGGCAAGGAAATGCATCGAGGATCCCTGAAACAGAGAGAAAGGGGGGGAGGGGGAAAAGAGAGAAGTGGTTATTTTCCATTCTTATGGCAGAACTTCCTATTTAGAAAAAATAAAAAAAACCAACAGACAAACATTAATTTTTGTAATAGCTATAAGCCTAATAGCAGAGAGAAGAATCCCTGGAGTGCTACCAGACCTTTGGTATCAAACTGAACAGAATCCTTCCCAAGAATTTTGAGTTGCTTCAGGGGATACCATCAAAGCTTTTACCCTCGTGACCTTTGCCACTGTATCAATCAGACTTTCATATGCAACAGCATCTCCACGGAAGGGATGTGACAAAAGCTCCAAATGAATAGGCTCCAAATGTATCTGCTGCTGCCCACAATAAAGTCTCTCTCCAGTGTCAGCAACACACCAGAGATGCATCCACTCAAAGGCATCAGGTTTTATCCTCTCAAAAGCATTTAGCAACAAGAAAAGGCAATAATTAGACTTCCTCAGCCCTCAGTAACAACATGATGAAGAAAGATCTTTGGATTCTAAGAATATAGACAGTAGAAATGTACTTTTCTTCCCTGCTTTATTCTGAATTATTTTCTTGGTAGGACCCCTTCTCTTGCACCTCCAAAGCAGTCTGCTGGCAAGATCCTCCTGTCACTTCTGTCAATGTCAGGCTCATTTTTACACTCCCACTGTATGAGAATACAGTCAAAGATCAAACTGCAACAGAGAAAAATCCCATCCTACCCCACCTCAAGGCACTGTAACAGAATTACTGGTTAAGAATTCAGGGAATATAGCATTTGCTACACCACAGGTCAAAGCAGGAACTCTTCAAATATCTTTAATAACCTCTATGGACTGTGGATAAAGACAATAACTTTATGTAAGGAAGGGGGAAATAAAAGGATGAATGGTGATGAAAAGAGGACACAAGAAGCAAAGTCTGTTATCAGCCCAAGTCAGCTGTGGCAGGATCTGGTGACGGCTCTCACAGCACACAAACCATTCACTTGGTTCCTTCTTGTCACCAAAATCCACCTTTCCTGCTGTGCCTGCTTATTGGATGTCTTCAGAGAGAGCTGCTGGAGCCAAACCAGCCCCAAACCCTGTGACTGGTGAAAACAACCAACAGAATAAACCCAACCAATTTATCTTGTGGATTAAACCATGATGCGGGAACCAGGAAACCGCACCACTATCAACAGCCCTTAGTGCCAGTTGGTGTTTGCACAACACTTCACCAAACTTTTACAAGGTTTAGAGAGGTTCGAACACATGCCCATGGTCACAGAGCAACCAGGGACAACATTCAGTATTTATAGCCCAGGTTTACTGTGACATCTCTGCCAGAGCTGCCCCAGTGCCGAGCATACACGGGGACACTGCCCAGGGGACACTGCCCAGGGCTCGCTGGCCCAGGCACACCCAGCCCCGTGCCACGGTGCCCCCAGCTCGCCTCCCTGTGACTGCCACATTTCTAATCCAGCACTAAAGCAAATCCACCCCGGACCAACTCTTCTGGAATAGTGATCTGTCTGGTGCTGCATCATCTAAACAATTTATTTCCAAATTCAATTCTCTGCCGCATTTTATTGCTGTCAGAGCAATCTGTGTGCGTGGAGGGGAGGATAAAAAAGTCTCAACTATGGCAAAGCCTACAGAGAATAATTCTGGGAAAACTCTGCTTCCCTACACTGCCAAGCTATGCACAGAAGTGTGTGCATCCACACGCATGTGCAGGATTTCCTCCATCAAACTAATCCTCCAGAACAGGTGGAGATAATCTCATTAAGTGGTTTTTAATTAGTGTCATGGCAAAGAACAACAGTTACCACCACAGGATGGATCTCAAGCACCAGATTTGCAATGGTGCAGCTCCAGGATCTCAACTCTTGGAGCTAATGGCAGTGGGAGCTACACGTCTTGAGCAGTTTGTTGTGCTTTAGAGATCTTTGAAAATTAGATTTAAAAGCTTCTCCCCCTGTTCCCCAAATGCTCTGAAAGTGGTTCTGCTCCACCATAAGGACATCAGTCACGTCTGCACTTGCTGCTTGCTAAAACCAGGGTATTTCTATCGACTGGAAGAGATGAATAAAACAAAAAATAAAACCTAAAAAGCAGTAAAATGGCAAGAAACAAGTACCAACATGGAAAAAATGTGTTTATAATGAAGTGCCAGTCAGGTAATAATTCAGATGGCTGAGACACAAGAGGGTTTATTTTATTACAGACTAAAAATCCCAACATTTTGGCCCCAAGCAGGTGCAGCAGCAGCCTTGGCATGAGAAGCCTGCCTGGTCACAGCACTGGCTCCTGCTCCAGCTTCCTGCTCAGCTTTTATGGGAGCTGAGGGTTCAGTGGGAAGTTCCCCATCAGATTTCTCCTTCCCTGTGGCCAATGATTAAAAAGCAGTGTTTGGGCTCAGTCTGCAGGCTGCAGCAGATCCTGCTTATGTGCCCACTGGAAACCTCCTCCAGCAGCGACCCACTCCAGCTACTGCTGCTAGCCCCCAAAAGCTGGGTAGAAAACAACCCCAGAAACACACTGGGCAACACCAGGGAGCAAATCCCAACCTCAAACCAAGGGAAAAGCACCTGGGATCAGCAGCCTGACACTGAAGGAGGCACAAAGAGAACAAACCTGACTTGTTTGCCTGGTTTTTAGCTTGACTGGCCAAAAAAAAAAAAAAAGAAAATCGAGGTAAGTTTGCAGTTTGGGTTGTCTTTGAGTTGAAAATAACCTGTTCCAAGCCTTCCAAGAGCCATGGAGCCCAGGTATTAAACCACAAAATACAAACATAGGATTTCACCAAATTCAAATCCGGGGGAACACCATTCCAGGTGGGACAGAGGTGACAAAATGGCTCTTTCAGACAACTCACTGAGAAGAGCGGCCTCCTTCCAAAATCTTGGGATTTTATAGAGAATTAAAGCTCATCAAGACCCCTCGTTGTATTGTCCAAACCAAACACAGAAGTTTGTCTGCAGAAATGATGGGAGAGAAGGAAAAAGCACTTCTGGAAGCAGGGGAGCCACCACACAGCTCTGGAAAACGGGTGTCAAAACCCCAGCTGCATCCATGGCACTTGTCTGCACCCAGCCCATTGCTACAGCCAGAGGTGTTTGAGATGCTCCACGTGCCAGGATTAGCAAACAGCCAGGGTTTCACCACTGGATTTCAGTGGCACCAAGCTGGACTTCCTCTGGATTTGCCAAACCCCTGTGGCTGCACAAGTGGAAGATCCAGAGGCTGTTTGCAGACCTCAGCCTGCAGCCAGCTTCCCAGCAAGAGGAAAACAGCGGTGACGCAGGACATTTCCAGACTCGCTGCTATTCCTGCTATAGCCAAGTGGCACATTTGTACAGCCCGTTATTCAATTTATACCCAGAGCTGTAGTAACTGTGCGAGCCAGGCGCATAATTTTATACCTCAATTATTTTAAAATCAGGTTCTCAAAGCATCATAATTATGCTGCAGAGTCAATATCCTGCTGCGATGAGTCAGGTCCACCTCTGAGCCATTGCTCCAGGCTGTCTGAAGGCTCACACACAGCCTGCTGCATTTACTTCCAATTTTAACAGTCTCCCTCACAACAACAAACTCCCTAAAAAAAGTGCCCGTGCTTTAAAATCAGGGGAGGATTATCTGGATCTGCAGAAGCTGAACAGACCAAGAGACCCAGCAGAACCTCTCGTTTAACCCATGAACTTGGTGTTCACTTTGGGAAGTCAGGGCAACCTCCCTGGTACTAAAGGAGGTAGCAAAGGACTGATAACAACTGACAGCTCGTAATTAAGGAGTAAGAATCAGGGTGTGACGGGGTGGTTGAACTGTGCTTCTGGAGTGCTGGAGGTGAAATCCCAGCCAGGGTTCCCAGGCTGGCCCTGAGGGGATGGAAACTGAGTGTGGCAGCAGAAATCCCGGCTCTTCTGCGGGTTCAGGACAGGAGAACCACTCACACCATGGGTTCAGGCTACAAAAGGGCTGTTATGACTCTGTTCCCAGCTGTCACCTTAATGACTAATTTTTGACCAGCTCACATTTTCCGTGCTCAGGCTGCTGAGCAGAGGCTTTTCAGGGCTGCAGTGAGCAACAAATGCCCCAGCAGGAGGAACCCACCTCGGGCCATGGTTGCTGCATCCCTTTTTCAACAGAGAAAAAATGGCCCCAGACACAGAGAGCAACTATAATGAGCTTCACACAGGAGGTTCATTTTATGCTTTTATAAAGTTAAAAGGAAAGCCCATCACGGAGACTCACACAGCAGCTGGTGGCAGAGGCAGGTCCCAGCCCCAGGTCTCAGGTTCTGATCAACCACTGCCTGCTCAGGGCTGTGGTGTCTGTAGAAGCTGAGAAAAGTCTCCTTTATGAAAGAGCACACTTGTGAGCTAAGGATTGGTATCTTTGACTCAGCTATTGAACAATTTTCCTTGTAATATTTTTACATCATCAAGAAATTAAAGATAATTAAGAGAAACAACCATAAGAAAACCAAGCCAAACCCGTAATGGCAAAAGGATGAGTGAAGGCATTACCTGGAGACCTCACCTACCTCCCTAAAGACCTTCCTTAGGTTCTCTACATCGCCTTTATTCCCCAAGAAGATGCTTCCTTGAAGAAAGTGATATCAAAGAGATGTTAGCATTGATCCCAAGTGTATCCAACACTTGGACTTCGGGAAGCAACGCCAGGCTTAGCAGCCTGGCCACCTTCCCTCTACCTCAGAGTTCCCTGGAGGAGGACACAGTGCTCTCCCACGACTGGAAGCGCTGCAATACTTACTGTGCTTGGATTTATTTATGCCTTCAGAAGCAGCAGCATAAATGGGAAACAGATTCCCAAGGCCTAAGTCAGCAGTTTTCAAAGGCAGCCTCGGTGCTCACACCTTGATTAATGCAGCAGTTTCCCTCCTGGCCCAGAGCAGTCTTGCTCAGCTTTATCTCTCCAGAGTGACACTGCTGCAAAGACCATTCCCCGTCACTCTGATCCTGGTTGTCCACGGTGTCCCTGCCTCTCAGGAGCTTTCCAGGAGCATCTACAGAGCTTGGCTGTCAAACCTTGCTCAGCCCAACCCTCTCCAGAGGCTGTGGCACACTCAGCCTGAGATCCATCACAGGGACCGGCACGGCCTCACAATTGGCCTGCCCACATCCCGCTGCCAGCTCCATGGGAAGGACCACAAGACAGAGAGGAACTTCTTGGTTTGTGAGTGCTTAGCACACTCTAGGCTGGAGCCTAAGTGTCACTGTGAATCTCTCATGACTGACCACCACTCTGTAAAGGTCAGGGGAAAACACAGTTTATGAAGCTTTTCCAAGGAGATGAATAATGAGTGCTCGTATTTTACCTTTCCCTTCTCTCCCCTCCTCTCCCAACCCCACCAAAGTGATCTCTCCAGTGGGACTGTTTCAAGCCATGTCTACACCAAAAGGTTAAAAAGCCTCAACATTTCTATTGAGTAGCTTTGTGGCCACAAACACTCATCACTACTCTCAAAACTGTCTCTCACACACATGCACTAAACTGAAGAGACAGAACAAGCTTTTTAAAATCAGCAGTTTTCAGTTTTCATAGTGTGGGCCGTACCTGCTCACTGACAGCTAAGCAGATTTAAAAATTCATCAGGCCTGGGGAGAAAAAAAAAAATGGATCAAAAGTTAAAGCTCCTTAAAAGTGCACAGTTCACAGGCTCTCAGCTCCAAGGCCACTGTGTCAGTGCATGACTCTCAGTGCGGTCATTCATCTTAATCGCCCATCTCATCTGTCACATCTTCACAGAGAAATATTACAGTGCAGATGTTTGCACATCCGAGTTTCATGACTGAGCTTAGATCCCAACTGACAGTGAACCAGCAGCTAATGAACAAGTGCCCACGTCGCAAAACTGCAGCAGTCCTTCCAGCGCTGGAGCAGCTGGAGCTCCCCATGCCTGCCCCTGGGGCTGGCCACTGCCTCCAACACAGCCAGGGGACAAGGAAGGGGGAAGAGAACAAGGAGAACACAAGCATTTGTGGATATCAGCTTTTGCCAGGTGTAGGGCAAGCTCCAGAGCTCTCGAAGGCAGGCAGCACAGCAAGGGGCTGAGGACAAACACTGCTCGGTGGGACAGGGCGAACAAGTCACACTTACAGTACTTGATCTTTTTTCCATTATTAGATACAATTTGACGTCACTTATAGAATTTAAGAGCTCATTGTAAAGCAGACGTTTATTACAACTGAAGGATGGAAGCGGTCCAAATGCAATATAGCAACACTGGAGCTATTAAATCTTGTTATAGTTCACTGGGCAGCCAAATACTGGCTTGAAGCAACATGAGGAGAAAGGGAGGGGGGAAAGCAACACCACAGCAAAGCGTGCACAATACCCACCACCTCTTCTGCTTAAGCATTCTAGGATATTGTGCTGGTTTTTTGTACTTTCCATTCCTATTACTCCTTTAACACCTGGGAGAGGAAAAACTAACTCCCTCCCTTCTGCTTTATAAATGATGCTGTGGTGCAAAGCCAGCCAGCCCTCCTCATGCACACACTGACTCCAAGGGGATCAGGTGAAGTCCATCAGCTGAACTTTGGTTGGAAAATTAACATTTCAAGTCCTGCCGTGCCTGGAGGTTATGCAATAACGAACTAATAAAGAAGCCATTAAAAGAACTAATAAGCACACTGGAGCCACAGATGAGTTCAGAGGGAAAGACAAACCAGCCTCTAATCCTTTTGCTGATACTGGGGATAAAGATGAATATCAAAAAGAACGCTGACATTAAAGGTTAAACGTTTCCAAGTGAAACTGCATGAGGAGAGCAGCCACAAACCCCAGCATCCTGTGGCCAGGCTGCAGAGCCTGGTGAGCTAAAGGAACTGGGCAGACCCTGCTTTTAATGGGGTTGCTCTTAGTCCAAGACTCAACATTATCCAGTGAAAACAGGCCAACATTATGCACACAAATACATAAAGATAGATATGTAATATATATTTTATATATAGACACACATATATATAGACATACATATATATACACACAGAAACAAAAATAAAAGCAGCACTGACAGTGTGGCAAGTACAGCATGTTGGCTGAAAACAGACTGAAAATTGCTGGCAGCTCATTAAACCACTGTAAAGAAAAATCTATGGAATGCCACAGGCAAACAGCATGGACAGGATTTTTCTTTGGTTGGTGGCACATCCATTAGACTGAAGGGCCACTGCCAAGCAGAAGCCTGCACACTCTGGGCAGCAGTGGCAAGGAGATGGGAGGCAGGCCAAGTTTAAAAAAAAAAAAATAAACATATCTAATTTCCCAGGTAGCCTCCCTGGGAGGTTATTGCATTTACACTTTCCAGCTCCAGGTGCTACAATCCCTCTTCCTGACAGAACTCAGAAAAGTGAGCACAACGGAGCTTGGTGCAGCTCCCACCAGCTGGTCAAGGCTCCACTTGTATTAAGAAGTAAAATCCCAATGACAAATCCATCCAGGCTCTTAATGTCCATGTCCACACCATCCCTGTTTCCTTTCTCTCCATCAGTAGCTGCACTGGAAATTACAGTTTTCTATTAAAACATCAAGAGCAGAAAGTCATGAAAACTCCCACTCCTTCATCTTACCAGTCGCTAAGCACGAAAATAAGAAATTGAGAGCAGAGAGGGTGAAGTCCAAAGCTCCATGTCTTTCCTGTGACTCTTGCTCATACCCCTCTGCATGGTATTTGCCAATAGCACAAGGCACTTGACAGCCACTCAGTCCCAAACCCATTACAGCCATATCCCACCTCTCCTGGATGGCAACCACAGCATTCATTCCCCATTTTATAGCTGATTCATGGGTCTTTACGCTCATCTTTTCCAACCTACAGCCCATTTCAGGCTATTTCTCAATGTTAATTTGAATTTTTATCTCCAAACACTTGCAGATCCACTAAACCTGCTTTTGAGACACAAAAATGCAATTTTGGGATTTGAGTCAACATCGGACAGAGCCTGGATTGCTTCCTCAGTAACTCCCTATTCAAAATGAAAAGGGTCATCAACAGCTCCTCCACTTTTTCAGTAGTTACAGTCCTGACGGAAATAACATTTTATTCCCTCGCTTATGCAAATACCATGTGGAACAAGAAATGAGCATTCAAAGCTGGTTTAAAAAGACTATTTCATGGAGGAAAACACGATACCGTTGCAAAGGCAGTGTTAGAGCACCGTCATACTTCACACTGGTTTCATTAGGCTGAGCCTTGCCTAAAGGCAAAATGGGGATAAAGAAAATAAGTCCCACTCCATCAGAAGAAACTTGTAATGACACCTAAAATTCCTACATGGGGAGCAAGACAGACACAGCAGTGAAGGCTGATGAATAATGGTGCAATTGAGGTAGAAAGTACAGGGCCATTTTGCACAAGAGCAGTAAATGTTTAATATCTCTGTTGCATCTTTCATCCATAACACCAACAGATTAACAAGGTTTCTGTGGCTGGGTAATTTCTTTGGAGTTTTGATCTTGGAAATAATTACACTAAATATTTCATAAGTGCCTTTGAAAGTCTTTTTTCTTTTTTTTTTTTTTAATAAAGAAAAAAGAATCACTCGCTGCTCTCGGACTGCAGCAGGGTAATGAAAGTGCACAGCTAATCAATAACCACTTTCAGTTCATTATTCAGCACATTTTGGGCTGGTGTTATGTCTTCCCTTCTACCATTCCACATCCCACATATGGAGTGATGGTGCATTTTTAAACCATCACATCTTACTGCTTTTGCAAATCATCCTTAATGCTAACCACAACATGGAACACACAGCCTCTAAATACCACCCACACCATTTAGAGGGTTCCAGGGTGTTTCCAGCTGAGCAGTTTTGCCAGCTGAGGCAGAGAAGGCCGAAGTGCCAGAGCAGTTCCATTTCTCCTTTAGTCTGGGTAACAAATTGCTGGGCCATTTCTGTCCCCTGCCCTTTTCTGAGAAGTCTGAAGGAGGACAAAGCTTTGCCAGTCACTTGGACAGTCCCAGCTCGAGGGCTGTGGGACATGCGGCTCCAGCTTCCTCCCTGGGGGGCTGCTGATGGGACCAGACCCTCGGCTTTGCCCCAAATCCAGCTGCTGCACTGGGGCCACAGCTGCACCTCCAAAACACCCAGGACCTCTGCACACCCTTCCAAACCAGGATCCAATGGCCAGCTCAGGCAACAAGAGACCCCCAGGGATACTGCCAGGTGCTATCCACATCCCGAATTCTCACCTGCTCTGGGAAAACCCAACACACTCCTTCCCCATTCTGCCCATTCCATAAAAAATACAACTCAAAGGACACACTATGATCACTTAAAATATAGCTGAAACTACATATTAATAAATGATGAATTTGCCCAAGCCAAGGGCAGGAGTGGTACCTAAGGAGATAAATGCAGGTACTGGCAAGAGAAGAGGAAACAACATTCTCTGAGTCACACACCCAGAGCAGAGCCACAGGAGCAGGAGTGCCTGGCTGGGGCCCAGCCGTGATCCTTGCAGCAGCTCCCAGTGCTTGAGGGATGCATTAAAGCTCTGCCCTGGCCTCAGGGACAACCATCATTATCCCTCATTTGCAGGGAAATTGAGACATAGGGAGAAAAGTTATCTGGTCCAATATCCAAGAGAGAATCAGTGACAGAGCAGATTCAAGATTGGATCCAACTTTTGCCACAAAATAATTTTTTATAAATAGAGGAGGGAGTGGGGTAGCTCAAGCAAATTCAACTTCCCTGATAACCGGCACGAGTCCACTGGAAAAAAAAAGTGAAGAATTCTTTTTTCTTCTTACCAACTGCCTTTCAAGCTATCAGTAATTTCTGCAGAAAATAAAACGATTCTTGAAAATATCAAATTCCCCCAAGAGCCCAGAGGTCCTCAGCACACACCACACCCCACCTCCTGTCGCTCATAGAAAGGCCTTTTTCCTGCTGGAAAGTAGGTCCAGGTTTGGTTGATGCAGTAACTTGAATGAAGACTGGCAGAGCTGCCCAGGCAGCCTGTGACACTCAAACCAGCGTGGCCACAACCAAACACTCACCCTCCCTCTTCTAGAAGGGCTACAGACCTCCTATTACTTCAAATGGCAAGGAAATTTCTTCAAATGACAAGATCAAAAGATGCTCAAACTCTCACAACAGTATCCCCAAAACCCCATGCAAATAATCCTTGCTGGGGAAAATATTCTCAGATGTAATTAAGTTGTGCTCTGAACCCAATTTTTGCATTAATATCTTGGGCATCACAAACCAAACTCACTTTTCAGCTGTCAAATCCACAAGACAAAACTTTGAAGCAAATCCTTCAGCCTTTTGTTGTGACCCATTTTGCTGAACCCCTCCCACAGCTGTTCCCACTGCCACTGGTTTCAGAAAGCCAAGATCTGGCTTCACTCAGACTTCTCTCCAGGAAACAATTCTCTTTTCTACAGAAAATTTCTGGATGTATCAAAGCATTTAACAGCCATAGAGCACATATTGTGGTTTCAGCCCAACAAAGCAAGCAGAGAGCTTTCCCAAGGGCAGAATTCTCATGTTCCTTGAGGACTCCTGTGGAGTTCTGTGTGGTTTTATTCCTCAAACTAAATGGGATTTCAACCACCTCCACCAACTACAAATTCAGTTTCACAAGTCCATCAGGGTGTCCTGCAACAACGTGTCATACTGCACAGATGGGTCAAAAGAAAGCAATTTAATGTAAATTAAAACAAAAGTAACAAAATCTGTTTCTTGACCTCCAAGACCCATTCAAATAAACTTTTCCTTTTTTCCCCAACAAATATCCAAATTGTTTAGGGGGTGGCCTTTATAAGGGACACTTCTTTTTTGGGGTGTCCCATATAAGAGAGCATTACAAAATTAAGTTCACTAAGGGTTCAGACACAACATTTTCCTTTTCATGAGATGCACCATAGGATGGAAACCTTGTTCCAGCCTGACAGCAGCTGAGGAAGCAAAGCACAGAGCAGAAAGTGTCCAACCCCCTCGGTTCAGATTTCAGGGATGGCTCTGACTGAGCGGTGCAGTTCCCTGTCCTGGCTCTACAGCTCCTGCCGTGGTCTGGCCAGTTGTTTCACACCTTGGGAATTTCTCCATCCTGGCTGATCCAGCTCTGTCAGCCCTCGGATTGCAGGAGCACTGCACAGCCCCAGATGCCCTTTGCTAAAGGGCATTACAGCTGTATTTATATCTGACATAAATCTGCTTTGTAAACAGTGACCTGATTCAGGAGCTGGGCTTTCTTAGACAGCCACATCCAGAGCACACACGTGTGTCTGCTGGCCCTGAGGGATGCCCTGAGGAACACCCTCTCAGAAACCCCAGAACTGACAGGTGGGAAGCCAAAACCACCCAAAGCTGGAGGGTTTGGCATATCCACGAAGTGTACCAGAGGAGCCAAAGGACTTCAACATTCCAGCTTGATCACAACATGGCATGAAGAAAAGGACAATTAATCTGTGCAATAAAAGCTACCTGCAGTCTACAAGGAGTGCAATATCTGAGGGACACGAAAGTTTGGACAGTTTAGTCTAAAATTCGCTGCAAATGCTGGCTCCCAGTCAAAACAATCAGGAGCTGAACTGAAAATAATATCAAAGTTCTCAGTCCAGGCACCAGACCCTGTTTTCTCATCTCATTTCTATTCTTCTGTTTGCTGCCAATTCAAAGCTGTGACCAAAAAAATCAGCCCATTAGTCTTGTTCTCAGAAGTGTTAAGCTCTTATATATGAAGTTAGTGTTATCCACTGAGTCCATAAATTACAGCTAAAGTACATAAGGAAGCAGTCATGACATAACCCCAATTTAATCTGAAACAGGCCACCACAGTCAAAGAAGTGTTTTTCAAAATGTTAATTAATTTTTTAAAAGAATGGATTAAAGGGGGTTCTCAATTCAAAGAACACTTTAAGGAGACAAGCTAGAGAGGATTGTCCACTTTATTAATACAGCAATTTAACAGCTATTCAACATGTAATAACTTCTCATTAAAAGTCAACCCTCCCCCTTCTCCAGCAGATTAGCCACCCATTTGTCAGACACAATACAGCTTCATTAGCCTAAAAGTTCCATTTCTGCTCTTCCACAGATTTGCTTTTATTTTGCTTCTGTCAGTAAGCAAAAATCCTGAATGACAGCGAACTCCAGAAATCAATAACACAAACAGTGCCTTGGTCTCTCACGGGTTCCAGAGGGTGTTTGGAAGCTGCATTCCCAGCAATGCCAGCAGTGACAGCACACACAGTCAACTCCTGCAAGAGCCAGGCTGCAAACCTTGGGATCAACCTAAACAACGCTGCCCAAACGCAGGGCAAGGCTCATCCATGAACTGTACCCTGTCTGGAGGAGCTCACAAATGATATCTTTTCCCACCAGCACCTCTCACAGCCTGCATGCAAATGGAGTGTGTCACTGAAAAGAGCATACACAATTCTACCAGAAGCTCCCCACTGCAACCTTGAGTTTTCAGGTTAAGCATTATGACGTGTAACACACAAGCAGACACCTTGTTCTGTGTGGGTGCCCTCAATCAATGCTGAGGCCCCACGGACCTGCCCAGGAGCTCCAGGTGGGAGCTGAGACAGGGACAGCAGGGACAAGTCCTGGGCCTGGGCACCAGCAGCGTGCAGTTCTCAACACCTCTGAGAAATGTACACCCAGGTGTCCTGGAGACACAGAAAGGAGACACAGTAAAGGTCCTGTAAGGGTAGCCCTACGACTAAATAAATCAACAGGAAGAGCCCTGTGATTCCAGTGGGAAAGTCTGAGCAGCACAGCAGCAGCCCCGTGCTCCGTGTCAGCCTCGTTGCTGCAGCCACAGCTGGATTCTGCATGGATTTCACTGCAGGATCAAAGCTCTAGGAAGTCCTTATTAAAAGACAACAGAAACTGAAAGAGGTTACAACTAAGGCTAGTACCACCCAAAAGTTAAAGCAAACAAAAACATTCCAGGCTAGGATTTATCTGCAAAGACCAGTCAAGCTACTCTTAAGACCATTAACAGCCACATGCCCAGGCTTCAATAAAAAGGGACACCCTTCCTCCAGCTCCTGCAATTTTAAGAAATTAATCCAGATATCAGTAGAACAGGAAGTTTGGGATATATACAGCATTAGTTTCCAAGAGAATATTTATCGTGTCACGTGAGACCAGCATTTTTAGCCAACTTGGGAGAAAATAGACAAGCTGCAAAGCTGCCCTAAAAATACCAGTCATGATAATTACAAGGAAGAAAAGCAAAGCGTAAGCAATGGAAGCACTAACAATCCATACTTCTAGTGACAACCTGCTAACAATTTTTTTTAATTACAGAGACCACTGCTAGAAGATTATCTCAGCTGCTCAGGTGTGCAATTTATGTTTTCAGTTTAAAAAAAAAGAAAAGGCATCAATAATTATGTAAATCCATGGCCTTATCCTCTCTGTTCTCCCACTAGAACACAAGCTTTTGCCAAGAACCAGCTGCCCCTCCTTCCTCAGGAGAGCGCTATTCAGCTTCAGGATTTTTAATAAAATTGATAAAGATCAAAACAATCCAAGAGGTAGTAAAAGTTTAACAATTTATCGTAGGCTAGAGGTGGAGGGAAAAGAGCCTGGCTGACAGGAGCCACATGTGGGTGAGACGCCTCCCTGGCCACGTGTTGGTGACAGTGGCTCTTCCCAAGGCACAAACCAGCACCAGCTCCTGCAATGAGTAACTGCAGGGCTTGCAGGAGTCAACAGTTGTAACAGAAGATTTATTTTTGTCACTGAAATCAGTGAGGGTGACTCACAATAGGCTCAGGGAGCCTTGTTGATGAGTTTCATTTTATACAGTCACTTTTCACCCTTGATTCTCAAAAATACCCTGAGTGACAATAATGACAATAGAGTATAATAGTCCTAATTAGCTAATGGGAGAGAAAACTTCCAAGTTCCAAACTAACCAGATTTGCTACTTCTAAAAATGCAATGCACTTGATCCCTGTTGATCTCTGAAATTAGAAGAGAAAGAAGAATGTCCATTCTCTTCTGCACATTCAGCAACAACATCCCGACAGCCCCATCAGGAGGAAAGAACACGAGCAAGAGCTGTTCAGAGACCTGGCTTCAGGATGATTTACTGCTAAATACATTAGAAGCATCTACCACTGACAAAATAAATAGGTCTGACTGTATCAAAAACCAAGCAAATCATTGCCTTCTCAAGCACAGGTTAATGCATTTTTTCCCAGCAATGATAAAGAGGACCAAAGGACAATGGCAAGCTTTGAAAATGACTTGCCAACTAAGTGATGGCTCAATGATTACATTTTGGAATGTTTTCCTTGCATTTCACACCACTGAAGCTACTCTCAAAGCAACTGAAAGCACCAGTAACAAAGAGAAACCAATGTGAACCTTGCTCTGTTGACCTGACCAAAGGAAAGGGCTATGCAGGAGAGTGGACCTGGTAAGGTCAAATTTAGGACAACCACTAACTGTTCTTTAAAGCACCAAAGTTGGCTGGAATCTTTATTTAGGACTAAAGTCCAGGAGCTTTCCTCTGAATATGGGATCACATGGAAGCTATTTTATTTGTGGAGTTTATTTTGAGCTGAAAATATTTTCCAGTTCCATGCTGACAGACAGGATTGTAACTACGCTGTTTTACAGAATAATGGACAAGTTTCTAAAGCCTGTCATAGGGGAAAGTAGAGAGAGCATCATTTTTCTCTTTACAATATTTATTCCTGCAGAAGTTTACTCTTTCAAAATAAGGTCATGTGCTCCTTTAGCACAAAAGGACTGAGCAAAGCACAGCTATCTGTCCCATCTGTCATCCCAGGCAAGATGAGATAATCAGATTAGCCAAACAGTTACAAATTGCACACATCTGAAGGAGAAGGAGTAATTTTCTCATATTCCTCTCCCCGGCAATCACCTCCAGAATTTCCGAAACAGCAGTGTCAGCCTCCCTAACACTTCCCAGTCCTGAGCTCCTCCAGGATTCAGGGACAAATTCCTCTGGAAGCACCAGGTCAGCCTGTCACATTTATTGGAGAAAATAGTTTGCCAAGATGATGTGGTAAAAGCCTGCATTAATAGCTCCAGTTCTATCCACACCTCCAGCAAGGTCCAAGGTGTGACTGGCTACAAAAGCCCTCCTGGGAGAGGTTCCTCCAGTCCCTCCACCCAAACCAACATGCACTGGGTGCAGCACAAGGACAAAAGGGCTGGTTTACTGTGTTCCTGTTACATCTTTCACCCTGAGTGGCCCAACACCTCTTCCTTCAGAAATGCTGCCAGACCAAGGGCAAGGGGAGCACCCAGGAAGAAAGCTAGGGAGCATAAGGAGGTTTTCAAAACAGAGAAAAACATCAGTGTGGTATTTGCACAGGCAACTCAAAAATCCCACCTGAGCCCCTTGTTTGGGTTTGGGGTGCCCTAGTACCGAAGCTTAAGTTATCACATTCTAAGAAGGGATGGGGATTAGTTAACTAAATTCCTTTATACCTTTGGAGTTCGGTTCTTACACTGAAAGACACTTACACAATCTGCACTGAACACTCTTTGGAAGAAGCTCCCTGAGCCGGTGCAGCAAAGGAGCACGAAGTTACCAGCAAGCACAACCCTCTTCCAGCTCTTCAACTTGCAGGTGATTGACAGGATTTCCAGATCAAAAGCCTTGTACCACACAGAACCATCCGCCAGGCAGTACCAGACTTTTTTCAGTGAACTGTAAATTGCTCATTTGCAGGAACACACGGTGCTTCATTTTCCTCCCTAAGACACCACTAATCCTGTGTGCAGGGCTAAAATATCTCTGCTGCCCAGTCTGGTGCTGTCAGTGCTGAGAAATACTGGAAACCGGAGTGCTTTGATTCACACTAAGGACAGCTGAAACAAGTGTCACCAGTTTTTATTTTTAAATGCATGTAGTGCTGTGCCCAGGGCTAGGAACACTCCCAGTTCCCTCGGATGTTTTAGCACATACCACTTCTTCTGAAAAAGGTGGTAGAGACAAACCTTTCACTCAATAGTGCCCTTCTTGAGGTCAGCCACACAAGCCCCTCTCCTCCTTCACTCCCCAAACCAACTTCCCACCTCTGGGACCTCTCTGAGCTTGCACTGCACCCCAGGGGACTGGGGATGGTAAAGGTCCATCCTCAAGTCTGTGTGGAAACAATGGTTTGTGCAGCTTTTTGACTTAATTGTTTCACCTCCAGAGGACAGAGAAATCATCTCTCTGACTGCCATCCCTGAAACTGGCACCCCTACAGTTAATGTCAAACATCCTCTGCCCCTGTCCTGCAGCACGAAACGAGCACAAAAAAATCCCCAAAAGTTAAGCAATACAGAGACAGACTGTGCTGCAGTTGGGAGGGTTACACACACCACCCAAACTTGTGACATTCCCATAGAAACCACAGTGGGAAAAGAGAAAAGCCTCAAAAAACTGACAAGATAAAACACACATGTTGAAATCTGAAAGTTCCTCCTCAGCTCTCCAGCAGCTCAGGCACTCAGGGCTAACACAGGTAACACCCAACTGACACCAATAAAACTTTCTTTTTCAGATCCCTCAGGCTGCCTGATGGGAATAACCACACATTCCCAGTAGTGGTATTTCAGAGGACAAAGCTGTTGGGTACTAGAAGCAACTTTCTTCCCTGTTACTTCTGGGCCAGTTCTTATAGTTAAGTGTCACCAGAAACAAAGGAACTTCCTAAACGTTTCCTTTGAGTGTGTAAAGCCTTTCAGAACATACATTTTCCTCCTTAGCAGGACCAGTTAAGCAAATAAATATTGGGATGTGCAAGAGAAGCAACTGATTCTTTCAGTCAAATACACATCCCTGTAGGAAAAAAAAAATTCCAAGAAAAAACGCCCTATTGCTACCAAGAGCACACATGGTCAGCTAATGAGCTAACTGGCCACTTTCAGAAAAAAAAAAAGTTAAGTTAAATGTTCCATTAGACACACTTCCCTACTCCAAACAAGTGGTTTTGTGTGACATCAAAAAAGGGAAAGAGAAAAAGAAGAAAAGGGAAAAAAAAAAGACAGGAATGCTAAGCACTGGTTTTTTAAATCACTCGGGATGTTCTGCTCATGTTCTGGAAAACCAGTCACATTCCAGTGCTTGGCAGAAGCAAGTCAGCTCTACCAGGAGAGACAAAAACATGCATGGAAGGAGGCTGTTTGTTACAAACTGAATCATTCCCTGAGATGTCTGATGCATCTCTAAAGACCTTCCAGACAGAGGAATAACATCCACAGCGTGTCTGGTGCTAAGCTCGATTGACTGCACACTGCGCTCTACTACAAAAGCCAGAAGTAAAAGCCAACCCAAAATCCAGAAGGTTTGCAAGTGAATCTGGACACCAACATTCTTCTGCTCATCCAAGTCTCCATCCCAGCAGGAATGCCTCGTGAGTCTCACTCTCCTGGGATGGCTGGGATGTTACGAGCCCATTGCCCCTGTTTTTCCCATTCGGAAAGTCCAAGCTTTACCACCAGCATCTTTCATGCAAAGCACACGATTTTCTGCTTAGGAAAAACAAAAAATAGGATTGTTTTTTGGGTCTTGAAAAATACTTTAGTCTGATGGATGGGGTTTTTTCTGGAATTAGTTTCTAAATATATACTCTACCTACCACACCATCAAAGGCAGGGCTAAAGACACTAACAAGGCAATACATTAAGCGGTTTATCTTGTTAGAGGTTTTACAGCTACTTAATAAAGAGTTTTGGTAACCACTGCCTCTATGTGTTTATTACTGTAAAACAGCTTTTTAAAAAAAGCATAATCTGCAATAGCATAACCTTTCCATTCAGCTGCATAAAAACGCTGTACTCCAATCAATATCATCCGTAGCAAGAAACTAAAAAAAGATCCGCAGAAGCCATAAAGCACAGTAAATTACGTTCAGAGAACAGCTCTACTGCAACCGTATTTTATAGAAATTCTATTTAAAATTCACACATAGAAAAAAGATTAGACATACAGAAAAAAATAGCAGATCCGGACAGGAGATAAAGCAAGTAAGTTGCATTGTCTGACAAGCGGGATATGAAAAGCAGAAGGGTGGATTGAACCTGACCTTTAAGGGTCAGTCACATTTTCCATGTGCTGCTAAAGATCTCTCCCCAGGGGGAGGAGGGGGCAGCGAGAGAATCAATTCATAAAAAACTCCATCAGTGTTTACATGAAGTAACCAGTGAGAAATTATTATTTTACAAATCAGAGCAAATCTCCCTATTACTTATCTGGAAAAGAGGAAAGTTTAGCATCACCCTGCCAATACTTTGGCGTTTGAAGGTTTTACACATCTCAGAGTCTGAAAACAGGCCCTTCCATCACACAAAATAACAAGCATTCCTCCCACTCCAAATCCAGAGGCACTGAAGGGCACCGCAGCAGCTGAGTTCACAGGCACCAGAAGAGCACAGGCATTTCTTTAGCCAATAACAACAAAATTCAAAACAAAGCTACAAATATAAACTCAACCTGGATTGCAAGCCCTCTGCTTAGGGAGCAAGTTATTTGCTCTTTAGCTTTACTGACCTTCCTGAACAAAAAGTCATAAAGAGATGCTGACACAAGGAATCAAAGTTGCTGCCACCTTATTATCTGAGCACAGGAGCCATAGGCTTATAACCCAGAGCCACCACCCCATCAGCATCTCCAACCAGTAAGGAATCAGGTGTTTATTAAGAATAGCTGGGCATCCAAAACAAACAGGCTGAAAACTTACTACAGTTTAGGGGGAAAAAAAAAAAAAGCTGCAAGCCCCCCTGCTTTTCCTGCTTGCTCCTTTCACAGAAGCTTGGAACAACTGCAGGAACTGCCTCGCCAAGTATATCCCAGGGTTTACTTACTATTTATTCCCAGGCAAATTTCAAACCACCAGCCCTTGCCAGAGCTGTCTGAGATGACCCTGTGGCTGCCCCACCTTCGGCTGCGTTCCCAAGCATTCCCGAGTGTTCCCAGGCTGCAGGTCCTGTGAAAGGTGCTAGCCACCGGCCCTCCTCCTCTGCAAATGCTGCTTATCTCACCTACAGCCAAGATTTCCTTCTTTTCTGGTCTAAGACTACTTCCAATCAGAGTCGGGAAGATGAAAGGAAAGCAGATACAGAGGCATGGTTGGAAGTAGAAGTAATTAGGATGTTGGAAACCAAATCAAAACAGAAGATACAACTTTTAAGAAGTGCCCCTCTATTAATCTCAGGCTGAGAAAGGGATAAAAATGTTTCTATTCTAGTGAGGATCTCTGAAGAAAAAACTCAGTATTTGGTACAAGGAGAAAAGGTAACTCTCAAACTGAACAATTAAGCACTACTTCCCTTTATTCCCATTTCCTTAGCTAAGCCAGGTACAATTACCTCCACTGCATGTTTCCATGCACAACACAAAAAGCAGGCATATCCCTAATCTAAACCTAAAAGAGGGACTTGAGACAGCGTAGCCAGGTGATGCTCTCCATAAAGAGCAAATATAGCAATACTGTCATTTTCTTTGAAAAGCTGGTGCTTTAGGGTTGTTGTTTTTGCAGGGATTTTTGTTTAATGGTACACTTTTTTCTTTCTACCTTTCTGCCAGCTTCCCTAGAAGAAAACAAAACAAACCTCTATGACTAATCCCTCTCTTTGCCAGCTGACAAAAACCACGGTATTACCACAGCACATTTAAAATAAAAATACAGTTTTAAGGGGAAAACATAGAAGCACATTCCGGTCCTTTGCCTTCTCCCTCATCCCCATGGCATCACCCTGCACTGACATCCTTTGTGAGCTGGGGGCTGGAGCTGCTCCCTTCACTTGGGGGAAGCCTCAACACTTCAATGATGGACAGAAAATCCACGTCAGGACAGAGGGGGAACTGCCTCTGCCACCCAGAACTGGTGTGAAAAGTTGCCATGGAGGAAAGGGAACTGCTCAAGTGTCCTGAGGTACCGTGAGACACTACAGCCAAGCCAGAGGAAATACAGAAGCAAATAGAATCAAGTTCTCCCACAAACCTGAAGCTTCCAGACAAGAAATTACCAGTAATTACTAATAATATAATTTTCATGCAGCACTCATCAGCATGAACCAGTTCTGTCCTCACAACAAAGAGGAACAACAAAAGCCACAAACAGTTACTGAATTAGCTTATTAAGATCTCTGGGATTTTTTTGAACCTTCATAACCATCAAAATTGGTCTGAATGCACAAACATGATTACAATAAAAAGGCCCAGATGTCTTCTGGACACGGCAGCATCAGATCCAACATCATACTGCAGAGAGCTCACACCGAGGAAGCTCTTCCAAGGGAATGACGGCTGCTCCCCTGGAGTCACTGCCCATCCTGCAACACTGCTCCTTCTCAGAAGGACTGCGGCACAGGAGGAATTTCAGAAGCTGCTACTCCAGTTTCAAATGTGCTCCTCTTTAAAAGAGCACACACCTACCAAATGGCAGGGGGGGCCAAGCAGACTGTCCAGGGCACAGCATAGTAAAACAAACAAACAAACAAACACACCTAACAGCAAAAAAAGAGAGCCCAAAGGCTGCAGCTGATTTTCCTCCAGTGCCTGTCACTATTTCCCATCAAATCACAGCACTGTAAGGCAGAAAGCTCAAGCTCAATCAGATGCTCTCCTGGTTAAGAGCCAGGAAGAGGCAATGCAACCTATGGACCAAAGCAGACCCATTTACATAAAAAATTTAACCTCTGGGATGAAAAGACCAGGAGGCCCCTCCTGATGGTGAAAAAGAACTAATCACTTCATGAGCAAGGTGGTCCCAAAGGGAAAAGAAGCACAGCAGGACAGAGGAGGCTTCGTCCAGCTCTGCAGAGCCCTTCCAAGTGCCTGGAGCCAGAGCCAGGGCACCAGGAGGGGACAGGAGCCCTTCGGAGGCTGCTGTGCCCAGCCAGCAGGAGCAGAGCCAGAGCAGGACACGGCTCGTTCCAGAGACATTTTTAGCACAAAGAAGGGAAGAGCACAGCAGCTCTCCTGGATTACTGTGTCCACCCAGTTTCCAGAATTTCCAGCTCTATAATGATATGGTTCCTGGAAGAGCACTTCTAACTGGATTAGAGGACATCTCGTGAGCACACCCTTGGCAGCACGATGACCATGGTGTGGAAAGACTCCTGACTGCATTATCCAGGCCCTCCGTAATTCAGTTACGTGCCCTTTTTAGCAGAGGTGAGAGGCAGGTGTTTCAAAAGCAGCTTGATCCTAAGTTTGTTCTGTGTTTGAGGGGTTCTTAACATTTTTTTTTTCCTTTGTTTCCTCCTTATAATAGTAAAACAAATTGCTGTTTTTCCTCCAGTACCAATATTGGTTGTGCAGCTGAGAAAGCTCCTGTAGCTGAGCAAAACTCAACTCAATTAAGGATGAAGCATGGACTCTGTTTTCTTTTGAGCAGGAAGGACAGAGACTCTCAAGAAGCTTCACCCTACACTAACCAGGTTTGGCATTGCCCAGGCACGCTTGCTTAGGGAATTTTTATGCAGGGGAAGAAGAGTTTTTCCAGAGAGACAAATACTTTATACAGTTGTCCAAACTAAAACACCCATCTGACAGCAGATTCAGCCCATCCTTGGATTCATTCATGCTCTGAACCATGTCCTTAAAAGGAGAGTGTGTTATTCTTTTGCATCAAGCAAAGCTGTGTTAAAATGTTTGTTTCTGATGGAACAGGGAGACAGACACCAGGAGGAAGCAAGCTGTGTCTGAAGAGCAGAATTCCTGGCAGATGGGTCAAGAGCAGCAGCTGTGTTCACAGAAAACACACACGTCTTTACATACTTAGGGCTGCCATGTGGAAAACATCACAAGAGATGGTTCACAACGAGGGGAAAAGGGACCGTTTTTGACAGCAGGTATCAGGATGCTGCTCTCCTGAGCCTCTGCAGTGGATGCTGCAGATGGATGTTTCATCGGGCAGGGAAAAGGTCAACATTAATAATGGAGCTGCACCAGCTCGTGACAGTCCCAGAAATACCATGAAGAGATACTGATCTTTACTGCAGTGTCATCGCCACACGCGTGAGAACAGCCCCACCCACCCAAGACCAAGCTGAGCCACCACTGCTCCCAACCAGGCTTTAATTTGCTTGGCAGCACCGTGTCCCGGGGCACCTCAGGAGCACATTCCTCCCACTGTCTACACAGGAGATGTGCAAAGGGAGAACCAAAAAGTGACACATTCCAGTCCCTATCCTTGCTGTGAAGCAGATCCTTGTGCAGGGATGACCATGGAAGACTGAACCAGAGTAGCCAGAGCCCAACGAGACTGAAATCAGAGTTCACACTTAATAGACAAATGACCCGATCTTAGAGTGCTCATTACACACCACTTTGTGCAGCCAAGTCAAAAAGCAGCTCCACATCTTCTCTTCGAGTCAGGCAAAGGGCTGCTGCTGGATTTACTAAACTGTGTCATGGAAAGAGCTACAGATGCCTTATCATTGCTGAAATGTTACAGAGATAAGGTCTTTGTGTCAGCTGCCTCCTGGAAACGCAGCTAAGGGCATTTTTATGCTTATTCGGCACTGAAACCAGTGTATCAAATCTTTTATGCTAACAGGAGTTCCAGACACTCAGCAGAAAAGGAGCATCAACATTACCACCACATACTTTGAATTGCCCTGGCCTCAGCAGGCTCTCTCTAGCCCTTCTTTCAAGATGTTTTAAGGGATTATTCTCCCCAAGAAGGGCCAGGGAGATACAGAAATTGTTACAAGCACAACAAGTAATGAGTTTAACAAATCCCTCATGCCAGTTACACTTAAAATGCTGTCTTAAATGCACTAGGTAGTAACAGTAATTAAATAGCAACAGCATTGTGCTCCCAGGATTTTTTTTTCCACTGAAGGGCTGGAAAGCACTTGAAGCCTTTCTCAGGAAACCATGTAGGAGAGACTTTGCTCTCTCCTCCTTGTGAGGATGAGGAGGCAGCTCTCCATTTCCAGAGGAGCACTACACAGGTTAACAGCACTCCTGTTTTCTCCTCTATAGTTCAGGGATACAGGGGAACACAAAGTGTGATGTGAACATCTGGTGAACACACACAGGAGGGCTGCAGTAAGAGGAGGAAGAGCATTAGAAATAATTGTGTCAAAGACAGAGCCAGTCCTATGAGCCTTTTGCAAATGAGTACACTCAGGATTACCCTGAAAAATCAGCCTGCTGCAGAGGAGAAAGTAAAGCAGCAGCAGGATAACTCACTTGGCAGCACTGAACAGGTTGTCCAAAGAAGCTGTGGATGCCTCATCCCTGGAAATGTTCAAAGCCAGGTTGGACAGGGCTTGGAGCAACCTGGCCCAGTGGAAGGTGTCCCTACCCAAGGCAGGGGGTTGGAACAAAGTGATCTTTGAGGTCCTTCCAACCCAAGCCATTCTGTGATTATAAAGGAAAATAAATCATCGTTTCTGTTGCAAGTGCCCTCAGCACCATTTCAAAAAAACCAGCCTGGTAAGATCAGCTGAATTCATGAAGAGATCACCTATAGGTGCTGAACTTGACTCTTCATGGCAAGTACCGCAACAGAAACACACCCTCACCCTCAGGGGGGCCAGCAACCAAAGAAAAGCTGTTTCCTTCATCACATATTCAACAGGGTCATCTCTTCACAATTGTTATTCCGAGGACTGGTCCTTCAGCTCTCTGCTTTTTATGCACATTGTTAATCTGAGCGCACCCCATACTCCACACATTCACGAGCCCACAGACAGGACTTGCTCTATTCATAAATAGCAGAGCTCCAACAGGGAAAGATCCCAGCATTAGTCAGAGCTATTGAGAGAAGGGAAATTAGACAGCAGGTACAGAGAGAAAGCCGGAGTGTGCATGTTAACATATTTAAATGACACTGACATTTCTTCAAAGCCTTATTGGGTTTTTCATAGGCTGGGTTTTTTGGGGTATTTTTGGTTGATTTATTTTTTGGAAGGCTGCAGTTGTAAAGTTAAAATTCTAACAAAAAATGATCAAGCAGCTGTTATTGTCACGGTGGGAGAGGGTGAATACCATATGATTAGTATCCAAGCTTACTGTGGAACAACAAGAAAGTATAGCTAGAAGAGACAAAGTCAAACTAGGAAAAAAAATCCAAACTGAAATCTCACACACATACAATTGATACAGTTTAGACACTGAGCATATTGTCACAAGGGACAGAACAAAGTCCCCACGGCTGAGGAGGGACCTGTGTGATGTGCTCACACCCAGGAGCAATGCCCATTTCGCTCTGCGCTCAAAGAGAAACGTGAGGGGGATCACGGCATCCTTGAGAGCAGGTCCTGGCTGAAGGCTGGAAAACACATGGCTCCTGCTAATAAATCCCCTAATTTATTAAGGTAACTTCTCCTCATTGAAGAAAAAGAAAAGCCATACCCCTGAAAACCACACTGAGTGAACACAGCAACTAATAAATACAAAGACAACTCAAGAAATGTATGTTGTTATATCTTCTTAACTTCTTACTTCATTAGCTAAACTATAAATTAGCATATTTTTCCTCTTCTCTGAAGATCTTTTCCCCCCCCCTCCCCAAAACTGACATAGCTTCATTGCTGTTCCAAAGATTTTTCCCCCTCTCAGTCCAAGAATTAACTTGCCACTTAAAGCCTCAGTCTGTGAAAACATGCACAGACAGAGCTTTCCTGAACTCAAATGTAGGCAGTTAACATAGTTCTGTCTTGTGCTGCTTCAGGAGAAAAAACAAGGGAGAAAACCAAACACCAGACCTTTACAGAAACCATTTTTTTTTGCTCCACCAACCACTTGGACTAAAATCAGGCTCTGCCAATCCTCCCTCTATTGGTGAAAGCCAAACCATCCACCTGCAGCATCCCACTGCACCAAAGAGACTTTTCTTCCAAAAGCACCCACTCTGCATTTTCATCCTCTGCTGTACATGGACACAGGAGCCTCTCTTCAGGCTAAAAAACACATTAAATAGTTACAGGTTGAAGAACATGCAGGAACAGCAAAATAAAACTAGAATTTCTGACATTATTGTGCTGGTGAGTCACCAATTCATTCTTGTTTGTCAGCTCCTATAAGGGCCAGGATCTTCAGGGGCAGCTGAGGCCAACTGAGGTAGAAGCCAGGCTTGGGCCCAGATGCCCAGAGCCAGAAATGCCTTTTCCCCTTTTAACTGCTGGCTGCCAACAAAAGCAAGAAGGGATCAGAGAGGAACTTCAAGTGACAACATCCCCCTCTCCAGCCTCTCTCCCAACTGCAAACTCCAGCAGCATTTCAGCCAAGCCCAACACTGCCCATCAGTTCTGTCCCTCTGGGGAAGCGGCTCTTCCATCACAAAAAAACAAGGTTTCATTTCTGTCCCTGCAGTTTTACAGACTCAAACGACCTTTGGCAGCACAGCCAGGAGCCCTCTCCACAGGTGGCAGGACTGACAGATGCCCAGACCCCACGGAACAACAGCAGTAGATCAAAAAGCACCATCACAGCGACTCAGAGCAACGCAGGCGATACAGAACACGGCTTGTCTCAAGCTGAGGCACAAGTGGCTCAGGGAATTTGTTTGCATAGTTTGTCCTTCATTAAGATCCCGTTGGCTGGGATGCAGAGGGGAAAATCAGGGATGTATTTGTACTAATGGCAGGGACCACATAATAATTTGCAGTGTCTGTGCCTAAGGCTCACATGTATCACTTGTACTGAACACTTGCTTTATGTCCTTTATTCTTTCTTCCCAGTTTTTCTCTCTTATCACAGCCCACTGTGTCTTTCATACACTTTCACCTTCTTCCCTACCATGAGCTCTGTTTGAACAAGGTTTTGCAGAACAGAAAAATCTGTGCCCTGCTGGAACTAGCCAGATCTGACTCTTTTGCCTAAGAAAACAGTGTCCAAATATAATAGCAATCCTCACAGCTCAGAGCTAGGATAGTTGGTGATCAATAATACCAAAAAACCCAAGTCAGCAGGGACCAAGAGTCAAGTTTCTAATCCCTAAATACAGTTACCACAAACTCCTGTTGCTTTGGAAACTTAAATCAGTTAAAAACAAACCACCACAAGGGGAATGGAGCTTGTTCAGTGGCCAACAGAGTTTTCTCCAAGTGGCAACAGTGGTAAAATGTTCAGAAGTCCCATTAAGGAAGTAGCAGCCCTTTGATGTTTAAGTGACTTAATGCTTTTGGAAAACCAGTCTTGGTTACATTGGTGATCCAGTATTCTATAGAAAAATTGTGGTTCTGGTGCTTAAAATCTTGATGTTTGAGGAAAATTCTGGCTACGGGATAGGGCTGGAGCAGTAAAACATCACAGTGAGCAGCAAGAATTTCCTTTGCTAATCATCAGAAGCCACTGTTGGCAAGGAGCATTACAGGCTTATCCAACGGCTTCCATAAGAAATTGCTCACCTGTGCACATTTTGAAAGGGCAACCCCTTCTGCCTCGCCTCTCTTCCACTGTTATATTTAAATACATTAATATTTTAAACTTCTAAAAGCCCAAGCAATTTATCTCTTCTTTAAAAATAAATAAGGTGGGGAATGTGATCGTATTTAGAAAGAAGTACCTAGAGCAATACTTTAATGTAGATAGAAACATATTTCAATACCCCTAAAGCACACAGAAGGTCAGTCCAAAGTCACAACGGATCAGCAATTTTGGATGCCCAAAGTGACATCTTCTTTTAAAAGGAGCAGTTTTAAGAGATAAGCCTGCAACCATCTACTAATCTCCTGAAAACAGAGAGGAACAAACAGACTTCCATCACTTCAGAGAAATACTTCCTTCCATGTTTGACAATAAAGAAGATAAATAATAATAATGATGATGATGATAATAAAAATTAAAAAAAAAAAAGAGAGACAGGAGACAGACAGACATCTGGGTTATGTTCTAAATGTAATTAGAAGCCTGACAACAGGACAGAATAATGTCAAACAAATTACAAGCAATGTGTTTTCATTCGCAGGGTGACAAGTCAACAGGCAGGCAGTTAATTTTAAGACTGATTATGTACCAACTCCTTAAATAACATCAACACACTCACCTCCACGAAAAGCAACAGGGAGTCCAAACACACCATCGATCTCCCTTTGGGCAAGGCTGAGCATCTCAGCTGTGTCTGGGAAATGATGAGCGTGGATTTTAGGGGGAGTTTGTTTGTTTTACAAGGTGCTGGCACTGCTCAGCGGGTGCCCCAGCCTGTGCACCTTGGATCACAGTCCTGGAGATGCTGAACACCCTCAGCCCTCACTGACACAGGCACATGGAAGAGCACGTATAAAATGACACTACAGAGGTCCTGCCTGAGGTGAGCATCTGTGGGAGGAAAAGCTGTGTGGCTCCTACCACAGATGGTGGTCTGGTGACCACAGAAAAACCTCCTGGTTTTTCAGGCCAGCACCCTCACACCACGTCAGATGATTTCTTGCCCAGGTTCTCCAGTGCTCCAGGACACCACAGTGTGCAGGCAGTGAAGGGCTTGGCCATCTGAGCTCAGGTGCACTTCCAGGGGCTGAGGCACATCCCCTACCCACTCAGGGGCTCTCAGGCATCCAGTTTACAGGTTTGGGCAAACTGTGGCATGTTTTTACAGGAAAGCTGTGAATTTCCTTCCCACCGTGTCCATGCAGCTCCTGCATGACAGGAGTTTTCCAGCATGGACTTGCATCCCTGCTCCAAGGGACCCATTCTGCCTCCCACACCAGCACCTGCGGGGACCAATTGACACAAAGCTTCCACTTCCGAGGCACTTTAAAAACAAAACAACAAACTCCAAAAATCCTTATCGACCAAGTGGCAAAGGGGGAAGATGTGCAGCCTGGGGAGAGAGCAATTGCAGAGAGCAGCTCTCCATTTCCCTGCAGCAGTAAGAACCACCTATTTGTTTGAGTGATGGTGGCTTCACGAGAACACCAGTGCAGAGCCAAGCAACGACAGGTCTGACGTAAACGGAGGGAAAAAGCAAACAGAGTCAATGCAAAGCACTGAGGCAGCAATGGGACACGATGGTGGAGACGCCAGGCTGCAAGGAGAAACAACGCAGCAAGGCAGGATGACAGATGGAAAGAAAAGGTTACAAAAGCAGAACAGACTAGAAAGGCATATATAGGATAATAATCCTTGCCTGTGCTTCTAATTATATCTGTAATAGTTAATAGCTGAGAGGATTTTAGAAAGCAAATTTACTTTTTGTCCTCTGTGCCATTTTCTGGTGGCATTTGCCCCAAATGCCTGAAGACGAATGGTTGGTTTCAACGTCTACTGGGGGGGGGGTGTGTCTGTGTGTGTGTGTGTGTGTGTGTGGTGTGTGTAGCTGGGGTGAAACACTTCCCAGGAAACTCTGCAAGGGACAGAGCTGAATTGGTTAAAATCCCCTCACTGGGGCAGGGACAAGTGGGGCAGCCCCTTTCAGTGGAAACGCAGGTTCAGCAGGAATCTTTTGGGGGACATTTTAACAAACTAGAAAATGGTCAAACAGCACCAAACTGCAAGTTGGACATTGACACCAAATGCTCTGAATTAAATAAATACACGCACAGTTGTGGAAGGGCTGTGCTGGGGGCTGGTGAAACCGACTGGAACAATGACAACCCAACAGAACCGTGCCTGGAGAGCAGAGGAATCACCTCCTAAATTTTTTCTGGACTCTTCCAGTGTTTCTTTTGAGCTTCCCATTACCTGATTAACACATTTACAAGCTCACAGCTGTGAACAAATTAATTTAAATTAGATCTCTGAAGCATGAACTGCCCCAAATGACTCAAATTTGAAACAAAGAGGAAATGATAGGTATTAGATTAAGCAAGTAAAGATATATCCATTTTAATTGTACAGCTATCCAGTGTATAGAGTGCTCTGGAGAGGAAAAAATACTTAGCTGATCACCTTGGAAGTAGTAATGCTTAGGTTTAATCTGTAGTGTTGTCACTCTACAGAGACGAGACACAGAGAGAATTTTTATGCCATGTGTCAGACTTCAAGAAGTCAACCCAAATTTCAGAACACCTCTAACAATAGTCAATCAGGACAAACATCATAACTGGAAGCATTTTTAGTTTGAAAACACACAGATATGATGATAGCTGCAGCAGCACTACCCGGTGCACTCTGAGAATTAATGTTTCTATCCAAAGGGAAGGGGAATGTCTCAGCACTTGCTCTCTGCTGCATGATTCAGGAGCCTGAACATTTTGCTGACACCTGAATCTCTCTGATTAGTGTCTTCCACCCAAAATTAAGGGAAGGGAAAGACTTTTGGAAAAGAAAAAATTACACCGGAGACGTTGTTGTAACAGTTCTGAATATTTCCAGTAATACTTCAAATGCTGCAATGAGAGATCTTACCCAACAGCTTTTGAAAACAAGGCAGTGATATTTACCATCATCACCTTCCCCAGCTCAGTATGCTGAAAGCACATGGAGACAAAAACCACACAGCCTCGGAACAGTTAAGTGTTGGGGGTGGAGGGGGCTGGGAGGGATTAGTTTGGGAAGGTTTTTTTGTTTATTACTTGTAACTGACTCAAACCAGAAAACCATCCCAAGAGTAGAGCCCTCGCAAACCACCCTGGACAGCAAAGATAAACACACTTTGGGAAAGTTAAAAACTGGTTCAACATATTGAGCAGACATTCTCAACATCTCTGACATCTTTTGAGCATCAACTGAAGGGGCTGAATCCCAGACTGAGCACAAACAACATGACCCAAGACTCCCCACAGTGCTGGATGTGGAGGCCACCATCCTGCCAGCCTGCCTGCCCTGGGAGGTTCGGTGCACCAGGGATATATCCCTGTTCTTGGGAAGGGCTCTTTTAACTGGTGCTTTCTAACTAAACCTTATGAGCAAAGTGCCTCACTGCTCTCTAGAATCACAGAAACTTCCAGGGATGGAGCAGCCACAGCTTGTCTGGGCAATCTATTCCAAGGAACAGCCAGAAGTCAGAGCCCAGACTAAGGCCAAGTGAGAGGCAGCTTGGAGCCCCCAGAGAGTGGCTGGAGGCACTGACAGCTGCTTCCCACAGCTGCTGTAAAAACCATCAGCACTACCATGTTGCACCTGCAATTATTTTAAGCAATCAGCTTTGGAAAAACACTAAGTAAGGATCATTCCTCCTTTCTCATAACAGTACGACTTATACTTAGCCTTCCTGTCGCTAAAGAAATATTCCATTTAAGAAAGCAGCTCAGTATCAGTTTAACAACCAAGCAAACAATGCCTTCGTGTTGCTATGCCTGTTAACCTTTGATTTACAACCCCGTTTGTCAGTTTTGTTTTTGAAATTAAGATGCTTGTATGCTGAACAGTAACAGAGTTCACGCCATTAAATTAACATCTGCTATAAATAATGTGCTACACGAGAGTCAAAGAACATTTACAAAGCACTAAAAACAGGTGAGTGAGCATTAAACAGTCTTTTGCTGAATAACTTAAAAGATAAAAAGATCCTAAACATCTAAAACCAAAGCTTTTTTTATTTTGCACACATTTTTGGTAGAAGAGTCAGCTCCAAATAATTTGCTTTGTGGTGGCTGTCAGGGGAGACCCAAGTGAGACTCTGGCTGTGCTGGGGAACAGCTGATGTGGAAAACAGAGGCTTCCAGGGACAGACAATTTGTTGACCCCGTCTGTAGGTTATTATAACACTGACTGATCCCCCAAAGCAATTTTCATTAATAAGAAGTTTCCAAGACCAGTTTTTGTCCTTCCCTCACCCCAGAGGAAGATTTACACGAGATTCCTGGAGACCAATTCTGCCCTCTCTCCCTCTATTTTTTTTTTTTCTTATGATGGGAGAATCAAGCTCAGTAATTTCTTATGGATAACAGAAGAAAACAATCAGCAGGCCACATGGCATCACTTCCCTGTATGAATTTCCCGTACATGCTCTGCACAAAGGCTGTGGGATTTTTTTATTTATGTGAATCCACGGAGCTCACTGCTATCACAGTCACTTCTGCACCATTTTAAAAACGCAAAGGAAATAAAAGGCATAAATTGCCTTCTAAAACAAGCACTTTTTTTGGTGCTGAAGTCTTCGGTGAAGAAATATAAAACACAATTGCAACAAGAGCTCAAATTGCTGCTTTAGACTCTAATGGCTTCATAACAGTAATTAAGGCTTCTTCCTGACTTCATAACTATGCCATAATGCATTTATCAAAAGCACATTACCACAATGGACACGTTCACTCTTTCTGCAATATTTCGACAGCTCCCTTTGGACACTATCAGTAAATAAAATCTTATGTGGGCCAATTAAAGAAAGCATAAATCCAAATTCTCTCTGGCTATCTTGTTTTGAATCCGCTGCTCTGTCAAATCTTTTTAATGGGAAATGGGTAAGTGCTTTGAATCCAGGAAAAAACTTCCTCCCCAGAGCAGCTCTGGGATGCAGAGTCTTTCTTAAGAGCCACAGGAAGGAAGGAGAGCAGTGTTTTTTGGAGCTGTGTTTTTATCACAGGAGGAGGAGAGGTTTTGACAGCAGAGAGACTATTGTCAAGTACATTTGGACTCACGTCAAGTCTCTGCCTTGACAAATTGGACTGGGAGTCCTTCCACAGTCAAAGTGCACAACGTGCAATGCAGAGCCATTTCTCTACTTCGCTGAAGAGCAGAAGGGAATTACAGAGCTCTCTTCCCCCTCCTCCCACCCAACTGGCTCCAAGAGGCTGCAGCGAGCCCAGCGCTCTGCAGGGAAACATCCACAGCTGTGAGCAGCCTCCCACCAGCCCCTGCCCCACGCAGACCCCACTGTGTGGCTGTGGGAACACAAATCACCCCTGCAGAAGGAGCGGCACATGTGCGAAGCTCACACTGTGTAATGAGTGCTACCCAAAGTGCAAATGCAAGTGGGTGAATATTGGCATGAACCCTGCAGAGTGAAGCTAAAATTAGGGCTTGCAATATGGAAATCTGTAATATCCTCTGCACCTGGGTAGCTCAGTGTATTCCAGCCCAAATGCTTTAACTAAAGGGAGGGTAAAAGGGGCAAGAAGCAAAATACGCATGACCTTCCCTCACCATTTTTATCACCAAGAGAGGTTTCTAGATTAGACATCCTGCAGCAACAGCTCAAAAGATTTTACAGTGGAGATAATTAGGAACACATCACCCTTTCTTTGATCACATGAAAGATTATTTTAAACCAAACAGGAACACAGCTCCTGCAATGATCCTCAGTCTTTGCCATACACTTCTCTCTCTTATCTCTTAACAGCTACAGTGGGGAAAGATTGGCAGATGCTTTAAACATAGGATTATTAGTGTGAGGTCGGTATTCAAGCCAGAAGTAACAAACCCCACTTTACATGGGATGTTGAGTGCTCAGCATCCCACACCAGTCAATCCGTGTTGTTCACTCCCTTGTGTGGAGGGTTTTACACTGGTAAGTTCTGACTGCTCCTTAGCACAGGCAGAGCTGTGGGCAGTAACCTGACATTTCTGCCACCCTCCAATTTTAGTATCCTTTGCAAAGAACACAGAATTTCTCCAACTCCATCAGCAAGCCAGGCAAAGCAGCCAAGCAGCACACAAAGGAGCTCCTGGGTTTTTGTCTCTGGGCTGCTGGGGGTGAAAAGGGAGATTTGTCAAGAAACCTTCTAGAAACCCTGGGGGTGAAAGGAGAGGCCTGGAACTGGCTACAGTAAATGAGAAGCATAATTCAAATGCTGACATGTACTTCACAAAGCTGTTTGCTCAACTACATGGGAAGGAACGGCACCAACTGCAATTTAAAGTAGAAAAAAGGAGAAATGAAAAAAAGCTTAGGTACAGCATTACACAGGAGCTGTTCCCAAGGCTTCCATCCAGAAACAGACTACCAAGCTTTCATTCAATAAGGTACTGCTACAACAAAATTACCTCCTGGGCACTAATGGTCTCTTAGTTATAAACAACCTCTTTAAATAAAGGGGGGAAAAAAACCCCGTGTGTTATAAAGGATTTTGCCACACATTCCCTTCAATAAATCCTTCCTCCATTCAGTGCTTCCCAACAGGAGCTGGCCTACCAACTATCATCACCAGTAATTCTCTCCCACCAGGGGGAAAGTAAAATAAAAAATTCAGACTATAAAAATATCTCCTTTATCATAGAAGAAAGTTATTATGAGCCTCCATGCTGCCTGGCTGATGCCTGTGCACACTGATGGCTCCTTCTTTCTCCAGTAATTGCTTGCAGAGGGAGAAAGGAACAAATGCTGACCGTGTGAGGTGCCTCCAGAGACTCCAGGTAATCATACTCATTCCGTTTTATTTATAGTAACAAGTATTTTATTTATTTGATTTTATTTACACCACAAAGAATGGGTCCAAAGGTTCCTGGCAAAAGTATCCTGTTAGGGCAGCTGGGTAAGTTGCCATCATACTGTGCCAGGTATTCCCCTTCTGAACCACCTACCCTTGGCATATGCCTGAAAAACGGAAAAGAAATATTCCCCTCTAATTTCCTGACAGTTCCTACCTGCTTGGCTTGTCCTCTGCCAGCTCTGTATCACTGCCAGCTCCAGATTTCTTGGCCAGTGCCCTGCTCTGGAGAAGTCTCTCTTTGGGGCAGCCAAGGCTGAGTCAGAACAGAGGGACCAGCTGCAGGAACCTGGGATGAGCCCTGGGAGACGCTGTGCAAGAAATGCTCCTATAGGCCCCTACCCAAAGCTCAAAACTACTGCAAACACCCTTGGTTTCCAGGTTTTCCCTGCCCAGCACACACGCCTGAGACAAGTGTGGATGTGCCAGCTCTCCCCAGGGCTGCTCACACGTTCCAAGTCCAGGCAGTGGCAGAGCAGGACAGCACATCCCAGACCTCAGCATGGCAAAGCCTCCCAGCTGTGAGCCCCCTGCCAGAAGAGCCCAATAGGCAAGGGATGAGCCCAAGGGAACAAGCTCTGCCAAGTCACAGTCCCCTTCGCAGGGCTCTTCCACCAAACATGGAATACCAGGAGAGCAAATGTCTTGGGAGAAAAGTGGTTTGGACTCAGCTGGACTGGTCAAATCTGCCTCCCCAGGCAAAGAGCTGCTGCAGAAGGCAAAAAGACACATTTACCTTAAGCAAAGCCCAGCCAGAGAATTGGGTGATTTTGTCCTCCAAATGCATAAGTTTATTGCTCGTAAAAGGTTTACGTTGGTTGGAGGAACTTAACACTAATGAAGTTTTATCACTCCCTATACTCAGTTCCCAAGGGAGTCCCAGCAAAGCTTTGCAGGCAGCCACAAAACTCTGGGATTGTGCTGCATCCCATCTGAAGGCAAAACAAATCCTGCTGGCAATCTAAAACACCAAGCAGATATTCAGGATATATTCAGCCCCTGAACCAAAAAAAGAAAAAAAAAAAAAAAAAAAAAAGAAAAAAAAAGAAAAAAAAAAGAAAAAAAAAAAGAAAAAAAAAGAAAAAAAAAGAAAAAAAAAGAAAAAAAAAGAAAAAAAAAAGAAAAAAAAAAGAAAAAAAATTTCACCCACGCTTGTAAGCTGGTCACACCCTTAAGCTCTCCAGAGAAGTTTTACAGCTTGTAAAACCCTCATGATTCATTTGGAAAGAAACCACAGTCTGTGCTGCAGCCACAGCAGTGTAAGCTTTCACCAAGGGAAGAGATGCCTCGATCAACTGGACTTCGAGGGGCTACCTAAGGAGCACTAATATATGTCAGGGCCCAGCTACAAACACAAAGAAAGGTAAAAAGAGAAGGGTTTGTGCCCCATGCCCACAAGAATTTATGCCAAGAAAAGCAGGTTATTTATACAGGAGCTTTGTTTTCAGCATCACCACTCAGCTATCCATTATCAGCCCCAAAACAACAGGAGACTAATGAACAGCATGAGCAGGAAACACAGAGATGTGAAGCAAGATTTAGAGAACAAATGGTTCAGGCACCCTTGTATTTTACAGAAGGTCATTCACTGGGCCTTTATACTTCATTTATCAAATTAGATCTGAATTGGTGCAGTCATCCTGATTCAAGAAACCATCACACATCTTTTCCCTTCAAAAGGGGAAATAAACACCTTATCTCTAAAGCAGTTTCCATCAGAGGATCTCCAAGTCCTTCCCTGGCACTTTGCCTCACAAAACCACCCAGGCAGAGCTGCCTACCCTACAGATGGCCTTCAGAGGTGCAAAGAGCTCAAGTGTTTTGCCTGTAATGGCTTGGGCCAGATCTCAGATCCACATCTCCCCTGAGATGCACCTGACTGAGCCAATTATCCATGTGCTGCCCTTAACGAGTGGGATTTTATAGCCTCTATTTTTCTAGTGCTTTCCTTGTCATCATAAATATCCCAGTGTTTGCTCACAAGTTGTTCCATTAAAAACAAATATGCTGCCACTCCACGGCTGTGGAATTCGTTGCAGAAAATCATCAAGAGGACAGCACTGCCTTGCCAGCCACCTGCATCACCTCCCCCTTTAACTCTAACCCAGAGGCATGTTAAAATTTCATTATTCCAACTAAATAAAATTATTTTCCCCTGTTCCAAGACATAAAACAACCACATTATTATGGCCATTGCCACTGTGATTTAATAATTTAAACAAAAGACACACAGAATGATAGGAACATAGTAAGTAGGTACAGCACTTCATTACAGCTGGAACCAGTATTTTATGGCCTCTGAAAGCAAAGATGGTCGTGAAAATTATACGCCCAAACGCGTCGCTTCAAAATTACAACTTAATCATATAATGCTCAGCACAGAGGTTTCAAACACACTGATTGTCTTTTGTTTTTTTCCAGGGTGAAGAAAAGCCCTGAGAGATAATAAATCGCTTAAGGTATCGGTGGAAGCGGCTTACTTACGAAACAGGATTTGCAATGCAAAAAGTGAATCATGAAGCATCACCTTCACACACTTCACCCTTCCTCAAGCTGCTCTTGGAGGACTGTCTATCCAGTGGCCCCCTGCCTCCCCCAGCACAGGTCAGGGACAGCCACCCATGGCCATAGGAAAGGATTCATGTGCTCTTGGAGCTGAGATGCAGAGCAGTCACTGAAGAAGCGCAAGTGCTTTCAGAGCTCCAGACCAGGCTGCACAGAGAAGTTAATCCAGTAAAAATGCTTTGGACGTGTAGCCACAGCCCAAGTACAGCTCTCTGCCAAGACTGAGGACAATACATTAGTAACTAAAGTTTAATTATGTCCACAAACATACATTTCTAGCTGAGGCTTACAACCACATCTCTGTAGATTTGTTTGTTCTTCTAATGGTCCTCTTAAGAAATGAGTTTCGTGATCACTTTCATAGCCCAGAATACACATTTATCTGGTATTAAATTTACTTCTGTTTTGTTTCCATAGGAATTTTGCTGGTTCCATATTAATTAATTTATGTCAGAAACAGATAACACTTCACAAAGGACCCTCTAATTAGTGGCTATTAAGGGTGGGCTGCAATATGGTTTTTATGTAACGCTGGTCAGAGTATTTTCAAAAGACAAAGCCCAGTTTTAAAAAAGAAGCTATTGTCTCCCCACCAAATGATTATGGAAATTAAGGAGCACTTAATTATTACATTTGCGATGCTCTGGATTAGGCAAGATCGATTTCCAGCAAGTATCGTACCCTGTAGAAAGAAAAATCTGGCTACTTGTAACATAGAGACAACGTTTTGGGTTTTTAAGAGAAATTTTGCAGGAAGAATGAGTCAGCAGCAGACAAGCAGCCAGGTGTCTACAGCCAACCAACAACCACGACATGGGCTTCAGTGGGGAAAGCCTCACACTCTCAAAGACCCAAGTATAAGGCAGCCCCACTGAAAGGCTACCCACTCTTCCCAGTAACCTGAAAGCCACAGAAACCATGCATACTTTATCTCCTCCCATTCTCTTTCATGTGCACCAGCCTATGCTCAAGCAAAGAGCACAGGCTCTGTTCCAGAAGAAAAGCCAAAATTCAATTAATGACACCAATCCTTAAAAGCCAGCTGAAGAAACGGCTCATTCAGGAATTTTTTCTTTCTGAAAGCTTCCATGAACTGTAATAATGCAACTATTGCAGGAATTTATTTATTACTACAGAGAGATTTATTTATGAGAGATCTGCAATCAGCTTAATCTCCAAAAGCACAGCCCAGTGTAGTTTAGCCCCTGGCCAGAGTTACTCCTCTGCTTTGACAGCAGGAAGCAGCACCCCATAGCTCAGGAGCTATTGGGAGTAGCCCAGGTAACACCTCAGCAAAACCAGCCAGCACCCTGCACTCCCCCACACTCCACTTTGATGCCAGGCATTGATACGAGAAAGAGGCAGATTCCACAGGCAAGGAAAGCTGGCAAGTGCAACAGTCAGGGTGTGTGTGATGGCATGGGTGGAAGGAGATGGAGAATTGACACTTTCCCTTAAATCAGCATGGCAGGGAGGATTATGAAAGGTTGGTAGTGTGAGTTACCAGACCCTGCTCTTCTGCAAAAGAAGTCCAGTGTCAGATGGTCACAGCACAGAAGATGCAGCAGCAGCACATCTCTGTGTCTCTGCTGGGCAGAATATTCCCCCGAGCTACCAGCAACATGAGTTTGGCAACACTGAAGCCACTTGATTTAAGGCAACTGTGCTATTAAATGAACGTATTAATTTGCAGTAGAGGCAAGCTTATATTTAAAATAAAGGGAATGGCACAGGGGGCTATTTCAATTCATAAGAGGCAGCTATTAAGACAGCACGAAAATGTGGGGAGGGAAGCTTTCCAATAGTTTTTGCTACTTTCTCCCACCATGATTTCAAAGTTTGAGTAGTCAATAAAAGCACATTTCAGGTCTTCAAGGAAGCAGATCTCCACAGTGTCTCAACTCTGTCCAGCACAAGAGACAAATTCAAATGAAAGCATTGCCCCGTTCCCAAGTATCAGGATCCTGGTCCTCTTCTGCTTCTCCTTTATCGCTAGTGAACAGCCATGGTGATAACAAGAGAAGTAAGTACAGCTGTCTAGAGGGATGGCAGGTACTGCCCTGAACATGCCACAAAATTCAACACAAGCCAACACAGAACCAGAGCAGAAATAAGAACAAGCGCAGGTTTTCCACCAGCAGGAGCTCGGGATCACAGAACTGCTTCCTGCTGTCCCACCTCCTGAACTTCCTGCCATCCTGTCCAGGGAATATGCCTTTGTCCCTGACCGTGACCTGCAGAACAGAGCCATCCACCCAGACATGAGCATTAAGAATGTCCCCAGCGAAGTCGCAGTGCTGGGACAGTCCCTCCCCTCCGGGTTATCGGAAGTTCAGCAGTGCTGTGTACCCACCATGACCTTGAGAAGGGACACCCTCCATGCCTTCCTGCTTCTGGCTCCTCATGACAAAATCACTGGTACTGGGCCAAAATTGAGCACCCGTGCCCTGAGAACACAGGGAGGGAGAGAACTGCTCATCACTGCCTCTGACACAACACAGATGACATTCTGCATATTAAGCATACACAGAAAAAAGAATTTGAGCTGTTAACATTTGTCATTGCTGTATATCCCACTGAACCCAAGGGAACACAGCCATGCTCAAAGCAATAGGCACCACAGGCCCTAAGGGTGGTGTGAAACAAAAGACAAAGGGCTCATGGAGTTTGTTTCACACGCAGAGGAAACTCCCAGACAGAAGAGGAAATAGTATTTTGAAGTCCACCTAAAAGAACAGCACCAGACAACTGCCCAGGAGACAGTCAGGTGCCAGCTGTTTATGTCACAAGACCTGTAGCATCTCTGCTACACATTCTTACCCAGGAGTCTCACACTGCATCAGGAGTGCTCTTGGGTACCCACCCAGCTGTCCATATGCCAGCCCCTCTGCTGAACACGTTCTCAGCTCCACGAACCACAGGGACAGCTTTGGCTGTTGCTGACAAGGCCACAAAAAGGTCACAAGTGCTCATGTAATCCTGGAGAAGTGAGCACCTGTGGGGCAGGACCCTTTGGGGTGCAGGGGAGCCCCTGAACCACTCAGCCAGGAGCATCTCTGCCCACATCCTCCCCTTCCATTTCACGTGGTAGCTCCTCACTGGCACAGCTGCTGATTAAAGCTTACAGTGACATCTGAAGACTCAAAGGCAAATTAAAATAACCCTACACTTCTTAATCCGACTCATGCTTTTTTAATGACTGGAGTTCCTATCATGTGGAAAGCATCTCTTGCAGGAAACTGCTTTGACCACTACTGTTCATAAAAGTAAAAAGACTTGCTAATGCTCTCCAAACTTCCCACAGAAGTATTTATATCAGCACCCCTCTTTTTTTCCCCGACAATAATCTAATTCATGTGACTCTTATCTTAACTATGAAACAGCATGTTAAATCCAGGCTCACAGCTCATTTAGATAAATGGAATTGGGCACATCTAGCGAGTCATTCCTGCTGTGACATTTCTACTATTGACAGAGTTATTTCCAGGCCCAGCGTGGGCAGGGAACTGGGAGCACTCGCACCCTTCAGCACAGTCACTGCCCCTTGCTGAGGGTGCACAGAAGAGCCAGATTTTCGCAAGGGACTCTACCTGGGTCTAGTCACATGTTAATAAACATTCTGGCAGCATTTCCCAGAAATAACCTTCAACAGTTACCTAGAAACATAATCCATCAAAATAAACCTCAAAATAGTAAGAAACTAAAAGAACTTTTATTGGTAGGCGGTGTTCTACCTATATATACTGAAGAATTAGTGGACAAACTAGAGTCATTGATCAAGGGGATAGCTCAAATTAATTTAAAGGTTATTTTCTTTGTTCTTTTATAAACACAAACAGTGTTTTTAAAAAGTTTCCTTTACCTCATTCTTTCCTACTCTCTGTGAGCTCTGAGGAATAGAGCTGAACCTCGTGGGCCTCTACAGGACTTGAGAGCACCAAGCAGAACCCAAACACTTAGCAGGTGATGAGCTGAAATCAGTCTATTGCTCTAGAGCTTAACAGTTAAATCATCCAGAATAGATTAAAATTTCCCATCAAATAAATTGAAAGGTCTCCTTCAGCACTGAACAGTTCCCCTTCTCCCTATGGCTCCATCCCCACACTCCTTTTTAATCTGAATAAATACAGATGGTATTTGCATCCCCCTCTTTTGCTTTCTATTTTTTAATAAACTGCTGGGATGACGCAGAAACCACAGTCAAAGGATTTTCTTTAGGTACTCAGAGCACTCCTGATCTGCATATTGATTTCAGCTCGTAACTCTTCATAAACAAAACAGGTATGTGAATCTGTCACTGCGTGTGCTGGTGAATCCTCCTCACAGCCCGTGCACAGGGATTAACAGACCAGCACTGCAGAACACACTGCCTCAGTAGGAACTGGAATTTCCTGGAGTTTCCACTCAAGGCTGTGAAGCTGAGATACCATCACAAGTGGCCCCAAGACACTCTGAGTGCTGGGGTTCAGCCAGGCTATCTCCCTGATAACCCCTCCACAGCCTGGGGACGCGTGTGCAGCATGACATCCACATGCTGACGTTCTAGAGGATGGGAAACCAGACTTGGCTGGAGCTCATCATTTCCCAGCACTGCCTGAGTGCCACGGAGAGGGAGCTGGGCTTGGTTCACAGGGATGCGTGTGCTCTGCCTAACTGCATCCATAACAACGAGCTGCTGCCCATTTACAGCTTCCCTCCCTCCTGAAAAATTGTCTTTTCAACCAGATGACACACTTCTGATTATTAAGAAAGATCTCTGCATACCCCAGAAATTAATCATTTCTCTACTCTGCTAAAACCCATGACAATGTAGCCTTGGCTCTGAAAAATTAACTGCTACGGGTCAGTCACAAAGATATATAATTCAAAATTTTCATACATTCTTTCACTCAGGTAGAATCCCCTCTTCAACCCTTCTCTGCAATCATCAAGGTTTTATTGGATCTGGCATAAATATTCAACCCATGCTGCTCATCAGTCTGGTTAGAAAGAGATGGTGGGGGTTCAGTTCAAGTCCCAGGGCAGGTTCTCTTCACACCCATCAAATTTTGCTTTTGACCTCAGTAAAAGCAGAGTTAGACCCTAAATAGGTCCATCCACAATGACATGAGGGAGCTTGAAATGGATGAAGACAATACAAGGAAAGAGAACCTCAAAGCAAGATAGTTTAATCAGACAAGAGTGTATTCTATGCAATGAAATAAGCTTATCACCCTTATCTGCATTACGTCAAGTATCTTTTACTTCCAAAAGTCCTTAAGGCTGCAGAGTTTTCAGCTACCTTTTCCCCCCGTTTCCTCTAGGATTAATACTCTTCCTTAGCAGTCTGCTGCCAGCTGTTGCATGGTCTCTCTGGATATCATGAATTAAATTCTTGGGTTTTCTGATTTTTTCCACCATTAGAAGGACATTTATCAGGTTAAGCCCAGCTTTCTTTCCCTGTCTTACCAGCAGAGTTTTGGATGACTAATCAAAGGTCTGAATATATTTTAAAGATTTAATTCTCCCTTCACTATTTATACTAGTCAATGTCACTTTGACACTATTCTGGCTTTTCACTGCAAAAAACTTTCCAACTCCAATTCCCTTAAAACGAACATGCTCTCATAAGCAGACAAGTGCCATTTGCTCCATCTTGCCCTCCCCCAAGCTAGCTTCAGCTGTCACCAAAAACACAGTAAGCATTTTCCTTTTGGGAACTATATGTTCCTGCAGTTATATTCAGTGGACCAGAAGAGTCTGGCATTGGAAAAAGAACTATCTGATTTCTTGGACTCACTGCAAGAGAACCTGTCTCGGCCAGACACAGTTATAACCACCAAGAATTCAGTTAAAAGATACCCTGGGCAATGAATACTGGCTGTATAAAAAGTGATCAAGCATTCACCCACCTCAGATACAGCTTGGGGCTCTGACTGCCCTCTAAAGGGTGTTTCTTCCGGCAGTGAGAGAAATAAGTAACAGTGAGCAAAACTCACTTCGTACATTAGCGTGGAGGTTTTTGGTGTCACCATCCATGAACTGCCACCACTATTTCAGTATAGAGAAAGTAGTCAACAGCTCTTGAGAACCTCTCACATTTTCACCTTTCTGTTTTCAGTGTGTTCAGATCTGAAAGCATATTTTTCAGTTTAATTCACTCAGCATTTAAGGTCATATCTACTATTTTTGCCATGATCTATGTTGCCTTTTTTCATCTACATTACCTAGAATTTCTATTTCTATGCTCGGTTATAAGGAGGGAAACATGCCCTAAAAAAGCAGCTGCTCCTCAGACCTACCTCGAGGTACTGAACCTTGTAGTGCTCCCTTGTGCCAGGAGCTGCCATGTTCAGATGGCTGATCCCTGTGTGGCAATACCCAGACATCTCAGAGGACACGAGGAAAAAGTACAAAAATAAAAAACACACCCAAGCCATCTTCCTAAAAACCTGCTCAGGGCAACAGTTTTTCCACAGATAATTTCCATCTTCTGCCTCACTATGTGCCAAGCCCAGTCCTCAGGCACAGACAGCTCCCACAACTTCCAAGAGAGGTCTCCACCCAGATCTGCCTCTACCTTAGGTGCCCTTCTCTCACTTCATTAATTGCCCCTTTCCATCACACTATTATGACGTGGTAAAAGCACATCTGGAACACATCTGCAGCCTTCTGTCCCCTCCAGGAAGGGCCCAGCATCTCACTGGAATGGTACCAATGGGAATGTTATTGAATGGCGGGGTGAATTGCATCGCATCTGCTCTATGCTGTGCTTAGGACAACCTTCTCCACAGAGCTTTTCCAGGAGGGGTTGTTCATCAGGTCTTATTTTTAAAGAATCTGGGCCAAGTCATCCCTGCTGTAGCTTTAATGACGTCAATGAGCTACAGCAGGGGTGAAATTGGGCCATTATTTTTTATGTCCATATGTCCTGTGTCTATTAAAGAAAAAAAAAAAAAAAAACGCAAAAGAAGATCAAGGAAGAAAAGTTATTGAATCAAAAGACTACCCGGTGCAGAGATTAACATCTAGATGTGGAATGTTCCTCTTTTGTTCCTGCTGTACATTATAAATGTAACAGTTTATGGAAAAAGAAATACTTCTGTAGCGTCAAGGTACAACGTGAGTTCTGCAGTGACAAATTATATTCACATTTTGTATCCTGTTTTGATAAAAAAAAACAACAGAAAAAATCATTACCAGGAAAAGGCCTCTTCAGAACTCAACAAAAGTGAGCAGACACAGTTGCCAGTAAGTGTTAATGTCTCCTCTGTAAACCAATATTCATCACACCCAGCATGTCACCACACAGTAGTAAAGCCCAGTGGACCTTGTCCTGAGCTCATTTCTTAATAAATCCAAAACATGATTATACAAATATCAAAAGAGAAAAATATTATAAGGTTACACCTAACCAGTGTTTTCTGTGAGTACACAAAGCCTCAAACACCAACATGAGAAGGGACGCAGCTGAGGAGACCAAGTCTGCAGATGTAGGACACCAGCTGTGAACAGCAGCAGCAACAGCCACGATTCTGTGGGCATTTTCAGAAGGCTGAACTGCACCATTAATCTTGAGAAAATGTGCAAACAGGTTTCCCACCCCCCATGCCTCAGCCCGTGGGGTACTGCCCGGGCTGCGGACGCGACTCCGGCTCGCCCAACCACAGCCAGCAAGACCTTACAACCACAATTTCTCAACTCCACACCTAAAGCCCACTTAACTGACATTTAAGGGTATGAGTAACCACATTCAGAGGGACATAGGTAAAATTACTCACCCACACGCCTATAGTCAGGCTGATGAACCTCTAAAAGCAGATAACAACTGCCCAGCAACAGCCCCAGATCACAGGAGTTGGTGTTCAGGGCCTCTGCTTTGTAGATAAAAGTTATTTCAAAGCTTTACAGAAGATTCCTTTGAAATCTTCGACCCTAATTATCCAAGTCATAGCTTCAGTCAAAGACTAAGTCCTCCTTGCAAAAGCCTTTTTTCCAATTGCTTCCCCTTTGCATTAATGAGCTCTTTTTCCCACAATAAGCTACAACAGTTTGAGGTTTTGGTTTTGTTTTTGTTTTTATTTTTATTCCTCTCCTCCCCTCCCATTCCAGCACTGGAATCAAAATAACTTGAGATGGAAAACGTGTGACCTCCCAAGCCTTTATTTACAATATCACAAACCACAAGGGAAGGTTCTGTCCAAGTTTTCCAGCTGGAATGGGAACAGCAGGGAAAAAACGTGCCCTCATTTTTGCAGCTGTGATATTTAACACATCACAGGGGAGAAGGGTGGGAAGGAGGCAGGAGAATTAGAAGCCAGTAATGATGCCATGGAAATATCGGATGAAGAGCCTCAGCCACACAGGCAGGTTCACATGATGACATCTTTTCTCCTCAGAAATAAACAGAGCTTTGTAGATGCAAATGTAACTGCAAAACCAGTCTGACACACATTTAATGGGGTTACTTCTTCACTTCTATATTAAACCAGACTGTAAAAAACACAGAAACTTTTTGGACTCCACTTAAGTTTGTATCAGTGCTGTAATGATCTCTCTTCATGCCACCATCCCCCAAAATTAGTACAACAAAGACTTTGTCAAAAAATAGAAGCCTAGCAGCAACAGAACCTTTCTCAGATATTTAAACAGCACAGAAAAACAAACACAAATGAAGGAGGTTTACATCTATAGAAAGTTACTTGCAGCAGGAAACTGTCAGTTAGTTTGTGGTTACAACCACAGCAGCGTCACAGCTCTTTCCTCCCAGTTAAAAACCTATGTCCAAACAGTTCCTCGTGTCTTGTGTTTCTATTGTAAAAGGAGGAAAACCACCAGAAGAAAAACTCACCCCTGTTTCCATGAGAAATTTCATAGTTCCAGATTATACAGGAGACTCTGTAGACCTCTTCTTTTTGAAAAAGGATCCTTCTGTACCTTTCCAAACATTTCTGTCCTGTCTGTCAGGTCTAACCAGGTTTACCTGTAGCTCCCTCCCACCTTTAAAAGATCCCATTCCCCTTTCCTCACCTCTCAGCTCCCCCTTCTCCCTGCCTGGCACAGTAACAAGTGCCACACTAACCCACAACCTTTACACCCTGAGACAGGGGAATGTCACAATTGTGCTGCTTCATTACGCTGCCAAACAGGGCTCCTCTCCTTGCCAGTACAAAAGCAGCCATCACCCAGCTCCCTGGAGTGTTATCACCTCGATCTAACTCTTTACAGTGAGTTTTTCAATCTAGTTGATGAAGGATCCAACACAAAGACTGATTTCTCTGCATTTAGTTGGTTTTCACAAGCTCACCCCTTACAAGGGGTTCAATTCTCATGTCATGGGTCCCACACTAAGTCCCCTGGTAAATACAGGGTGCAGTAGAAGTAAGGTCCAGGCCCAATCTGTGTCCATATAAGAGGACATAAGGCTCTGGAAGGAGAAGAGCTGGTCACATTACACAGCCAGGTGTGGAAAATCACAGCCCAGCATGGCACAGGCGCAGGGACAGGCACTGCAAGCAAGGCAGGGAGTGCTGGAAGGGCATTAGAAGAAGCCAAGTGCAAAGCAAAGCTGTGCTTCCTTTTGGCAGGACACGACACACTCCTTCAACAACGTTACAAATGGCTTAGAGGGGACATCACTTCCCCAGTGCACAAGGCCCCTGTCCCCAGCCTGCCTCACATCTTCTCAGGCACCCTTGGATTCCACCTCATCTACTTTCCCCTCTTATTATCCTCCTGCCCAGTGTCAGCCCCTGCCTCTTCTTACAGGCAGAAAACATCCCATCCAGGCTTCTTTTGCTGCAGGAGCAGTGGAAGCACAAAAAGGCAGCACAGTGCCTCTGGACAGCTGGAAGTGAGGATGCTGAGGGACAGAGCAGCAGGTCCCTTCTCATTCTACACTAGCATACTCCATCTCCCCATCACACTGCGTTCCCCTGGCTCCCTGCCCAGGTCCCACAGCTCCCAACATCACCGGCACACACGGCTCACGTCCGCACTCGCGTCCCTCGGGCTCTGCTCGCTGCAGGGATTGAGGACACTTTCCTAGATTTTGAAATAGTTCCATGCAAAACACTCCCAAGGATGATTTGCAGAGGAGCATTCTCCCCACGTTTTCATTCTGTCCAGCAGTTTGGATTGAAAGACTTCAGGTTTGGAAAAACAAAGTGCTGCACAGTGATGCTGGCAGAACAGAGAGGGAAATTACCCAGTGCCTACGGTATTTTCCTGGCCATGGTGATTTAGCTTTTCGTCTCCATAAACACTGCATTCCCTGACAAGGTTTAAAACCCATTTCTCTCCCTACACTCCCTACCTGCCAACTCACAGACGTTACTCGCTCTCTGGTGACGCAAGAGCAGGGATTCATTTTCCTGTGAACACCGTTCTGGAGGCAATTTCCCCTCACCTGCCCAGAGAACTAATGACCACTTGGTCACCTCATCAGCCCTGTAAAATCCTTCAGGCAAGAGAAATGAGTGGAGCCTCAGCCTTGGGGCAAAGCAAACTCTAAGCTCTGCCAAGGATTGCATTTCTTGTCTGCTGCTACTGCTAATTCAGAGAAAAACACTCCCCTCTACAACAGCCTACAGGGGAGTGCATGACCTAAAACTGGAGGCAAAGCTCTCGGGATACAGATGTTCCGCCTCAGCACAGCAGCACAAACTCACATGGCAATTAATGCCTCTACGAGCATCAACTCCTCTGTTAAAGCTGCTGCTGGCAGCTTTTGATCCCTGAGAGACCCAGCCACAGCTCCTTCGGAGCTGCAGTGGGCAGGAAGGAGCTGCTGGGCTCTCTCCCGAGGAAATCAGGTATTCCACAGAGAGACAAGACACAGCACTGGGAACAGCCTACCCAGCCTGGCACTGGGCTCTGCTAATCCCAAACAGAAGCTTCAGGAAGGGAATCGACCTGTAGAATGACAATGAATTCACTGGGAGCCAATTTCCCAACAGGAGACAGTTAAGGTATTCAAGTCACCTCTAGTTTTCAACAATTACTGGTCAAGATATTGCATGTTAATACAGAGCTGCTGTCACTGCAGTCTCAGTGTAACTGCTGTGACCCCAAGGTATAAACCCAGAGAGACTGAAAACATTTCAGTCTGGTAAGCGAACAGTCTCGGATCCAAGCTCATTTATTCTTTCTCTTCTTCCCAGCAATTTGTTGCTCTTGAAGCAAAACCTGACAATTGTTAAACTTTAGCATCCAGCAGCAAAAATGGAAAGTTGCTATATCACAGTATCACCCCAAAGAAACATTTGGTGGAGTCAAAAACACTATTTCTGATAAAGTAAAAAAATACCACTTAAGTGCTGAGGAATGTACTGGAGGAAAACAACAAGATGCAGAACTCTGCAGTCAGGCTAAAGGCTGACACCCCATCAAAAAACTCCAGCCACTAATTTTGTAGTGGTAGTTCACACTATGAATTCTACATTTGTAGAATTCACACAAGAGGTTTGCATGGAGCTGGACACACAGTGAACCCACAAGCAACACTCCAAAGGTCACACCCTAAAGGAGCAGCAGGTACACACATTTATTAAAAAAAACCCCAAACAATCTCTTCACTTTTACTTGTTAAAAGCCACCACAGGTAACTGGTTTCCCTTCTACGCTGTTTATTGGGAAGTTCTGCATCTCAATCCTATCGGCAATGTAAAACAAATTTAAGTTCAGAGGACAAAAAAAAAAAAAAAAGAGGTAGAAACTACAACTTGATGGTAGAAAATGAGGCTGCCCAACTGTTTATTTCAATACAAGGTTAAGATTTTTTTCGAGAAAAAAATTCACCCAAGATTTAAATTAAAAATTATGTTAATTGCACATCCTGTGCAGCCATTCTCCCTTTTAATTTATTTATTTGAAAGATTTTAAATAAACAAGGATGCTGACTAAGCAGAAAAAGGCAGGGAGCATGAGCTTTCTTTAAAAAGAGGTTTATTACCAAGGCACACATCTATGCAATTTAAGCCAACCATGTCCTGTGACTGCCAAGCCCTTCTCAAAGAGCTCCTGCATTCTCCAGACTCCATTTTATCACATTTTCCCCAAGCATTTGTGCAAGTGGAACCCAAGCTAAGGTTAATCCCCTCTCACCTGCAGCGAGTTAGTATCCCTCAGATTAATTACCACTCCCCTGGTAACAGCTAATGGTTCTTCTAACCCAGACGAGAAATAACAGCCATCCAGCTGAAAAGTCAGAACCTACCTTCTGCAAAAAATCTCTCTAGATGCTTCTGAATGCAGGAGGGAGCAAAGACAGCATTGCTGAAAAAGGATGTCACTGTTGGTCCACATGTGTCAACATCCTAGAAAAAGACAGAACACAGTTGCTGAACTGCCATGCCCATGGGAAATCAAGAGCAAGAATAAAGCTGCATTTATTTTCCCAGTTATACCATGCTAATGGCTCCTATGCAAACAACATAAAGCTACAACATTTTATAATTGCACATCAGAGTTTCTCTGCAGACATCCCTCCGGTATGTCAGAAATTCAATACGTGATAGTAGGCGGCAATGAGCACCTCAGGGATTTAAAGTGTGTTCCAAGCCATGAGTCATCGTCATCTCTAACTCATGGAAATTAGGAAGGAAAAAAAAGATATAAGAAAAAACACAAGCGTTGCACTGACCACTCTCACGTGCTCCCTCTGTACCACACTTCCCCTCAAAGCATTTCCCTTCTAAACTGGGAGCTCCATGACTTCCACGGAGGAGACATCACCACAGACAAACCCAGCACATCACAGATTCTTCCAGGGAGCCCCCAGAGCCTGGGCAGGATCCCACATTTGAGGGTGGAAGCAGAGGCAGAGCTGCCCTTGTAATCCCCACAAATCCTTGCACACCTGGAGGAGCAAGGAGACGGCAGCTCCCATGGAGAACAAAGAAAGGGCTGGTGAACCAGCAGCACCCAGGAGGGCAAATCCAGCTCGGGAAAGCCCAGGCACCCCGTTTTCACCCCTAATCCAGCCACCTGCTCTCCCCCAAGGCTGATTTTTGTCAGGAGGGCTGGGGACCAAGAAGGAACCTGTAATGCTGCCTGCAGAGCAAGTTATGGGCTTTGCTCGTCATTCCAAGCAGCCCGCTGCCTTTCGAAGAGATCCCTTCAGGCAGTCTCATCTTTACCTCCAATCACCACAAACTGGTTTGAATGCTGCTTTTAAAGCAGCTGCATTGCACTTAAGGGCACACACAGGTGCTCTCCACTCCCCTCTCTACTGATGATCTCCCCAAGTATATCCAGGTTCCTTTAGGTTTTCTTTAATGTCTTGGCTTATCCTTGTTTCTCTGTCCTCCAAGCAGCAGCCAGAACAGAGCCAGGGCTCTCACAGCACTGGTCTAACAGGGTAATGGAGCAGGGAAGGTTGGGGTACATCCCACAAGTCACCCCAAAACCCACATGCTCACATTAAAATTGCCTCTATCTCACTGAACTCCCCATCAGCAGAAATATCCCTTTCCCTTTCAGGTCAGGAAGGGCACAGTTGCCCTTCCCAGTTGTCCTTCCCAGCAGCAGGAGTTTGTGTTTTGCACCGGAACATGCAAATCTGGGTCCACAACCACACAAATAAAAGTACATCTCCTTGACTGGGACTTGGATCCAAGCCTTAAGACCAGCACCCGCTACCAAAGCGTTACACAAAAAATAAATAAAACATCAATACACTCTGTTCCCTCCCCTAAAGAACCTGAAATGCTTGGAAAAACCATCAATACCTTTAGCTGCAAACACTGCTTCAGTTAACAGATAAATTTACATCTTGCCAACAGCTTAAAAAAAACCAGTAACCGATCTGTACTCTTGTAACTTCTTGCACAGCAATTTAAAAAATATAATAGTGCTTGCACAGGTCAGATTCATCCTGGAGGAAGAGCAAACGCCAGTAATGTTTCAGGACCATTAATCTCAGAAATCTCACCGAGAGCAAGCAGCCAGGCAGCTTAAAAATATATTTAGTCCACAAATGCTTATTAACGTCATTTGCTGATTCACAGCAGAGCTGGGCACACAGAACCCAAATGCCACTTCTGCTTTCCCAGACTGGGTGGTAATAATAATAATAATAATAATAATAATAATAAAGTTGGAAGTGTTGAGCATCAAGTTGCTTAACCTATCTCAAAACCTTCCATGACACAACTTTTAGATTGGAGCTGTCAGAACTGGAAACCACAGTCTGTGGCCATGTGGTTTAGGATCTGATCAGAATTTATCTGGAACAGAATCTTAGTTTTCTTTTCTTTCACTGACTATCCATCTTGCTGCCAACATTAATACAGTCAAGACCAGAAGATAAATAAAATTAATTCTTCAGGCTCACAACAAAATTAACACTGAAATTCACCACTACTTTTAAAATTACATCCTCTTTATAACGGAAGAAAAAATATTTGATTATTTGATACCTGTGCCAGTATTTTGTGTGTGAGCTTTGGGGCAGAATTAACTCACTATATTCTTAGGGAAAGCTCTAAGTAAAAATTCTTCTAAATGTAAAATGTTTCTTCCCCTAATGTTATATACAATACAGTGATGCAAAGCCCAAAGGACCTTCTCTCTAAAGCAACTATTCAAATCTGTATGATGGAAATATATTTAAATATAACATTTTAATCTTGCTTTGCCTTTGAATTTTTAAATGCCTTTTCATGAAAGCAAGCATTTCATTTGTCCTTTTAGCCATTCCACCATTAGGATTTACAAGTAAACAAGAACTGTCACATTACCTTTCTCTTTTAAAATTATTCATTATAGCTATGTAGTTTTTAACTCAATACACATCCAATCTGATTGAGCCTTACCAATTTTTACATGTTATACTGTAATTCATTCCTCAAGCACATTGGGATTTGTCCACATCCATTCTTTCTCAATTTTCCACAAGCAAGACAAGTGTCTCTAGATGCTGGATATGCCAGACAACATCCTCCCAAAAGAACCATGCACTACAACCCACACTTCGGTAAATAAATTGTAAAAAATTGAGTCAGAGCAGGGCCCTGCTCTGGCTGGTTGGCTTTGCTGAGCAGGGAACAGTTCTCAGAATTAGCAGAGCCTGGACCCAGGGGTTCAAAAGGTTTCAGTGTTTAGGTGAGGCCAATCTCAAAGCCCCCCAGGGTACCTGCAAACCTGGAAGGGCAACCACAAAGCCTCCTTCAGTTAAGAAAAATCTATCTTCCTACCTCTTTTATTCTTTTTTGTTGCGGGGTTGGGTTTTTTCCCCGTGTTGTAGATTGGGGAAGGATGACAAAAGTTCTTATTCTCAGTGACAGTAGGTCTGTAGCAATTGTGCCAAACAGAAGAACTGAGTTCTCTCCACATTTGTTAATGGTACTGCAATCAGAAGTGATTAAAAGCAAAAACATTTCTGTACAAGAGAAACTGAAAGTATTGCCTCTGGGAAAACAGAAACACTGGCATTTTCTTTGCAGCAAACACTAAAAGTAATAAATAATTAATGTAGCCTAGGACATTATGACATTTATAAAGCTTGTTTTCTGGAATAATCATAAACAATTCACCTTTACTGTATTCCCAAGTCATCACTTTTTAAAGTCACTGCAGTTTGCAGAGGCCTCGCTGATGCTATTCTTAATTTACTTATTTTTAGGTGTGAGAACAGATTACCAAGGCAAAATTTAAACTTAAAAATTGTCAGGTTTTCAGCCTCTTCTATAATCATTAACCCTGTCTGCATTTCAGAAACATTTTGTGCTAAGTGGAAATCAAATACACAGTTAAAACTGCTTCTGCTTTAAAATTAAACTCCCAAAGTGTGGGAGGACTCAGCATTGTTAAACAAGGGGCGCATTTATCCAAACCACCAGGAAAAAGCAATGCAACAAAAACAGAGAAATGTGAGTTAACGCAAGAGCTCCCAAAAGGCTACAACAGCATTTTTATTATGGGTGATTTGCAAAGAAGAACATTACAGACTCCCTCCCTTCCTTGAAAGGCTTTCAGGGAAGCGTCTCCCCAGGGAAGCCTCTGGGCACTGGAGCAGCTCAGAACCGAATCAAAGGCCACGTTTGGTTCTGGAGCAGCACGACAGCTCAGCAGCACCCAAGGCATGGGAAAGCAGACCACAGCTATTAATAGACAGATTCACATGTAAATACCTTTTGCAAAGAGGCAGAGGTGCCACAAGGCTCAGTTTTAGCACCAATGTTGAAAACACCACATTGCACTAACAGAACTGGCATTTACCTTTCCATGGAGGATGTTTAATTAATTATAAGATGCTTTCTGCTGGCTTCTGAAGGCTTCTCTGCTCAACTTCACTTTCCAGTCCTTCCAAGAGGCACCACCACACTAAATCACTTTATACTGGTGGGACAGGCAGAGCTCCCACCTCACCATTACCTGGACAAACACACCTGGTGACAACCCCAGACCACAACTCATCAGTGTCGGGGAACAGAGCCCTGCCAAAGACAGGCAATAAAAAGACCACTGCAAAGTCAGAGGCACTGACAACACTGTCTTGCAGGGAGAAATGAACCAGCAAAACTGTTCCCCAAGACCACCACAGCTGGTCTAGCTCAGCCTCCCGCTCTTGCCCAATCTACAGGAATAAATTCTAAGCCCTACCAAGTGTCAGCTGTGGTCAAACACCACATGCCCATGGTTTGGGAGCATCAGTTTCAGACCACAGATAGTCTCCAGAGCCCTTTATCCTCAGAAAAGGTGGTTTCTGTTCTCCTATCAGCCACCCTAAATCACTTAGGGGACGTAAGTAAAAATCAACAAACCACAGGGAAATAAATGCAAAATCCTGAAGAACTCTAATTGGAGGAACAGGCTCCAGGATGTGCCAGGAAATTAATCAACATGCAAGAGAAATGCAGCAGTTAACTGGAAAATACGAGCAGCCTGGAAAGGCACTGAGACCATTTTTCCCTCTCTGATGTTTGTAGCATCTGGACCCTCCAAGTGGCCCGGGGTTACATTCCCAAAGGAGCACAAGGTCCTGGCCTCACTGTAAGCAGCCAGACCCAAGGGAAAGGGAGGGAAAACAAACAGCAAAATGCTTCCAGAAGCTGCCTGGGCTCTGGACCCTGCTGTAGCTATAATGAGCTTTTCATTTGCAAAGCCCTCTCCCTCCTTCCTTAGAAGTCATTAATCCTTTCCTAAAAAAGTCTTTATTCCCTCATATGAAATGCGAAGTGTTACAACCCATCGCTCTGATCAACTGCAAGAAAAAAATATTAAGAAAACCCCAAACCCTGCACGCTGTACGCACCCTTACAAGATTTTTAGGAACCTCACACCAATCTATGTAAAACAGAAGAGCCACATTTAATATCACACAAAGGTGGCAACCTGCTCCCCACACACACCACCTTCCCAAACCAGGGTGACCTCCTGCCCCCAGGGTGGGATCCCAGGAACCACCACCAGCAGCACTTGCTCCACACTGGGATTGCTTTGGGGTGGGCAGATCTTAAAAAGCAGCTTTCAAAAGAGTCTATCTAGTGTCAAGCTTCAGACTCCCCTCTGAGAGCAGTAAAACCCACAGGATTTTTTTTCTCCAGGAGCACAAAAGTGGAGGAGGGAAAGAGAGAAGGAAAAAAAAAAAGGAAAAAAAAAAAGAAAGAGCTTCTGGGTGGGTTCAGCACCTGTGTATGCCAAAGGCACTTCATGTTTTATGCATGAGAATGCTATCACCCCAGGAAGGTTTCTAAGTGACTCAGCCAGACAGGGTCTCTACAACCAGCCTTCAGGGGGATTTTTTTTTTTTGAAAAAAAATTATTTTAATTCCTCTGTTTGATTGATAGTATTTTCCAGTCGTTTCTAGCCAGGTATATTTCAAGCAGAGAACTCTATGTCAGCTTCCACCTTGCCCCTTCCCGTATAAATGTGGCAATTAGCACAGAAAAATTAGTCAATTATGCAGTATTTCACCTTAAATAAAGCAGCTCAAGAAATAAAACACCATTTAACTGGTAGCTGACAGCCAGGGAAGGAACACAGTGGCTCAGTAACATGCTTAAAGAGCGTTTGAAATCCATTCCTAGCCCTTGATGGAAGCCTGTCCTTGTCAATGAAATCCACAATCCATAATAATGCTCGGTATTGTGCTTTCATCCTCTGTTTTATCAGAGCTCATCTGCTGATCAATGAGGAGTCCCACAGAATAACACTCTGAATTTCAATGTCAACACAGCAGTACTGTGGTAATGATCGAAAATATTTACATATTGCCTCATTGATCGTGGGGTGTTCTCTTCCAACCATCTGGCTACTGGGCACTCTTCTTTTTTATTATTTTATTTTATTTTTTAGGCCTTTACAACTATTTCAAGCAGGTTATCTTGACAGCTAACTTCCAACATTCCACTTGAATCACATTTCCCTGTTATTTTTAACCCAGGACATCAGCAACACCATTAATCAATTTCATGCCATCTCGGGGAACGGGAAAATAATTTTCCTAACAAGGACAAACCCCCAAAAACCCCAGCAAACACCTGCTCCGTGATGTGCCAATTCAGCTACAGGGTCTCGTTTTTGATGTGACTCAAGGGTGTCACCATTTCAACAACGGATGAGTCAAATGGAAATATGTCCCTCACTCTGCTACCGCTGCCAGGCACGGAGAAAAAAAGGCTGCAAGGGTAGTTTTTCCCACCTCCCGATGGAATATCCCTTGATCCCTGCAGTGCAGGGCCCTGGGCACGCAGCACAAGCCTGGGGTGATGCTGCTTTAGGAACTGCTCAGGTTTTCCAAGCCTGGTGGTTCAGACCAGGGGCTGTCACAGGCTGCAGGAAGAAAAACCAGCACCAGCCAACCTCCCTTCCCCTCTCCCACCTGAGCCTGTGCACCCCGACACCCCACAGCCCATCCCACTGTCTCCTGTGGTGATGGATTTGCTGCACCCTCCACTCCCCTGGAGCCAGAAACTGTGGGGAGAAACTGGCATTTAGCCTCAAGAAAGCCCAAACAAAAGCAAAAAGCACCTCCCTGCAAGGTGCTCTGAGCACCAAGGTACTGCACCCCCCCAGCACAGCACAACCAGTTTCCTCTCAATTCTCATCTTGCTGAGCCCAGGTTTCCATGTAAAAATGAATTTTAAAGCAGCTTTGGAAAGCTTATCCATGTGCATTCTTCTAGGAAGCTTAAGAGCAAGTTAAAATAAAATATGCAGGAAAGACTAACATCTACAAGATCTACAAGGCTGCTGCAAGAGACCTCAGCAGGGTACTTGCTGCAAATATTAATAAGGTGGCTCTCAAACAGTTGTCAAACTGATTTCAAGGAGTTTTTTAGTGGCTCCAAACCTGTTTATAATCAGAAGCTGACACTCATGGCTGCTGCTACCATAAACTTGATTTAAGAAGAATGGGAGGTCTGAAAGCCAAATTGTACTCAGTCCTTAAACCAGGAATTAAAATAGTCACTCAACATGGTTTAGCTGATGATTTTGGTAACAACATTTAAGACAAAGCAACACCTCTCTTTTTTCAGTTCTACTTTGATAACAAGGAATACAACACAAGTTCTATCAGCAAAATGACATTCAAACAACAAAAGACAGAGCAGGGAGGGGGGAAAGTGCTCTGACATATCTGCCTTTGATAATACAGATGCTCCATTAGACAGTGAAATAAATCTCCCCTTTATGTCAAGCTCCTTTTTCTCCTGGGGCACCTGTATGAAGGAACAGCCAGGAGGACAGAAGGCTCCCTCCTCTCCATCCTTTCTGCCCAGATGTTTGGCAGACATGATGTAGAAAATCTGACCTAAAGATATCAAAGTGCCCACCCCCAGCAAAGCAAGTCAAACCATCTCTCCCTGCTGTAAACAAAAGGATAAATGAAAACTGAGAAGCCAGGGCAACACAGACAAGCTGAACTAGAAAGTTTAATTCTTCAACCAGGCTTGTCCAAATATGCTCTTTCTTCTCACAGTGGCAACATGTCAGACAAAGGTGCCCTTCTGAAAAACTTATTTATAGGCATTAAATGTAAGCAAAAGAGAGCATTAAAATTTTTTTAGTCCCAATAGAAACAGTTGTGCCCAAGCTAAACACATTTCTGAGGGTATCTGATGGAAGATGTTTACTGTGTGTTGAAGTTAAAACACAGAACAATGTTTTACAAACAAATGTTTTACAATCCAGTTACAGGTTAGACAAACAATGAGCCCCAATGAGTCTGGATAAATGATCCTTAAAAACAAGAGGGAGAACAAAACAGGCTGTGTGCTCTTCTCCATCAGTTCACTTTGGTGGATCAGAAGCCTAAAAGCCCCATGTTAAGCCTGCTCAAGTAATTAACAGCACAACAAGAAAAGCAAAGCAAAACTGGAGACAGAAAACTCAGGAATTTTAGTGTCTCTTCTGCTGAATTGTGCCTGCAACATTTCCTACATCTGCTCCTGGTTTACCTCTGTTTAAGACCGAGGCAATCCTCCACCTTTGTTTGTGAAGAGCACAGAGAATGAGATGGGATGGCAGAGAAAAAGCAAGCGAGAGGCCTTCCTCCCCCTCCTGCTCTTTTCCACCAGATATCTCCGAGTTATTTACATCCTCATATCCCAAACTCCCCCTCCACTTTCACAGCTTGCAGTTTATTCTGCATTCTGGTCGAGACAACACATGCTTAGCTTTCAGCATGTTTAGGCTGGAACACCCTCTGAACGTGAGGCCGGGTCACAGAGCCCACAGAGAGAAGGATTTCCAGATGCAGAGAAGAGCTAGAAAATAAGAGCCAGAAACACGAGGCTCCATCTCTCCGCCACCCTGGAGAAATCAACCTGCTCTGTGGAGGAGACAACTAAACAGCTTGGCAACGCCTACAGCTGGTGCTCAACCTCAGATCCAGTGAAAAGATGTAAATATTTAGATTTCAATTTCATCTGATATGATAAATATAAAATCTCTATTTCCTTCTTTAAAAAAAAGGCAACATTAAAATAGGTAAGCCACCCACATAGAGAAAGTGATTCTACCGTGTTTGTACCTTTAGAAGGTTATTTAAGTTATGGTATTGCTCTTGAAATAACTTACAATCACAAGTGAAATTATTTCCATTGAATTGTCCTCTGATGTAATAAAACATACTTACACCACGTTTATCTATAAGTGCATACGTGAAATTGTTTTGCTGTTCCTTCCAAACATGTAGTGGCTGATGGCAGTCCATTACTTTTTTACCTCTTCAGAAATGCCCACAGCCCTCCAGGTTTTGCTATGGATAACTCTGACTCCAACCCAAATCATCGGAAAAGACGCCCAAAGGGATCCAAACCCAACTCCTTATGAGTACCTGTACAAAACACAGCTGAAGGTGAACTGCTGTTTACCACAGCTGTTCTAGAAAAACCTGAAATCCTTCCATAACCTTCTGCAGCACATAATGGAATTAAGGCCTCTCTACACATCCAGAGTTAAGTCATGCAAATACCAAACTTCTTTGGAGCCAGAGATAAGGCGGCCTCGCCCCTGCAGTGCCCAGATACCTCAGCATGCTGATGTGATTAAACACTCCCACCCTCCAAATTGGTTATCGTGCCATTAAAATGCTTTCCCAGGTCACTGCTCTGAGGGTTAAGCCTGAATTAGTATCCTGAAGCTCCCTGATCGTTATATAAGTGCCAGCAATCCAAACAAATCAGAGTTAACTTCCCTGTCCATTACAGGAATCCCTGTTCAGTGATGAATTACGGATCTTTCAGCAGTTCATTCACTATTTTCTTCCCCAAGTCCTCAGAGTTTACTTCAACAACCAGATGTGCCTTCCCAGCCCACAGCAAACCACCTCTGTTCCACTACTGGATTTTCTGGATCTCAGTTCCCCCCCCCACCATGATGAGACCATAGAAACTGGTGGAAAACCCCTGAGTAGAAATCCCAGTATCTGGTCCCTGACTGGAGACTGAGCTGTTTAAAGAAAACCATGACTGGCAAATCACTTTTCCTCATCACATCGAGGGACTCTCTCCAACTTACCTAATCCCACCTGTTTTCCTGCCAAGGAGAGTTTGAAGGTTCCCACCCACAACATCTCAGCACTCACCAACCTCAGCTGTCCAAATACACAAAGCCAGGACTGTAAAAGCTGTGCAGAGTCCTCGCTATCCAAGGTACTCAGTGCTCAGGCTTGGGTTATTTTTGTGGGAAAACAACTCCAAGTCCACTGGGGTGCAGATTTCTGGATGTTGTAGGTCTTCAAATCTGCCTGAGCAAGATTTTCTGGTTTTAAAGCCAGAAGAAAGAAAGAAAAAAAAAATCTACTTTGGAGTTCTAAAGCACCACCTGGGTCAGGAGAAGCCGAAGATCAGCCTGTGCTGCTCTTGGGAGACCCAGACTCTGCCGTGGGTGCCCCTGCTCCTATCAGCACTCCTCCCTCAGCCAAGGTGCTTGCTTTGTCCTGCCCTTGGTGGCACCCTGGGCACACTCAGGGAGCTGGCATGTTCCAGGGAGTGCCAGGTCTAGGGCCACCGGGACAATGACCTCGGCACTGCCGCTCCCGCAGCCCTGCCAGGCCCCCACCCTTCACTGACCCAGGCACCAAACCCAAGGGTCCTGCTCATCCTCCTCACCATCCACAGCACAGAGAGGCAGGAAGATGCTGTTTTCCCTCCCATTTCCCTCCTGCATGGTCTCTCCCTGTAAAGCCAGCACCTCCTTGCTGGGATCAGCTCAGGTGTGGCCAAGCTCCCCAGGGCAGGTTTTAGCCCTGTGCCAACTGGATTTCTTCCCTGCACTCAGATTTGCCCAATAACTATTTATTTCCATTTGCCTGAGTAACGTCTCACTTCTTCCCCCTCTGAAGCCTGACCCTGTGTCACACACTCGGGAAGAGCTGCAGGAAGGGGAAGCAGCTCTGTCTCCAGATCCTGCCATCCCTCAGGAGATCCCCTGGACCTCTCCCTTCCCCCCTTCAAAATGAAAGATACCTTTTTCCAACTGGTATCTTAGTTCTCCAATGGAATTTACTGAAGCATTTCGCTGTGAGCTTCTAAGAGGTATTTTTTTAATTAAAAAAAAATTAAAATCACCATCCAGTCACACCAGCAAACCCTATGGAAAATGCACAAGCTGGACTTCAGGAGCTCTGCCTATTGACTTGGCTTCGTGCTGATTAGAACTCCCTGTAGTGACAGGATCTGGCCCAGCCCCAGGCTAGATTGTTTTCTTCTTACATTAAGAACATCCCAACATCATCCATTACTTTGTTCATTTAAAATTTCCTTGGACTCTTGGCACGGACACCGCAATTAGAGAAGCCACATTCCCTTTCAGCTTGTGGGTGAACTCAGACAGACTCTGCCCCAGTACAATCTTGTGGCACTTGGATTTCCTCCAACACCCAGGAAATAAAGTTATAAATAAAAAGTGTTTTATTTATTCCCTCCCCCCCTTCCCTTAATTATTCCATTTCCATTCACACTGAAAACTACGGAACATTTTTGTTTATAAAATGCTTTCGGGCTCAAAATTAAATTTAGACATATTTTACCAATTTGGGGAGATAAACAAATATTAATTGCATCACACCCTACGTCAGCCAGTTTTAAAATTAAATGAGAAGGCATCTTCACCATTTAGAGAAATTGGCTGTTAAGAAAACCATGGGGTTTAGATGTTGCTTTTTCCTTCTAAGAAAATTAAAATAAAGCAAAGAGACACATTGATGCCTGTTTCTACCCTCTCCTCTTATCTGAGTCTCTAATAAAACAAAACACCTTAAAAGAAAAAATGTTTCTCCAGGGATCCTGCTGGTCCTGGAACAGGACATTATGGTGAATATGCATGAAAGGCATGAGTCAAACTGTACTCAGGAGCGAGCATCAGCTTTCACTTGCCATTTTCCGAAGCCTTCCACTCAGGCTGCCAAGACAGCAACTGAATGACAAGAGTTTTATTTGAATGCAGAGGGGAGATAAACGCTCCTTAGAACTAATTGGAGGAACCTTCTTTAAATTAGCTCACTTGAAGGATGTGCTGCTTCTCTCTTTGGCCAGCTCGCAGAAGCAGTAACAATTTGTGAATAAAAAGAGACTAATTATTTAAATTCAAAACCTTTTAGCCCCATTGTCAGTTTTAAGTTTTGAGAATTTCTATTAGGGGGGAAAAAAAAAATCAGGACAAGGTCTTTCCAAACTGGTTGCTGTCAAGTAAAATGAGAAGTTAGATAAAACTCCCACGTGCCAGATGGTAAATCACAATAAATGCTCGGGCTGTTAGATGCACAACAAGCGACAAAGCATTGACACACACCATCAGCAGCAAACCCAAAATAGAAAAGATATTTTAATAAGAAGTTGTCATTTGGGGAAAAGATCCTCGTTAAGCTCATCAGAATCAAAAGTCATACACTGAGGGTTTCTTACTTTCTTCATCACCTCACATAAGCCTGAGAACAGCCAACAATTTCAGGTGACTTACATTAGGCTCAGAGCTACAGCCAGCAAGAGCCTTGGAGTTCACTATTTAGGCACCACTTCTGACCCTTTCTGCCAAGTTCCTTAAAAAAACATTGTTAAAGGATACCAGGGAATTGCTTACTCAAACCATTATTGTTTCCCGAACACAGACGCAAGAAAAAGTTTTATTAAGAAGATAAACAGCTGCTACTGTACACGGTTTAGATGGCAACAAAAGCATCTAAGGGCCATAAAGGGAATAGTAAGGGAATTAAAAAGCATTTTTATGCATGAAGATGGCTAACATCTGTACGTTCATTAAAGTGGTACCAACTATGCTTTTAATTAAAAGTTAGTGACAGAAACTTAAATATGATTAATGAAGCCCAGCAGCCTACCAGAAGTCTGATCTATCAAAAGGAAGCAGCACAAGCTGCGTTCCCAGCCCTTGCTGCTCATTTCTTCCCCTCTCAGAGATGCTGCCACAACCAGAACACACTGCAAGGACCACAAGGCAGAAATCCTGAGACAAACAACAAGCCAGGACAAGTCTGCAACTGCGCTTTCAAGCTTGGCCATCCTTTATTCTGTATATCCCGAGGAGGTGTTTCAATTACAGAGCAGCCCACAGCAAGAACGAGGAGCTGGTTACCTGTCAGAATAACCAGGCACTCAGAGATCCATCAGCCATGGGAGGCACGAGGTCTGCCACAGGAAAAGAGGGAAAAAGGCTGCCCTACAAACAGCAGTTTCCTATTCAGCAGTGGGGGGGGAACACCCCTCACCCAGAAGCCAGTGCTGAACTCCGTAAGGCAGTCAGTCGTCTTGTGTTACTCGGGAGCACAAGGCAGTCATGACAAAAATAAACCACGCGATAAAAATACAGCACGAGCAAAAAGATGTGGGCATGGAGCGGGAATCAGTGCCATCGGAGGATAAGGAGCCCTACAGCCACAGATATTCTGACGTGCACCCAAACTCCCGCCTATTCAAGTCCTGATGTTCACAAAAACCGATCTATTGCCACTGTCCTGCTGAACTGCTGTCATGTTCAGAGCTGAGCACTCACAGATTATGTCTTCAAAGACTGAAGGCGCTTCCTGACATCAAATTTCCCACTTCGCAGCTTCCAGACACACAGAGCACACAGAAGATGGAAGCTCTCGCTTTAGAGCAGGTACCAACACAAGACGAAACTTTTTTTTTTGCTTAAATACACGGCTTATTTAAACTTCACCTCAGTCGTGGCATTTAAATAGAAAATGTGACAGGACTGACTTGTGTGGCTGACTGAGCAGGGCGCTAGCCTGAGAGGCTCCCTGAATGATGCTTCAGCTCCAGGCTGAGCACCTCAGTGCACTCAGTCCTTCTGCTTCTTCAGTGGAGCAGGAGAGGCTGGGGAGGAGGTGAAGGACGGCACTTAACGATCCCGCAGCCGGGCAAAAAGCTGGAGCTGCTCACACTGTAGCCGTGGGGCAGCAGCACTCTCCAGGATGGAGCCCAGGGTTGTTCGGGAGCACCAGGCAGGACCCCTTCTGTCAAGGAATGGGAAGGCCAGGACAAAGGACGGCCAGGCCCGGCAAAGAGAATCCCCTCTTGCAACCCATCATCCAGCTAAGGAATGGGCATTTTGCTCTTTCCAAAGGGAAAAATCTCTTCCTCCCACTCCCGCAAGGAAAAGCTCCGCCTGAGGAGCACGGCCAGCTCCCAGTCACCACCCAGCAGCGCCCTGACATAGCGGGGTCTCGAGCCCCGAAAGCCCGCGGGGCTCTCCCTCAGCCGTAATGAGTCACCGGCGTTTATTCTCTGAGGCTGCTGCGGGTCTCACCCTCCTCTCCCCCAGGGATGGGAGGCACCCTCGGGCAGCACGTTCACCCCTTCCCCACGGCCAGGCCCCGTCCGAGGGGCTCCTGGGCCACCGCACGACAAAACCTCCACCGGGGGCCTCCGCCAGAGCCGAATTCAGTGAAATTCAAGGCTCGGAGATGCGGTACCCGAGGAAGGAGGCCAGCACGGAGCTCTCCGAGGGGCTGGCTCCGGCCTCGAGCCATGACCGCCCCGTACGCTCCGGGTGCCGGGACCCGGCGCGGAGGGTGCTCCGTCCGGCCGTCCGCTCGTCCCCGGCTGTCCCCGCGGGCACGGAGCGTGTCTGCCGCCCGCAACCCGCCAGCGCACCGAGAGCCCGACACCGGCCGTGCCACACGCCGGACCTCGGTAGCGCCGGACTGCAGGTCCCGCGTCCCTGTCGTGCGGTGCCGGGCGCTGCCATGGCCGCGGGGCCCTCCCGGTCACCGACTGCTCCATCGGGAAACTTTCACCACCGCATCCCGGGCAAAGACGGACGGCCCGGCCCCGCTCAGGCCGCGGCAGCCCCGAGGTGCCGGTCGGGACCGGCCGCGGCCCGTGGGGACCGTTCCACGGCCCGGGGAGGGGCCCCCGTGCCGCACCGGCCCCTCCGCGGAGCCGCAGCCGCCCCACGGGCCCGGCCACCCCCCTCAGCTCCCCTCGGGCCCGCCGCGGTTCCCGCCCCCGCCGAAGCACGCCCGGCCCGGCCCGGGGGCCGCCAGGTGCCGGTGCTCGCCCCGCCGCCCCCCGCCCGCCCTCAGCGCCCCCCGCCACGCACCGGCTGCTCCCGGCGCGGCGGCCGCGGCTCCCGCTGCTGCTGCTGCTGCTGCCGATGCCGCCGCGGCTCGGCGGCTGCCGTTGCCTACGGGTCGCTGCCTGCCGGCATGCCCGCTCGCCGCTGGCATAATCCCCGGCGCGGGCGGGCCGGGCGCGGGCAGCTCCTCGCCCGCCGGCGCTGCCGCGGCGCGGGGACGGCGGAGGCGGGGGGAGGCGAGGCGGGCGGGCCGCCGCAGCTGCGGGGGAGGAGGGAGCGGGGAAGACGAAGAGCCCCGCGGCGGCACTGCCCTTGCCCTGCCGTGGCACAGCGGCCGCGCGGCCCCGCGGCTTTATCCGCCCGCCGAGCCGAGCCCCGCGCACCGGCAGCACCGGGAGCCGCCACTTCCTTCCCCGCGCCGCTCCGCGCTCCCTCGCCCGAGCGGGCGGGGCGGGGGCGCCGCCTGCCGGCCGCGGCGGGGAGCGCGGGGCAGCAGGACCGCCCCGCCGTGAGGGGAAGGCGCCGATGGCGCGGGGAAGGAGCGGGGAAGGCGCGGGGAAGGCGCGGGGCTCCCCGGGCTGGTACCGCTTTCCTCCGCTCGCGGCCCCGCGCTGGGCTCGTTCGCCCGCTCGGTGGCGGTACCGGTGCCCGCAGGGAGGGTAACGGCGTTTACCGAGCCCCAGCCCGTGCTCTGCCCTCACCTGCCCCCAGAGCAGCGCTGGTGACTCCTCGAACTTCACTCTCTGCAGACTGGGGTGGGGGGAATCTCAAAAAGTTCAGCGATCGTTTTATTCAGAAACCTCAGGAAAAGACCCTGGAATTAAATCTGCCGTGGCCTTTGAAAGCTTCGTTAATTTCCTGCGGTTGTTTTTAATTCAGGGTGCATCATTCCAGCGCTTCTTCCCTCTCTGCAAAGGCAAAATACTCGCAGTTTGTTTTGTAACTGCTCCCCGCATTGCCACACTAAATTGTAGTCCACATTACAGCTTCTTGCGAGGCAGATTATGCCTAAACCTATCAATGCTACAACGAGACGCTTTTAAAATCTGCTCTCTAGAGATGTGAACAAACAGAAATTCAATTTTCCAAAGTTTAAATCTCACAGCTGAAGGAGTTGAAATGTTTATTATCATAGAGAAAACTATGCATGGGAGTGTCTTGCAAGGGCAGACTGAGGCAAAGGAGAGCCTGGGGCTCCAGGCAGGACCTCGTAGATCTGGTAAGGAGATAAATGCCAACATAGCTGGGAGGTGTCAGGTAAGAACACAAGAGGAAGATGACTAAAGTCCTCAGCAGAGGAAGTATAAGCTTCTCTGGTTCTCTGAAAGTCCTTATGTGTCCTCAAAGAGAGAACAAGGCAATTTTCTCGTGTTAAGGGGAAGTTGAAAGGGGATTAAAAACATAAGGACAGTGTCCGGCAAAGGGCAGGGCCAGCAGTCCTGGTTCCCACAGTAAACGCTCCCTGTGCCCCAGTTTTTGGTGCTTCGGGTCTGATTTTCAGGAGCACTGAGCATTCAGGCCTCCCACTGATTTAATCTGGAACTGCAGAGCCTCTGCCCCTCTGATGAATCAGGCCAAAGGCACCACGCTGAACAGGTCACAGTTATTTGAGAAGGTTGGCCTAGAAGTTTACTAAAAGCAACACTTCCCCCCCCCCCCGCCCCGAACCTTCAGTGTTATAATAGAACAGAAATAGCCTAAAGAGCTCCAACAGATGGAGGAGGACTTTTGATTAAAAAATAAATTCTGACTCACAATTCAGGTTTTGGGATGTAATAAAAAGGAGTCCATGAATATGAATAGTGCTGGAAAGAATGGAGTGGAGATGAAGGGAGGTTAGAAGGAGAGGCAGTGAAAGAGCTGAGCTGATTTACCTACTTGCCTCTAATGTCTGTCAGGAAAATTCTTTGGTTTTGCTGTAGCACTGATGAAAGAAAACAAGACCATTACTGGACTCATGAAATTTTCCTGTAATGGATTCCTTGGAAAAATCCCGCTGGCTGACTGGTATTTCTGAAGAATGCTTTAAAACTGTGCCTGTTAATAACAAAATAGTGGGAAAACTGCACATGAATAGAGCTAAGCAGGGAAGGGATTCTATTTCCTCGCCCTTAACCCCTTGTAAGTAAAAATTACCAGTGAGAACATGGAATGCCATCAGAATTGTACATCTCTTTGTGGACACTGGAAATACATTGGAGCAAGTCCTCTCCAAGCATTCAGACCCAATTTCTGCATTTTAGAGTAAAGGGGAAAATGAGTAACTACTATCCTTGACTTCTGCCTGGCTCTGATCTTGCACTGGAAGTACCCACAGGGCAGAAGGGGTTGGAAAAACGACAACATTTTTGAAAAGACCGTGCATGGGTAGGACAGTTCTTCATCAAATATCTTAAACCACAGCACTCTAATTTTAGAATCAGACCTTCTCAGGCTTCCTTTATGACAGCTATTCTGGCCCTATAATCACATCACTGGTGGCTAAACATCTTGAACAAGGACAGAATTTGAAACACACAATATGATTAAAACCTACATTATCGCTGATGTAATATCCCAGAGCCTATTATTGTACTTGGGCAGGAGGACAGAATCTAATTAAACATTTATTAAATATTAAAATACAAACCAAAGTATCAATGCTGGACAGTAATGCAACAATATGTCAACTGGCAAATATGTATTTTTCACCAAGAAAAATCCGTTTATGTTCACAAATACATGAAATGTACACGAACAGAACACTGGCACGAAACCCAGTCTGGCACATGGAACCAGTAACTTCAGGTAAGGAGTTCCAGTCCTGGAGTGTCAGCTGGAGTCGAGTTGTTCACTGGGAGACAAGGGAGGCTGCTGTCAGGTGAATCCTGGTGCTCACAGTATCAAAACACCCCTCACTGTGACTGCTGGGAGACATCAGATGAATCGGAGCAGGATTTTCCTGCCCCAGCCAGCCATAGTGCAAGTACTGCTCACAGTTCTGTCACAATGAAAAACATCCATTAAAGGTTTAAATTAAAAGGATTTACCACAGAACAGCAGTTCTCTTCAACACAGGTAAGTCATGTTGCTTTTTGTATTAAAAGTCCAAAATCTCCTCTTGGCTAATATTTACATCACACCATAAATATTTATAAAATGGTGGAGGAAAACCAAGTGCAAAAGGGTAACACTATCATTTTCTGAAAACAAGCTGCCTTTTAGTTTCTTATTATAAATTGAATAACACTATTTAAAAATAATTAATATTTCTAAAAATATTACAATACAGGATAAACATTGATTTCTCAGGTGTAACAAAAATATGTTTAAAATAGAGGTGGCTGTTTGAAGTACAAAATATTGCTGTTTGTAAAGGGTAACATGGTTGCAAAACTACTTTTCAGGGTTTATAAAAATACAAAACAATTTGCATTTACTGAGTGCATCCTTATATATTAGTGCAAAAAAAAAAGTATATTTGCAGTCAAGAGAGAATTGTCAAAGATTCGCAGAGGTTCTTAAAACATGAAATCTTTTCAGAGTCATTCGTATTAACCCCAAATCTCTATTAATTCTTTCCAAACGATCTTCCAGGGCTTCCTAAAAGAAGAGTTAAAAGAATAAAAAAGCATTAATAATAAATCATAAAAGCCAATGATCCTTCTAAAATTAGGAAACTGCTATCATTCCTATATTCCTGGTATCCTTTTTGAGGCCTTGGGAGCATTCTGTTATCACCCAAAAACCAGAGCCAGACCTACAAACCTGTCATGTTATTTTTATGTATTTGTTGGCTTTTTTATCATGTGACTTATGAAACTCCATGAGAGAAATCTGCCAGGAATTAGGACTGATAATTAGGGAGGCACATTTAGGAAACAGCTGATCACTGCAGCGAGTGGCAGTATCGATTTACTGGAATGCACTTTTAATTTCAAATTGCTAAATTGGTAACACGCCCTGGGATTACAATTTAGGAAATGCTGAAGTCGAAGGCTTTGTGGAGAGCTCTAAAAGACAACTTTCAGACACTTGTTTTTATTAAGAGTCTGCAGAGTTTTCCACAGAAAGCACTTCCCTGTATTCCACCTAAACTACTTATCTTCTTACTTTCTTCTTTATACTTTCAAGGAGACAAAACCCAACCAAACAAAAACTAAACTTTTCAATTTCTCCTACAGCACAACATCCTCTCTGCAGCTTCAGGGATCGATTTCATAGCCACTGCATTTTGTTAATGCATTGCCTTTATCTACCTCTCAGTGTTAGTACCAGAACAGACTCTTCTTGCAGTAATTTGGCAATGTGCATCCCATGTACAAAAAATAAAAGATATAAACAATATAAAACCATAACATAAAAATCAAAAACGATATAATAATCCCCACAGTAATCACACTTACTACCCAGAGGATCCTTTTTCTACATTATGTATTCTCAAACTGGGGAAGAACAAAAGAGAACAGTAGTACAGAGAAGCTTTTTCACCTGATTTAGTCTCGCTTGCAAGGTCATTCTTCCACCAGAACAAGGGATTCGGCTCAGTGCAGCCTCAATCTAATAACAGAAAACACTTCAGCTGTAAATTAGTTTCAAGAACCAATATGAGCCTTCCTAACTCCTCTTACAGAAAGAGAGGTGAGGTGTATGAATTACAGATACATGGAGAATTTTGTTCTTTAACACCATAATACTGTGCTAACCCCCACCCACACTGTGTTTGTGTTACAGTGACTTTCCTTTAATGAATTCAGGGACAGGGAAGGACTGCAAGTAGAGCAGGGAAGGATAATGGCACATTCCTGATGTGACACTGAAGTTGTGCATGAATTTCAGCCATGCATTGCATGGATAAATGGCTCCATCCCTCACATCTCATACAACAATTATGATTTCTCACAACTTGAAAACAAAAATAATCTTTGCCTGTTGCTTTTCGTGAGTCAGCTCATCAAAAAGCCTCTCTGTTTCAGCCAGAGTTGTAATCCTTGCTGTGTATTTGAAGTCTTCTTCACAAGGTGATTGCACTGCCTCGTATCTCTGGCTCCTCTCGTCCCAAGCTGCCGCTTTCTTCATTCCATTACTGACGGATTCGGCACAGGAGCTGTGTCTGACACCTGAGTGCTGCCTTCCTGTCAACAGAACAGGAGTCTTTTTATTTGTTTTGTTATTATCTGGGAAATTGTTACACAGGACAGAAAAAGAAGCTAATGACAGCACAAGCAGTGTGGTTTTGGCAGTGCACGAACCGAGGAGAGGGACAAGCAAAGCCTCAGTCACTTGCCTTAAACAGCTTCCCGAAAGAATGCAAAACATTTGTATGGGTCATCTTTCAAGTGATCTTTGAAACACAGCATATTTTTTGGTTAACAAACAGATTCCTGTGTTGTACTAATTAGGAATTACTTTTACTGGTACATTTCTAAATATCACCAAGCTGACTGGTTGTCATGCAAACACCAGTCTAAATAAGAGCATCAATAAAACCAAAAAGCAGAAAATTGTGACAAGGAGTACAAAAGTGAGAAAAGATCAGTCATTTCAAAAAATCTGAAACAACTGGTTTTATTACAGTTACTCTTTGCTGTCTGTAATGCAATGTTTAGCAAGAGAATTTTATTAGTATGACTCAGTATGTACATCTTAATATAGACCCCACTAAGATATGCAGTGTACAACTGAGTTAAGCACAGGGAAATATATTGCCCTTCTTTCTCAATTTAATTATTTCTCTTGTTCTGCTGTGTTTGTGCACACACACGTATACATAAAGATAAAATACTGTAGGAACAGGATTTCTCTGTCTACAGGAATAAGCCAAGATTTAGAGGATTTTTAAAAGCTGGACTTCACAGAGTAAAGAGTCAGCTTTCCAGTCAAGCAGCTGCTAGCACTGTGGAAAGAATCGTGGTACAAAAATAAAGAACGGTTTCCCTCCACTTTGACAGATTACCTTCTACATCATCTAGTGAGTGAAACTGGAGCCTTTTCCTTGGATTATTGTGCTGTAAAGTAGAAGTAGGACCAGTTTCCAGGTCATCTAGAAGTATATCAAATCTACAGAGCAGGAAGCACACAGCAATTACTGGTTAGAAATCATGTATCACGCAATACATTATTTTCTACTTTTACACCTTTTGGTTGAATAAACAATTTTTTTTTTAGAAGAAGCCTGTAAGTCTTCTAAATCCTGTTCAATCATTCTAGATTTTCCTTGCCAGATTTTAAAAAGTACAGCTTAGCTTTATATTCAGAAATCTTCACAACTCATTTTTGAGGACATTTAATGAACAAGAAACAGCAGCATTAAGCCTATATAAAAATCCTGCTTCTCTAGTAATGATCAGAACACAGCTGTATTCACCAGACTCGTACCTTGTCACTGTGTTTTCATTTCTGCTAAGCAAATGGCTAAATCCAGGAGAGAGGTTTTCTTTTGGAGATCGTTTTGGGCTGTATGTCACAGACACTGGTGCCAACATTATCTCTCTTCTTGCTGCAAAAGACAAAGTATGTTTATCTACCTTAAACTCCCCAGTGCAGTACCTCCCACTCATGTGCTTACAGCTTAAAAGAATGCTCCTCAAAGCTGTCTACATGTTTAACTAAATTAGATGAGAAGAGCTTCACAACATGGAAAAATGAAAATAAACTCAGAACTCTCACATAGTCTGTGATTACAGACATGGTTTTTTTCAGACTGTCGGAACAATGCAGAAATCCTGTCTCTATCTTTCCATCTTCTAGAGCAGCCTTTCATGATTTGATTCTACTGTTTGAGTAACACAAAGCAGAGCTGAGAAAAGCACTGACTGGGAGTGTTGGATTTCCTGTTTGCAGGAGGAAGGGACGATGACCTCTGGCCACAGGGGGAGCTGAACCGCTTGGGTCTGTGCTGGTCTTTCCCTTTCTCTGGAGATCGGTTTGCAACCAAAGAAGGTTCTACAAACCCAACAGTCTGACGTCGAGTTGATGGTTCTAATTAAAAGAAAAGAAGTTGTTATATTAATCAATTATTTTCAACACAAGAACTCACAAATATTCCCCCGAACTCAGCTTTTTCTCCCTCACATCAATGTATTTGTGCTGTTTAGCTCAAGTCTCTCTTCCTACTCCTGGATCAGACAGTTTAACTCATGAAAAAGGATCTCTGCAGTGTGTGAGGGAGAAATGATGCTGAGTAATACTGCTTAATAGAGAAACAGTAGAAATCAGGCCAAAAGTGTCTTTTGGGAAAGGCTGGAGGACCTGCCTGAGGCTCAGAATATAAGCTTTTAAGAAAGACTCAATGTTTTCTCTGAATCAGTGTTGTTACAACAGCTCAGTGCACTCCCACTTCCTTAATACCATTCCCATATACCACCACGGAAACTAAAATGGATGTACAGCAGCCAGAGCTTTGTTAGGACTCCATTAACATGTTTATAAAGACTGAGATATTCTTAGAAAAGGGGACATTAACTAGTCTCCAGCTTGAGACCTAACAACAACCTCTGCATTCCCCCTATTCTAAACAAATCACTTAGATATCTAACTTCGAATTTTCTTAGGAGAACCCCAAAAATTTGCATGCTAAAACTGTTTTTATTCCATCACTGAAGCCTGATGGACTTGAATGCTGAGAATACCAGAGCCAGAAGACATGCAAACAAAGAAAAGCCAGTAAAGACATGTTCAGGAAATACAAAAATAAGAGTTACTAGCTGGTGCATCTTCTTTTTCTGTCTGTGTACCCCAATCTTTAAATACTTTTCCTTCTTCAAGTTCTTTAAAGGCTTTTATAATTGGTGCTTCTGACATCTCATTTTCTTTCTTTTCTATTGTGTTTGTTGAAGAATCTTCTTGTGAGGAGTCTTTTTCCGGAGGAGAATGATGCCTTAAAGAATGTGAGGTGGTGGAAGGAAAAAAAAGAAGATCAAGTTTTGTATTTTGGGTATTACATATACCCAAACATGAACAGAATAAACAAAAACATGAAGACATTTAGTTTAAGATTTTCAGTAAGGATGCTTTTAATTTCAGCCAAGAACCCCAGAGGGTTGTGTTAAGAGTCAATTCAGGAATCTAAAGTTGAACAGTGAGAGTTTAATTTGGTGGCTCAACCTGTTCTCAGAACTAACTACGTCCTGACAAGGCTTTAGAAACTTCTAAATAAGAAGACAAACTCCCAAGTTACACCTGAAGCCTCCCACTGGTGGAAAGCAGAAGCCAAGTGCCACAGCTCACACTCAGTACAAGAGAGCACACGGTGCCCAAACCCAGAGCAGCTTTGGACACAAACACCGAGAGCAGCACAAGAGGCAGGGCAGGATTTCTGCTCCTTCACAGAATGTGCTGAAGGCTGCTCCTGTTTGTGTCACAGCAGGTGAGGGAATGAAGATTTTAAGGAATTTTAAGGAATTTTATAGCACCTACAGCATTGCCAAATTTTTTGAGAACTCTATTTAACAGGTACAAAATCTAGAAACATGAATCCAGTCAATTCTGGATAAAATTTTTTTAAGTGTTCCACTTTATTACTTTTTAGAAGTGTTCCACTTTCCATCATGGTGGGCACTGAAGGAAACCAACTCACCTGGGAGGAATATAGGTTTCTTCCAACCTGTTGTCTTTGGGGCTTTCCTGGCCCTCCAAAGGCTGCCCAGTGAAAATGGAATATTCAGCTCCTGGTATCAACCACTTTCTCCTGCTGACATCAGGAGTTCCCAACTTGCTGTGGGAATAAAAAGCTTCAAAATTATGAAAAGCTTTGGAGTTTGGGTTTTTTTTGTTTGTTTCTGCTTTGTTTTTTAAGAAAAATCTGCAATTTATTCCAGTAAACAGAAACGAATATACAATAAACTTGTAAATACTGTGGAAAAAATAACTGCTTTTTAAAACATGCTTGTAAAGTAAAAATAAAATATTTGGGAAAAAAAATCATATGTTGAGGTTTCAGTCTAAATTACACAATATGCTCAGAATGCAGAGCTCCACAAAGATCTTCCTGTAATTTAATGCTGCTTACTCAGCCCAAGGTTTGGGTTGCAAGTAGATCTCAACTAATTAAATGAAAACATTTGGTGGAGATTACTGCAGTAGTTCAGAGCATCTGATCTCAGCTTTCCTTTGGACAACAATTATTAGAATAATAGAAAAAACAAGAAAAAACCAGCACTGATGACCTGAGAGTGATAAATATTAACTAACAAGCATCAATTAGTACATTATTATCTTGAACTATCAAAAGAAAAATGTGATTTCTATACACAGGAAAGAAGATAATTAGGAAAAAAGGATCTTGTTTACCCAAGCTATGACCTATAGGCGCTATTCTGTAAATCTGTCCTGCTGGGCATTCAATTGGAATGAGGCTTTCCTTGAGCCTCTGAGATCAGTTAGAGACAGATTAACTTCTAAATCCATATTGGCTCTTGGGTCCCCCTCCCTGATGAACATGGTCTGCCATGTCCAGGTCTTCCTTTTTCTCTTCATTGTTGAGGGGTCTGGTTCATAAAAGAGCTTTAAGCAGAAATCTGTCCCTCTAATATTTTAATACATAAATTATTTCCATCTTTGTAATCATCAATGTTTAAATCTCCCCAAAGTACTTCTGTTCAATACATCTAAATGGACATCCCCAAATCACATGAATTGTCATTTTGGCCTCCACAGCATCAGTGCTGAGATGGGAAAGACACTGAACAAGCCATAACTGAGTAATAAAAACCAAAGGGGGAAAAAGCTTTCCAGGCCTTTAAAACATAAAAAAGTCCCTCAAACAACAAACAAATAAAACCAGAGCACAGATCAACTTGAATTTCTTTAACATAAATTCCCAATTCAAACCAGAGTATTCATTCTAACTGAACTTCCACTCTACTCTCAGGATACCTGTACAGACTATACTTAGAACCATACCAAGCAGGAATCAGCCTTTCACACCATTGACACACAAAGAAAACCTCCAATGTCTAATCAGACTATGAGATTGTATTCCCAAGATCTTTGTGGAGTACAGGAATTCAGCTGAGCAGTTGGGACCTAGCAAACACTCATTTGGGAAGGGAAGGGACAGTCTGCCAAGTCAGAGATACATTATCCACAGTATTTATTTGGGTTTAATAATTTCTTGGCACATCAAATCTCTGGATTACATCACATGTGTTTAATCCATTTTAGCCCATGGAGTGACCTCATCTTGATCCATTTTTAGCCAAACATGTTAAAAGCTGTTCCAAAACACATTGTTTTCATGTTTGAATATTCACTTACTTGGCACAAGAGGTTCTTACACGACTTTCACTTATATGGCGAAGTTTTAGTGTATTTTCATGTTCCACCTGCTTGAGCTGAGCTTCAAGCTTTAAAATTGTCCTAAAAAAGATGCATTATGAGATGATTTAAATGGCATAAAAGAAACATCATATTTCTTAAGAGTTTGCTCATTTTTATTCAGATATTCTGGATGAAGCAGGAGAACAAGAGCAATTGCTGTGTTTCTGTCTATGTATCTCTGTTTGCCTAAATATGGATATAAATATGTATTTGAATTTGAAGTTAAATAAATCACGTAATCTGGCCAGCAAGACAGGACCAGGAGATACTGCTGTGGAGGCAGAGGGAGTAGAAAAAAATGCATATCCTAAATTAATGAGATTTTTAGTCTGTACAAGCAACATAAAGCAACATGAAATTCTTCATAAAATGTAATTAAAATTGCAAGATCTACAACCCTCACACTCTAGGAGAAGTTGTTTAGGCCACAGGTTGTATTTCATATTGTTAAAACAATAATAAGTTTCACAGTTACCTTTTCAAATCAGAAATCTCCGTGTTTGCATCAAGCAATTTGTTTTCAGTTGTATTTAACGTATCCTATAAGGACACAAAGAAAAATGTAAAAAACCCAGAAACTACAGAAGTGCATTAAATAAAGCCCAAGTAACTCCACGTCAGTCTTGAAAACAAATACATTAAATACATCTTCCTATTCAAAGGGTCCATTAATTTCTTTGGCTTTGACTTTGCAGTATTTTTGCTGTCTGTGACTGGAAAATAATAGATTCCAGTTTCCTTCCTTTTGCCTCCAGGACTCTGAACAAGGAAGTTATCAGTACAGATAAATACGGATCTTTCTCTTTGAGCTTTTTCAAAATATTTAATTCAGCTAATTCCGTGGCACATTATCACAAAGTTTGCATGTTTGGGTTTTTAATTAACCAGTGTGTGCCTACCTTTACTCTTTCATGTTCTTTTCCAAGGGATTCGTATTCTCCTAAAAGCTAAAACAAAACAAAAGAACACACAAACCCACAGTGAGACCACAGCCAATTAACAGTTTTGTTGGCTGCTGTAAAATCATCTCAACAGCTTGTCTAACACATGCAGAAGCATTACAGGGGATACAAAATGTACTTTAATAGTATTTGTTAAGCTCTTCTTATCATCTTTTAATTGGAACAAAAAGTTATAGACAGGACAAGAGGAGACAGCTACTTAAAGAACGTATTTCTAATTTTCAAATTATTTGTCTCTAAAGAAATGGAATGAATGAACCAGTAACATTCCTCAGTGACTTTAAAAGTGACTTTGTCTTTTGAAATTTCAATTGTAAAAAAGAAGTTAAAGCACGAAATAGCTTTTCCAGCCAATACCCACTCTGCCAATCCATTTAAGCATTCCATAAAGCTTTTCCTGAAGAATCAGAGGAACAACTCCTTTGATTCAGTCTAAAATCATACACAATGAACAGTTTCAGCACGTTGGGATGAGGTATGAAAAGTTTAGTCCATCTGCAACAAGCTTAAGAGAGGAAAATGACTTTCCAAAATAATTTCATGTCATATCTTCAAAAATAAAATTAACTAAGAGCACTTAGAGTAATAAAATTCCTGAGACAGACTTTTGCAAGGGTTACCACGTCGAGTGCACACCTGCTGCCTTCAATAATTGGTTTTAAATATCCTTTAGGTCCATAGTGCCCCCCAACACCCAGCCTAGTAAGGAGTCAGCTGAGTCATTTCTGTTTCCTTAGTTGAGCATTAAGACTTTCCAGTGGTAAACTCAGAGTATTTTTCACACCCAGGACTTGCTGTCGTGCCCCTGCCAACACCATCGTCCATTTTCTTACTCACATTTTGAAACATTTTGTTTTCTTCCTGGAGCCTTGTGTTTTTATTGTCAGATAACTTGTAAGCCTTCTCAAAAGCCTCCTCCAGCTCCTTAAGCCTCGATTTCAGGCGGCTGATGGTGTTGTCCTTCTCCTTGTGGGCTGCGCGCGTTTCCTCGAGCCGCTCCTGCAGGACTTTGGAAGTGTTACTGATGGCACAGAAACGCTCCCTCCAATCTGCCTGGAGGACAGAAAACATTCTTTAGAACTTTAAAACATTCTTATTCCCTGGCAGATTGTTTATTTCAGTTCAAAGAATAATCTGAAGTCATCTGCACAGAAAGCAAGGGTATACCTGTATATAAACTATACAAGATTTTTGCTCATTTCTTTGACTTAGAAAGAATGAAAATAAAGACTAAACCCTCCAAAAATGCATGAATTTTATAGGATTTAAAATATCTAGAGGTGAGGCCTCCAGTCCATCTGACTGACTTACTTTCCAGTATAGAAATATGTCTAAAGAAGGTCAAATTAGTCTCTGCAGGTGTCTAACTTTGATGACGAAGTGTCCAACTTTCATGACAGTGTCATTTTGACTAATGAATGCAGCTATGCATTAATTTATGCACAAGCAAACAGGTCTGGCCTAGCTAGAAAAGCTGCAAATACACCCAGAGAGAGTACTTTTGCCCCAGCATAGGTGAGATTTCTTCTATCACAGCTCTAATAAGAAAATAATTAAAACAAAATAAATAAAGAAAATTTGAAGAGAAAGGTGATAAACACATTACAGTATTTCACTCTTAGAGACTTTGTTTGATCCCTGCTAACATGGAAAAAAGTTCATGAGCAAAAGTCATGATGATTCAAGTAGGGAATCCTAAGAAACTCAGACAGGAAAGTCACTATGTAACATGGGCTGATGTTATACATTAAGGGAAAGGTTGAAATGCTAAAAATAAAGAAAGTATGGAAACACTGATCAGCTTATTAATGAAAAAGTTCATTCTTTAACCCTTTTACTTAAAAAGCAACTTGAATTAAGAACATACACTTACCACTTGCTTTTCTAGCACATTATTCTTATTTTCGAGGGCTTTTATGCGAGCACTTGCTTCATTCAGAGCTGCATCTAACTGGTCACACCTATTTATAACACACAGATTAAACCAATCTCTTGAAATCTTCAAATAATAAATCTACATTCTACAGCCTTTTTTCCTCCCCCAAGCATCCCCACGAATTTTGGTGCCCAGCCTGTGATCTCCTCCCACGATCTTCAGCCACTGCAGTGTCTCTGCTCAGAAAAGCTGTGGTGCCCTGGGGGGTGAGCAGGAAACTGGGAACACACCAATTCTGTGAAGTATTCAGCTGTCTAAATTTGCAGTATGTATTTTGACTGGCAGTAATTCTACAGAAATCACATTAATATTCTCTGTATAGCAAACATCCAAGCTGTAGCTAATGGAATACACAGCAGGGGCACACAGACTCCAGGGTAAAGCCACCAATGAATTCAGGACTGGTCCTGTGTCTCCTGTGGTTCTGACATGGAAGGTACAGAAGGGTGATGTTCACCAGCACGACAGGAGAGCACAATGTTTCAACACAGATCATTTCATTACAAATTGCTCAGGAGTACCTCTGCCTGCCAGCCATTCCTGAGGAAAGCTTGTACTGGCTCCAGCAAAATTCAGGTCAAACAAGAACTCTGGTCCAAACACCACATTTGCTGTCTAACAATAGTGAACTGATCATCACAGAAGCATGGAACAGTTTGAGTTGGAAGGGACTTTAAAGCTCATCCAGTTCCAACCCCTCTGCCATGGGCAGAGACATCTTCCACAAGAGGAGGCTGCTCAGGGCCCTGTCCAACCCCTTAACCAGAGATGGGGCAGCCACAACTTAGCAACTGCATTAAATAATGCAAAATTTATACTTAACAGGGAAATATTAGTATCATAGATGCATGAAATCTTCAGAATTGAAGAGCCACATAAACTTTTCAAGATACTCCAAACAAGGATACTCAGTCTTAAAAAGAGCACCACGTAAAGAGAAAGACAAGAAGGACAAAGAGCACCTGTCAGCAAGACTTTGATTGATTTTCTTCAGGTCCTCAGATGAAGCAGTTCTATGGCTTGACTCCAGCTGCTGTTTTAAGCTCTGTATCTCAGAGTCATAGTAAGCTCGCAGATCAGCGATGTGTCGAGCGTGTTTTTCCCTCAGGTTCTGCCTAATCCTATTTTCAATATAAGAATTTTTAAAAATTCCAGCCATCCACATGACCATACACTGCTGGATTCATTGGCACATAATGAACTCAGCATATAAATGTCTCTTACAAAACTCTACTTGCATTCAAGCTAAAGCAAAAACAGCTTTGTCATCTAAGGCAGAGAGATATTATGATTATTATACACAAATAATATATACAAACACAATACAAAGCTTTACTTTTTTACAAGCCCTCATACATGGAATTTATGCCCTGCTTTTTCCATGTGCAAATCATGGGAGCTTCAACAGCAAATGGAGGATATTTATTTTTCCTAAGTGCATTAATTCTGTGCTTCTCCCACCATTTGATGCCAAAGAGGAAAACATAACCCCCCCCGAACTTTGAAATTCTCTGCCTAAATGAACTCCCTCACACAGCCTTTGAGGGAAGGATGTATTTTTATTTTTATGTCTAAAGAGACATGACCAAGAGAACTCACATATTTTGTTTGGTTTACTACTGTTGTTTCATTTCTTTCATGAAAGTACCAGCTCTGTGACTTGCAAAAAAAAGAAAAAATTACTTACTTTGACATTACCACAGGATCTTCAACAGATGCCACTGAAAGGCTGTAATCTGGCAAACTGTTGTCAGCACACTGAGTAACAGAAGATGGAGTTAGAGTCAGTGTTTCTTCCTCCTCAGTGTTGACTAAATTATCCTTGTCAGCATCCCTGTATGCCACTGGGAAGGGAGAGCTGGCCCTGTTTTCAGTTTGGAAGGGGTGATTTCTCCACAGGTCCAAGCGCACAGCTCTGCTGCTGGCAGGGTGTGTTGGAGAATCATCTAACTGAGATGAATTACTTGTCTGTGAGAAAGAGTCTGTGTCACAATGACTTGGAAAACCGGGCTCTGCCATAGAGTCTGGAGAAAAGGGAGTAGAGTCTTCAGGAATATTGAAAAAACAGCGTCCCTGGTTCTGCTGACCTGGTTTCATATGCAGGGTTGGGTCCAACGTCAAGATCTAGGAAATAAGTTACAATGCTAAAAAAGTTGTGATTTAACTCCATTTACAAGAACAAAATTTATCTAAAGGCATCAGTAAACCATATAACATACTGCAGGTATTATACTGAATATTATTAAAATCATTTGGTAGTGACAAATAAAATGAAGGCACCTGTAACACTGAAATGACAATACACATTCCCAACAATTGCAACTTAAGTTTCTAAGTTTCCATTAATAAAGGACATACCCAACATCTGCAGCTTCCTAGAAAACCTCTGAAATTTCAGGTATGCAAACTGAAGGACTAAGATGTCTGTTTCTGTGTTGAAACAATAACTTTGCAGGGTTACAAAAGCACTTCATCAATTATCTAAATGATACAGTCACACAGCAGCCATCATTTCTGGGTTATGTACAGGACTGAGACCTGTATAAAAAACCAGATACGATAAAGAATCATTTCCACAACCTGTGCCTGCTCTGTTTCATGGGTGGAATGAACTTGTCTTGTGGGAAGCACTAGGAAAACCCTGCTCCTGCCACTGCAGTTCCACGTGCAGCTCACCAGCTGCAGCCTCAGCAGCAGCACATCCGTCCCTGCGGCATCCTCAAGGTTGTGCAGCAAAGGTGCTTCTCTGCCCAGGCTGTTCTTAGAGGTTCTTTCAAGCTGGATCCTTTCCCAAGCTTCATCCCTCAGCTGCTAAAACTGCTGTTCCAGCCTAACACTGGAGGTGGCAGCAGGGGCCAAGCCATGTGAAACCAGCCCAACATATCCTCAAGAGAGATGCGAAGTAAAGAAATCAGTGTTACCTCTGGTGGGTGACTTGACTGGGAGGAAGGCATAAAACTCTGGTCTGGCATCTGCTTGTTTTCCCTTTGTCTTTTATGATAAATATCCTTCAGTGATGACAACTTCCTTTCATCAGCAGAAGACAACTTCAACAGGCAAAATCGCTGCATTACTTTTTCTGAACACAATCCTCCACTCCCAATAGAGATAAGCAAGTTCAGGGGTGAGTTTAGCTAATAAAGCAGTTCAGAACAGGCAGCTTTATTCAATGCACCCAGCTTTAAAAAGGGTCTTTAACAAGGCACATACACCTTTAACATATTAGTCACTTTTCATCTTCTATACACATTTCCTTTAGAATGACGAAAGAAGGTCAGTAAATTCCAAGTGAGGTTAGTGGGGTACAGGAATAATGAAGAGCCAGGGTATGAGAGACTGAGATAGCAAAAGAGTTCTCACAGAGAATGTAACTTCTGGAGGGCTGGTTCTTTCCATCACAGGCAAAAAGCAAAGATGACAAGAAACTATATGACAACTTTTAAACATGTACAAGTTTACCTGAACTGGTGATACTTTTGTGGAGAAAACATCAGGACACTCACTTCTGAAATTCTCTGGTAAAGTGTGATACATCTCCTTTTCATCTAACTTCCAGTATGAAAGTCCTGATAAGAAAAAAAGACCAAAATAAAATTAAAATTACAAATTTCAAGCTCACAGCTATAGAACAAGAATCCAAAATCCATTAGTAAAATGTTATTTTGTCAGTAACAAGAATGCTGTATTAGTTATTTGCATCCACTGCTTAAGGATGTCATTAGAGTATTTGTTACCAGGCCAGGAGTTACAAGAATCTCAGTGCAAAGCACAGGCAACATAATCAGTCTCACATCACACAGCACCAGCAACAAAAGCTATAAATCAGTTAAAACACACAGATTTGGTGTTCAAGGGGCAAATCCTCATTTACCGCCAACTTGTATTTCTAATGATTCCAGTATAGCACTTAAAACTGGTACCACCCAAGGAATAATCCCAGATGCTACAAACTCTTCAATGTGTGCAGCACTCTGTAGCATGCAAAAAGACAAACTACCAGGACTAAGAAGGATGGCACAAGAGGAACAGACACAGCCTCAATCCCACTTCAATTTCTTATATGTGTCCCTCTCTCAGTGGCTTGTGAAGAAGCAATAATTATACACAGTTTGCAGGGCTGCATCTCTGTGCCCCTGTTTGTTACTGAAATGAATCCACCCTGTTATGATCAAAATATGTGAATTAGTTTTCTGGCTTTGATAAAAAAACCACAAAAACCAACACTCCCACACCCGTGCAAACCCACCAACAACCACCCCTCATATATACCCCCAGAACAACAGAGCCAAACCTTACCAAAACACAAAAAAAGCAACCCTCCCCCCAAAATTAAAGAATCACCACGTTACACACTGCATTATTTTGTTCTTGTCACACAATTATTGCATCATGTCCTTGGCTTACAGGAATTCTGCCTCTATTACCATGAACTCCTGTAATTACCACACCATTGATGCTAATATTTGATACCCTACCATGACAGCAACAGTAATTCCATTATGAAACAGTTTTATACACCAGGTTTAGCTTTGAAATGCTGAGAAATTTGGAAAAAAAAAACCCAACTGCTGCATGTCCTACATCTGCCAGCAGCGATACACAGGAGGTGCCATCAGTTTGAAAACAGGAGCAAGAAGCAGAATTAATGCCACAGCAAAGCTTGTCAGTGCTTAAATCCTCCTCACTTCCCTGAAATTATTGGAGATGCATTCCAGTAAGAGTTTTAAAAATGAGAATTCAAAAGAAAGGAAATTTAGGTACAAGAAATTAACTATACCTGAAGCTTCTGACACTACGGAATTCGGACTTTCCTTCGGTTGATTGAGGTAAAAAGGTGGCAAAGCAGCATCAGTAAGGTTTGTCTAAAATTACAATGGAAAAACAAATTCAGAAGGAAAATCACAAGGCAAGGGAAAAAAAAGCAAGGGTATAATTTTTAAAAATCGCATGTAAATGTTCTTAGTCTTTTTAAGCAAAGAGATTTAATACAATTATACAGCATGATCCAAACCTACAGAATTTATATTGAGGGTAATCATAGCCAAAAGTGGAACTAAGCTAAGGCACATAATTAAACTGGTATATCCTAAGATGTGCCTGTGCTTTTGTCCTGAGCAAAGTGGTTAATGCCTTAACACACAAAGAATCCCATGTGCCAGAAGAGGCATCACCAGCTGAAATCAAAGATCCTTCAAATATTACAGGGCACAATAAATTACCATGACCTGAAGCCTCAGCTGAGAATGTGGTCGTTATCTCTACAAGGAAAGAACATGTGCCACTTAAGGATGTGTTAAGACAAAAATTAGGCAATGAATAAAGTAAGATAAAATAGCTATGTGCCTAAATATGGAATGATCCAAGAAGTAAACTTTGCCCACATGAACTTTAAATATGTGAATGGGAGCCCAAATGCTTAAAATATGAAAGTATATGCTGACTGAGAACATGCTGTAACTCTGAAAAAATACCAGTTATAAGAATAGCATTAGAAAAACATAGTGAAATAAAAAGATACTTACGTTCTCTAGTGGTAATCTCTTCACTCTCTCATTTTCTTGCATAGAGTTCACACACTCTTCATCTGCAGTTACTCTTTTTGGTTGGGTTTGTTTCAACTTTTGTGCCCATGATGTTAGAGATTTACTAGATGGTAAGAAACACACACATACACCTTAAAGTATTTCCCCCAAACACATCTGCAACAGCTAAACACTTGAGATGCAGATCTGCATGATTCAGAAACATCAGGCTAAATAAATGTATTTATCTGCCAAGCAGCAGAATATCAAGAGATTCCATTCAACTCAGACATGTTCCTGGTGACCCCCAGCTTTTACTAAATGGGAATTGTCTATAATAATAAATTAACACATTTGGGAAGCTTATCACTTACCTGGCTTTTTTCCCACGCTCATCTTCATCGGCTTTACATTCAAATTCAGCGGGAAAAACTAAAATGTCATTCCTTCCTGATGAACAGTTTTCCTCTGGTTTTTTTGCTAAAAGTTCTCTTTTATTCTGAGCTCTGCCCACAGCTGCATCACTCTGCAGCCCCGCTCCGTGGGCAGCGTGCTCCATGCAGTCCGTGCCCTGCTGCCTGGGCTGCCCAGGGCTCAGCTCGGCGGTGGACAGGGTGCCGTAGCCGCTGTTCATCGAGGCCTCGCTCCCCACACATTCCTGCTGCACATCAGAGGCCTCTGGCTGCGTCTCCCCTTCGCTGGATCTCAGCTGGCTGGCAATGCTCTCCTGCTCCTCAAACGCCTCCGAGCGCATCCCCATTGGGCTCGGGAGGGATGGAAAGGTGTCCGTGAGCTGGGCAGGCAAACCCCGGCTCCTGCTGGCGCCCCGAGTGCTGCTCTGCAACCTCACCAGCTGCTTTATCTCATCCTGAATCAGCTGCACAGAGGAAAAGGCACAATTCCCATGAGGTCCTGCCACAAATCACGTTCCTATTTTGATGCATCTTCGATTCATGTTATTAGTGGGAGATTTAGAGTACTTATTCCATGTAACTCCAAGTTTTCATGTGCAGACATCTCATGCATAAAGTAGATAAATACATACTGTGCATAACAGTAAAATGTCCATGGGAACAATCCTTAATTCCATGCAGTGAATTACGAGTCTCAGTAGTCATTTATTCATGTAAAAAACATGCATGAATGTATTCACTAATTGCCCTCAGAACTATAGTTACCTACCAACCAGCTAAAGAAATACCAGCTATCCAGGTGTTTGCCTAAATTTAGGTCTGAAACACTTTTTCACTTGGATACACATTTTTAAAGATTGCAAGGATGCTTTAATTTAAGTATTAACCATTATTATGAGAATAGGAATAATGTACCTCTGCAAGATTATTTGCATAAAACTCGACTTTAAAAACCCAATTTAGAGATTAAGCTATCAGGTTCATATGGTACAAAGTTCTACCTTTTGATTGTTTTGGTGTCTGATGGAGTGGAGCAAACCTATAACTGGATCACCAGATTCAACAGGTCACTTACTCCTTTGTCTACAATGTCTGAAAAGACTTATTTCTGTATATCAGCTAAGTAATTTTAAGTTCTAAGTTTTACAGTTGTGCACTGGCAATACTGAAACAGCTCTGAGAAGTAATTCATGCTTTTGCCAAGGGCTGTGAAGAGATTTCACATTTGTGCCCGTGGCCAGCACCTCTGCAGAGTTCAACTGAGATTACTGAACTGCAGGAGGACACAACTCTTGCACATGACAAGACAGAGCACAGAACGTTTCCAAGAACGTATTTCAAACTAATTCCCTCAGGAAAGAAAGAAAGAAGAAAACCTGCAGTAATTTTGAGGACATGGAACTCATGTTTTTTCACAGAACTGTACATTACTCATATGTGAATAGCAACTGGAAAGCACAAATTGAACAAAAACGATTTATTCTCTTAAAGAAAGAAATAAAAAAGAAGACTTAACTTCAGAGGAACCTACATGTAATGCTAGTCAGGATCAAGCCTCAGATTTTTGATTAACTTGCCATAGAACTAACAATTGAATTCCAGCTCAGTCCTTCTATGCCAAAAATAACAAACAAAAAACTTGGGATTAAGTTTCCTTCCACTACAAAGTTTTGTGTTCTGCTATTGATTTCAATCATGACTGCAGCAATTGTTTGTATTTTAATTCTGTGATCCAACTCTGTCAGGAAGGTAAGGAAGGGAGAACAGAAGGGAAAAAACAGAACTGGAGTGGGGAAAAGAAGATCAGATTCACTGCTGACATTTAATCTTTGTCATTAATACCCTGTGCAGGGAAAGTGAAAGGCTCCTATTCCAATTAAATTGCATTTTAACTTCTTTTTGCATAGTCACAAATAATTCCAAGAGATGAAAGAAAATGGGAAAAATAAGAAGTGCTTTCTACAAGTTTGGGATTGTAATTTTGTTTTTAAATTCTCTTTGATAAAGTCTGATCTTGGGATGATCCACAGCTAGTGACAGCTTCTCCCTGGCACACTTGTCTTCTGTTGCATAGATCACATAAGCCAAGGGCTGACCCCACTGATTCCAAAAGGAACTCAAGGTCTTTTGATCCCTATTTTCATATGGATGAAGATTTTTATAAGCACAATTGGTCCTGAAACCCAGCACAGAGGAAACCTGATCTCAGAATCATGTCAGTGCTGATGCAACATCTTGCTATTCTACCACAAATAGTAGATTATTACTGGTTTTGTGTCTTTTTATTACTCTCACTAGAATGTGTTTCAGTGTTTTCACTAGGTCACTGGCACACCAGTGTAAGTTTGGAATAGCTCCATTTATTTTCTTTAATGCATTCACACAAGTCAGTTACAGCTGTTGATTTTGTGTTTAGTGTGGCAATCCATGCAGTTAGTAAGTCCCTGCTGACACCACACCCTCAGCTCTTCCAGAGGTAGCCTTTCCTATTAAAAAAAGACAAAAACCAGCAAAGCCAACACAATGGATTAGTAAAGACTATGATCAGCAACAAGTTAATCAAACCACTACAGTAAGAGGAAGGAAATACAAGGGTAAGGAAACACTGGTGGGACAAAAAGAACAAGATGAGAGGGAGGGGGGGAAGTTGGGGAGGTGAGCAGGAGAAACAGGAGATAGGATAAAAGGACAGTACCTCTTGTTAATTCAGTTCAGGAACTGTTGATTACTACTAGTGTGGAGGGCATCAGGAAAGGGAAGGGAAAAACAGCAACCAAAATGATGAGGATATTAAGCATTATATATTGATAGTATTACTGTCTGTTATATATACATATACATTTCTTCTGTTCTAATGGATAAATGTAGTCCAGCAAAAATATGAACCTTCACATGGGTTATTTTTCATTCTTAGAAAGGAGACTGTTCAACTGAAGGTGAAAGAAGTGTTCAGCTATTACAGTGATGGCTTTCCTAGGCTATATACTGTTTGGATGAGGGGATGAGAGGTTGTATAATATTTTTAATCAAAAGAAAGCTATATTTTCTCAAAATTAGAAATTATACAGTCTAACAGTTAATAAAAACCACCTTGTACCTATAAAATCCCATTATCATGTGAACATTCTGAACCAAAAGTTTGTGAAAACGACACAACTGAAAACAAATGATCCACAAATCACTTCTGAAATGGTTCCTACCAGTTACTTTGTTAATTAGCCAAGGCTGTCTCAAATATGCATCCTTTAAACAGCACTCCAGTCATCCACTTCAATTAACTGCCTCTCTGCATTGTTTTGGAGGAATGTGGAGTTGGAGGGGGAGAAAAAAAACATTCAGCCTTATCTACCTCCATGAACAGCCATTACTTACTTGGATTTGATGGTGGAACTGCTCTTGCTGGGCAACTATTTGTTCCTGACATTGTTTTTCTACCAGTCTCAATAGCTGTAGCCACCTTGTCTGTTAAATCACAAAGTAAAACAATTAAAGCACAGCCATATTGCATCTCTTATCTTTTTCTCTGGCTACAAATAGTTTTGCAATCCTATACTTGGGTGTTGACACAACACAAAGTTGAATAACAGCATTGTGGTTGCCCACCCCACAGTACATCCAGCCCCCACCATGCCAATCAATGGAAACTAAAAGTAGGAACAGCTGCCAGCAAAGAACAGTGAAATTCTGGAAAGGTTGATTCCAGTTCCATTAATTACAGGCAAATCTAAAATTGAGAATTAAACACCCCTCTGTCCATTCTCTTCAGTAAGAAAGTCTTTCCCTCAGCAATCCAGCTGAAGGCCATGATGCATAATTACATAGTGGAAACTAAAAGAAAAGATAACTTCAAAAAAATCAAATGTACAGCATTCCTGAAACATGGCAAAATCTGATGTTTAAAAGCTATTTGATGCTAATGTTTATGGAGCCTGGTGCTTGAAGCACAGGACACGGGACACAGACATCAATATTCTGTTCCTGGAGGTGTTAAAGAGAACCCAAATTAAGCATCTGTCAACACACACTTGGATGGATCCCAGCCAGAAAGCTCAAACATTCTGCAGGAACAAGCCCATGGTATGGAAAACTGATGTTCCTTATGATGACTAAAAATAATGATAAAAATGTGAAATACAAAAGGACAAAAAATATTCAAAAGAGTGTTTGGGAGAATTAGTTCATTGAAACTACATCATTATTTTTGCGTTGGTTTAAATCTGGAAACAAACTAATCACCTACACATCTTTACAAATGGAAACAGAACCAGTTTCAGAAAAAAAACCTCCTAATTTCTAGGATAATTTCAGACCAGTTCAATGTGCTACAATTTTAATGGTTTAAATTCTTCAGTTCAAAAACCTGCTATCTTTAAGTATTGTAACTTTGGGAAAAAATATTCAGATCCATATTATAAAACACCAAGATATAAAGATAAAATATTGTAAAACACTAAGATAACATTGCAGTAAAATCCAGCCAGGTGATTAGTTCCCTTATTGTAAAAGGCTCTGTCCCATCATGAAGAATAAACACATATGCAGGTCTTTCTCCTGAAGTAGCATTAGGTTCATCTTAAAAAAATGCAAAGCAAATACATTAATACCAGCTTTTAAAAATAAACCTTAACATCAAATACCTCACAGTTCCTCACAATTTCCGAGTCAGCGTGTCCAATGTTCTGGATATCCTGCATAAAGGAGGCAAGCAGCTCAACAGAATCAGGCTTTAATGAGGACCTGGTATTCCCTGAGTAACCAGAAACTCCATTGGGATTGGATGAAGGACTTCTGGTGAAACATGAGGAAAAATAATTATTTATTGTGTCAGGTGTGCAACACAGTGGCCAAAACAATACACTACATAGGCTAGACTGCCAGAAGAGAATTATACACTCAATTTACATTGGAACTCTCATCATGTTGAAATAAAAATTTCACCTTAATACAAATATTACTGTGAAGGCATGCTAACTAAGCAAAACCAAAAGAATAATAAAAACATTTGCTAGTGTTTCCTTCAGCACATTACCTGTTACAATTCAAATTACACACAGAGCTGTGGGTGTTTCTGCCATCAGAGTCTGCAGAAGACGAAGGGGTTCCTTGTACAGAATTCACCACATCGCAGTTTTCCATATCTTAGTCCCAAGTATGACATCACCCTGAAAACAGAGAGGAATAAGCATCACTCTCTTTCTTTAAAAGAACATTTGACTTTATTGTGTGAAGAAATAGAAATGGAATCGAAGAGACAGTTGTTTCAGCCAAACCACCCCAGCAAGTGCAAATATTCCAAAAACCAGGCTCCCTCCTTCCCCTGTGCTACCCCTGCAAACAGGAGCTGCTCAGTCAGCCTCGTGCCTGCTGGGCCTCCCAGAAGCCAGAGAGGTTCCTAACTGTGCATCACACATCCAACACCGGGCTGTAAAGGAGGTCTGAATGCAAAACATCCCAGGTAACACCATGCTGTTTGGGTGGGAGTGGTTGTTTTTTTAAAATCTGGGGCTCCGCAGACCATCTGCAAGGTGTGAGATCTCCTATTATCAATGTATTGAAATGTGACTGAGGATCTGAACCTTCACTGGAAGAAACACACTCGCCAAAAATAATAAAACTGAGACCAACTGAGTTAGACTGGGGTCGAGCAATTCTGCCACTTCTGTGGGTTAATATCCGGCTTATTTTTTTCACAGATCACTTGTTTCATTGTTAATATGTAACATTAATTCAGAAAGCTTTGAAATTGTTTTGAGCTACATTTCTGACCAATTAATAAAACAACAACAAAAAAAAAAAGGAGTCAAACAGGAATCCCACAGTGGTTAAAACCAGCAGGTGGTTAACTGAAAGCATCATAAATAAATAAATACACAATACTTGGGCCATAGTTTTACAGCACTCAAAGCAGAGTGGCTGTAGAGAGACTAAAATATTCTTCCAGTTTGCATACTTTCACTAAGAAAACCCTTGAAGTACATTAATTATTCAGTTCTTACACAGGTCTTATTTCAGCATGTTCTACACCCTGGTGAATTCAGCCTGTGTTCTAACACTGAAGAAAAACCTTATGATCATTTCAGGGATGGAGAGCAAAAAGAGACATTAAGAAATATCATCTTGGTAGTCTGATAATGCCAAGAATAACTTCCTGCTGCCTTCAAGAAGCACAACACCTCCAAAGCACAACCATTCCTCTTTACAGTGCTTACAAAGAACTGCTGATGTGTTTTACAGATTCAAGCTTTTATTATTTGCAAGTACAAAGAGATGTATCTCTAACAGAAGTGTTAGAGATATTTTCACCAGAAGGAAACTAATGAACAACTGCCCTATTTTTCCCTGTTTTACTGGAGCCTGCTTGGCTTTAGCAGGAATGTTTTTCAGGTACTCACTATCTCCTCTGGGTAGGGCTGAAAATGCCAGAATTGGAAGGAAGTTATCACAGACACACATTATCCCTCTGACAGAGCTTCTTGGATAAAGAAAAGAAGAAAAACACGGCTTTTTTCTTTTTCTAGTGGTCAGAAGTCAGCAAAACTGGGAGGTTATCAGGCCGCTAAGCTGACAGCTAAAGCCGAAGCTGGGAGTGTCACTGGAGCTGCTGGATGGGGGCTGCATCAGTCACCCCCGTCTCCCCAGGATGGAATCATGGGTGGCCTATCTCAGCAGCACAGCAATGGGTGGGACTTAGCTGTGACACAGGCTCGTTTCATAACCTCATTAGAAGTCTGTTCTCAGTAAAAAAAAATATTAGTGAGCTGTAACTGTGCTGCGGGAGCACTGTCATCCATCGATCCCACAGCACAGCACGGTCCTTACACGGCCACGTCGCTGCAGAAAGGGGCACGGTTGCAAAAAAACAAGCTGCGAGGTGTTTTAACTCAAAAATATCGGCGCTGACTTCGATGCAAACGCCGGGGCCAGCGCAGACACACAGCCCGTGAGGTTCTGCATCGCTTCCTGAGCCAGACCTGATTCCTTCCGATCCCTCGCAGATCCCTAAGCGGTGACAGGGCACCTCGGTGCTCCCGCCGCCGCCAGGCCCCCATCTCCCCACGGACTTTGAGGGACCCGCAGAAAGCACAACGAGCCCCGCGGCTGCAGCGCCCCAGGGCGTCCTCAGGAGCCGCCCGGGCCCCAAGGGCTCAGCCCTCGCAGGGATCCCTCTCGCCACGTCTGCGCCCTCGGGGCCGCCTCCCGTCAGTCCGTGACCCCCTCCCCGGTTCCGTGTGTGTCCCGTCCGCTCACAAGTGCCCCGCTCCCCCCCGCTGTCCCCCGGGCCCCCTCACAAGTCACCCCTCACTCGGCGCGGCCCCTCCACGGTCCCGTCCCTTCACCAGCGCCCCCCCAGCGGCTCCGCCCCCCCGCCCCGCTCAGGCCAAGCCCCGCCCCCTCGCTCTCATTGGGCGGCCACCCCTCGCGCTCCGCGATGTTGACAGCGCCGCCGCCTCGGATTGGCTGCACCGCCCGCCACTCTGCGAGGAAAGGGGCGGCGCACCGGGGGCGGCCTCGCGGCTACGGAACCCGGCGCGGGGATCCGGCCAAGCGCAGCGGCGCTGCCCCCGCCGGCTGCCCGGGGGGCCCGCTCGGTTCATACCCGCATCGCTGGGAACCCACGGCGCCCGGCAGCCGCCTTCTCCCGCGGCCTTGAGGCGACGAACAGGCGCGGCCCTGCGCCGCCCGCCGGGCGATTGGCGGCCGAGAGTTTCGAACGCGGGGACGGGGGTAGAGGGCGCTCCGCGCTGAGCCCGGCCCGCTGATTGGCCGCCTCGAGCGCGCGCCGGCCCGCGCCTCCCGCGCTGATTCGCTGCGCGGCAAAGCCCGCGCGCCGCCGCCAGGGGATTGGCGCGCGCCGCCGCGCCGGTCCCCGAGAAAGCCGATTGGAGGGCGAGCACGATCCCCGCCCGCCTCGCGCAGCGATTGGCTGCCCCACATGCCAATCAGCCCGGCAGCACCGCCCTCCCCCACGGCGAGCGCGGGCGCGGCGCGGGAGGGCCGGCGGAGGTGAGCGGGGGCGGCGGGGCTCGACCGGGGCTCGACCGGTCCTCGACCGGTCCGGCTGGGCCTCGGTTCTCGGCTTCCCCCGGGCCGCCCCGCCCGGAGCCGCTCTCCGAGCCTAACTCCAGCCCGCAGGGCTGCTGGCAGCCGCGGGGCGGCCGCGGCCGGGCGCTGCGCTGACGGAAATTGAGTAAATTCTCGAGTGTCTTCTGTGTTTACTCCTGCTTTAGAGTTGTAGTGTCAAACAGCAGGAGTAGGCTGAGAGGGATCATAATTTTTTAAATCTTATCAAGAGTTTGCAGTCCTGGTTTCAAAACGAGCTCCTGTAAGGGGTTGGAGCCGTAGGAAACCTGGTAAATAAAGGCTTGTTCAGAACTAGGCAGAAGCGCTGCTCGTTTTTCTGCATGTATTCTTTATTTAAAAACGTTACTAACTTCTGTAGTGGCCGCCAATAAAAGTTTTCTTTTAATTATTTTTTCATTTCAACAGTTAAGTTCAAATTTTCTGTTAATTGCCACGTGGCACTTCTTCACACACTGAAGTATTTTCGTCTGAGTCAAATATAATATTTCAAGCATAACAGCATGTACTGTTTTAATTGCTTACCCAATGCTTTGTTGAAGACTGACACTTGACAGCAACAGGACCTGACATTCCTCATTATCCATGGGGAAAATGCACACTTCCAGGCATACCTTTGTGCCTTTGTTAATAATCTTAATACCTTGACCTTGGGAAAATAAATAAATCTGAATATTGAAATACTGCTCAATATGTGCAGCTAAAGTAGCTCATCTTAAAACAAGGATTCTCGTGGTAAACTCCACTCTCCAATTCCATTCCAGGTTTCATTCCAGAGAAGCCGTGTTGTCATTTCCGTATGAATGTTCCAAGTTTATTTCATTTTGCATTCTTACTGAGAGAGGTGCGAACACCATCATGGACACGGTGGATTTTGAGGAAGCAGCAGCTCTCTCTGCCCAGCGTTCCCTTGCTTCAGGCAGCAAGAAAGAACTCTTTGAATCTCCTTGAACTAACTGAGGCAGAATTAGAAGAACAGTTTGTAAGAGGTGATGGTCCAGGAGGTCAAGCCACAAATAAGACAAACAACTGTGTTGTCCTGAAGCATATTCCATCTGGGATTGTAGTGAAGGTAATTGTGTTTTCTTTTATTGAGTCACAAATTGCATCATGACTTCCAAGTCTCCTTTCAGAGTAAAGCATAATCACAATGCAGATGGCATGGAGGAAAAGTTTATATATATATATAGTAAAGAATCTCAGCAAGAAGCAGTTTTGGCTGTCAGCAGATAAATAAACTTGGGGTCAGAGCTGCTTTTCCTGGCTCTGCCACCCAGTTACTGTTTTGTAGTTTTCAGTTAAATTAATCTTCCTTGTAGCTGCCGTTTGGTGGCAGCTGTCACATTCCTGTCCCTCATGTGAGTTAGAATCTCTTCCTTAGCAAGTTGATCACACTCATCTGCAGATCCTTTTTAAGCATTTATCTTACCTACTTCTTGTGGATGAATACCTTGAAATTAATCTTTGCTTCCTGTCACAAGGGGAAGACACAGTTAAGTTAAACTCAAGCAGCTTTCCAAGGTAATATGGGAAGCATTAAAGATTAATGCAAAACCCAGCCTGATGAGTTACAGTAGCAAATAATTATTAAAATACATCATCTGGATATAAAAGTTGCAGCTGTTATTGGTGGGAGGATGCTCTTGGCTTGGAGAGGAGGGGATTTTCTTTACTGTAATGGTAGGAATATATAGAAAGGGAAAGCAGAAGGATAAGCAGGTTAAAGTTTCAGTAAAAATGTCCTTTGTATTTCTTCAGTGTCATCAGACAAGATCGGTGGAGAAGAACCGAAAGATTGCCAGAGAAATCCTGCGGGAAAAAGTTGACCTTTTCTACAAAGGTGAAGACAGTGATGTTTTTAAAGAGAAGAAAGCATCAGAGAAGCAAAAGCAGGAGAAAAAAAGAAGAGCAAAGGAAAACCTAGAAAGGAAAAAGCTTTTTAAAGAGATGCAACAATTGGATAAGGAATAAACATGTGAAATACTGACTTGCCCTAGTAGGGTAAGAAAATTGTTTGTCATTAGACCTAAACAGAGTTTTCCAACTAACAAATGTTGTAGGCCTTCATAAGCACAGCTGAAACCGCGGGTGGTGACCTGCTGTTCCTGTAAAGCTGAGGAGATAAAAGCACTCATGTATTCCTGCTTCTTGCCATCATCTCATTAATCACATTTAGCAATCAGTTTTTCTGCCAGGTTCAGAAGATAAAGCAATCTTAAAATGTTTAATTTAAGATCTTAAATGTTAAAGAGGAACTATAAGCTTTCCACCGTTGTTAACAGAGACCCAAAAAATCAATAATTTCCTTCTGTCCAGAAGACACTTTGGGCTGCTTCGTAGGAGCTCCAGCACATGAGAACAGCACTAAAAGGTTCTCACTTCCCATCCTTCCTTACTCATGCAATGCCTTCAGTGACGTAAATCCTTTATAGAGGTTTGGATACTGGTTGTGATGGTGTGAACTGAGCTGCTGATGGAAGAGACACCAGTCACTGGTTCAGATCTGTCAGCTGAACAATTGCTCTGTGCTACTCAGCTCTGAATAAAGTTTAACCAGCAGCTTTCCAGATCTTACCTGGAGTGGTGCTGAGCACTGGAACACGGGGAGGGCCCTCCAGCAAGTGAGGGGTGGTCACTCATGGCCCTCCAGTTCTGAGGTAGAATTGAGTCATTGCAGATAAAGAATGACCTGTGTTGGAAGCTGCCTCCCAAGACAACAGAGTCCAATTCATCCAAGCTGTGAATTAATTAATTAGAGTTGTTTATCTTGTTTATGCTGTGCTGCACTTAGGCTTGGCCGTGTTGGTACCTCCACTCATTTTGACAGTTTCCCATTTAATAAAAACAAATGCAGCTGCGTTTCCTTTGTCACCATTACTCTGAAGCCACTCCTGAAGTACATTTTTCCTGGTTTTATCCTGTTAACAACTCCAACTGCTTAACCAGAACTTCTCTTTCATTTTTGGACAGCACCCTCACCAGCTGCCACCACCAGGTTTTGGCCTTCAACAAAGACCCAAAACCAGAGTATGGATTTTGAAGGCAACAGAGACTTCTAGAACTTCACCTCCTTCTCCCAGAGACCAACTGCACCCTGTGCCATGGGTGGAATGTTCCAGCAATCTGCAGGCCCCTTCCCTTGTCCTTTCCTGAACTCCTGCATGAAGGTTGAATTTTTATCTGTTGCCAGTTCTTGCTCCTGGAGTATGAATCTGATTAAAGTGACTGTACATAGTTTTAATACAAACTGTTAATGAAAATAAGCTTTATTACGTCAAGTAATAAATACATACAAAGATGCAAATAATAGTTTTAGTAATTTATCCAGAATGTTCCTTTTTCTTTTTTTTTTTTTTTTGCAAACTTTAAACTGAAATCTCCAGCCTTAATGTAGAAATCAGCTTTCCAGGACCTTGTTATTATTTAATAGGCTTCCCTGTTTTCCATATAGCTCATGCACTTTAAGTGGACTTCAAAGCACTAACAGTCATGCAAATGTTTATGCAAAATGAACAAAAAAAGGAAAAATAAGAGAAGGGAAAGGTTATTTCTAAGCAGGGTCTATGCTGTATGACATTGTGACTTAGCAGACTACTAGGTACAGCATGCTATTCTGCATTTATTAAAAAAAAATCCTTAGAGCTTATGTCAAACTTTGAAAGATTGACATTTTGGGGATAAGTGAACATAGTCAAAGGAAAAAAACAGAATGAGGCTGTGGCTGGATAAGAAGAGAACTGAAATACAGCCTGGGAGAGAAAGAGCATTCCTCTGCATGCACTTCGGTTTCCATGTTTTAGAAACATTTTAGGGAGTTTTAACGTCTTTAGAAAATGCAAACCCTCAGTAAGTTGAAAAATCCGTGGTTTTTTTCATTCTTAACTGTACATTTTTGCAAGGGCGAAACAAGAATGGTTAAACATTCAAAATAAAGGAATTTGAATGTTTCGAGAGTCAAAAAGAATAAGTGTTACTTTTTCTTCATGAAGAGATGGAAAATCTTGCAGCTGAATCAGTGGGCTAGGATCTTGCGTTTCGTTCCGTCTCGGCCAGGCATTCCCGAACTAATCCTCTAGCATGGATAATGCCTGCAAAAGAATTGGATGTGTTTTAAATCATCCCATTCAGGCCACACTTGCAGTGACAGTCCACAGAAAGGTTTATGTATTTCTGTCCCCAGTTGCCAAGGCTACCACAGAAGGCCTCGGCTAAGGGGGACAGCCCTCACTTCCCAAATATCAGCTGCCATTAAACAAGCCTGCCTTCCCAAACTTGCATTACAAATTGAAAAGGGACTAAACCAGGAATCAGAACACAGTAAGATTTCTAAGTCTGCAGTGGCAGGTAGATCTTAATGTGCAGTGTGGGCCTACTTAATATCAAAAATTTAAGGGGAAAAAAAAAAATCTTACCTACCAGTGAGTTATTTTGCTAAAGTGGAGTGAAACAAATTACGAAGTTATCTGGGGAGTCATTTTAGTAAGCTCTTAATGCCTTGGGATAGTTCTCCTCTGGGAGGATGCATCAAAATTCAAGCCATCGTAATACTGTTTAAAGACAAGTTGTGTCTCATGTAAAAATAAGAGGGGTTTTTATATGGTGTGTGCAGAAAGTTACCTCCTAACGCTGGCTCAGTTCCCAGTGTAAATCATCACCACTTTACATGCTGCCGTGTCTACTCTCATCTGATAGACATAATGTGGAATTTTCCACTACAAGTCCTGTTGCCTTGAGTTCCAGCAATCTGGACCTTGGTTCTTAATCCTGGAACTAAATGTAGATTCATGCTCACAGAGCTGCTGAAAGAACAGAGCTTGAGATAGATGTTAAAATGAGAGATGGACAGATTTTTCTACAACAAAGGAGGTTTATATTTTGCTGACTAGGCAAGATAGAGGGTGATTTCTCTGCTCAATCACGCTCCTTAACAAGGTGGAGAAAGGGCAGTAAGGCAATAGATGGGGGTTAATCTCTAGAGATAATGGCTTCTGTTTCTAGAAGGCTGCTAGCCCAGATCACAGCAGCAGCCTACTGACCTGGGAGGACTTGATGAGTGCAAGGCTTTGCAGAGGGTTAAACTGCCACGGACAAGGAAAGCTGCAGCTGTGGGATGCAGAAACACAAACTCAAAGCCGTGTGTTAGACCTGGATCTGGTGGCAGGATGCCCAGTTTATGCAGCAGAACTACTCTGAATAATGTAGAACACTGGGAATTTGGCCAATTTTAGAGGTCAGTATCTGTGCTTAGGAGCTGGGGACAGGGACTTTATTCAGGGATAACCTCCATGGCCATGGAGGCGGCAGTCACATGGTTACCCTCAATCACTTCTGCTCTCACACTTGCACATGCTCCTTCAGCCATCAGACTCCCAAAATGGAAAGAGAGGTACCTTTGTGACCAAAAGATGGCAGCAAAAAGTATTTATTTAGGATTTTGTGCAACACTGGCAAGTCACAGTGGCAGCGTTGTTTCTTAAACCTAAGATGCTGCAAGAAGCAGCAAAGCAACTTTTTCCTCACGGAACGAAACCATCCAACTCAGAGAATGTCTGCATCTCTCTCAGTCTCTCTCGAGCTGTCCCCATTAGCCTGTTGCCATTCATGATCTATTAATACTGACTCAGGCAATGCAATAAAGAGAGACTCCAGCAACATTGATTTTAGCTGGGCCAGATTCCACTTACCACTCATCAGCAGACTTTATTGCATCCTTTCCCAGAACAGCTACTAGTCATTTTATTGCATGTCATGGCAGATATATTACTCTTCCATAATGGTTGAGCCTTAAATAAAGCTTTGTAGTCTCGGGTAAATGTAAGGGGGATTTGCAAGGTGGTGAAGTTCGTCTGTTACAATAACATTCCCATTCCAGGTTGAAGGCATGAGCCAATCTCAGCAGAAGGACCACAGGAAGGGAGGAAAAAGTAACCATGTCATGCTGGAGGACAGGACTGCCAGTACAACTGTTGTCTGTGGCCTTCCAGGGTCATTTCAGGAGCTGGAGCAGTGGAATGTCCCACTGCTCCTTCAGAAATATCCCTGCACGTCCGCTGCAGAGGACAATGTCAGGCTGATGTCAGCAGTGGGGCATGTGGGGGTTTCCTTTACACTTCAAGGAAAGGGCATTTATTACCCCTTTTAGCTGACAAAGCAAAGCTGGAGAGACTCATCAGCCAGCCCTAAAAGCTGCTCTGTCCCTTACTAGTGGACCTTTAATGGCATGCACTTGACAGCAGGTAACGGAGCCTAGGCAGCCCCACTCTCCACAGAGAGAGAACGTTCATGTTTGACATCTCAGTCTGAACAGCCTTCCCTAACACCTCTTTGGGGGTTTTTTGTAGCTCTTTTCTCCACCATCCTCGGTGTGAACTACCACAATGTTGTATTTCTTTAGGCAAAATCTACTTCAGTAAAGATTCCTGGGCCAAGTAGATGGGAGATGTGTATGAGAAGAAGCAAACAATGCTTGGATTTTGGAGAGGGGGGAGAAAAGGGAATTGAAACGCCAAGTAAATCACCAGGAGCCTGAAAGAATGTATCCCTAGATGTTCTACAGTAAGGTCTGGATTATTAACTGAAACTCCCTGTGTGCACATGAGACACATTTTGTCACTGTTTATCTGTCAAATACAGCATGGACAGAGCATCAAAAGGCTTCAGTTGCTGGTTAATACTCCCACTTTCAAGAGGAGATCAAGCTGTCTCCTTTCAAAGGAAACAGTTGTCATGAAGCTATATACAAGTAGTCAGTGCACAAAGTGTATGAGACACAATTATTTTTTAAAATAAGTTTAAATGTTACCTCTTTTTAGCCTCTCCATCGCACTTTTACTCCCAGCATATGTAGGTCTAATCTCTTTTCCTAATTCTTCTATGATAGCTAGAAGTTCTGCATATTTGCTCTGTGGTACTTGACTGCTGCTGGTACCCTGCAGTTGAAAGTAGCATAATGTCAATCAAATACTGTAAAATCAAAACAATTACAAGAAACACCAAGTGGAAGTTTATGGAAGACCAGAAATAGCCCTGTAAATCTCTTTTTAAAAGAACAGAATTTCAAGATTATTATATAAACATGATTTTCTCTATTGAAATTGCTGCTGCAGTTGGACATGATGCTACGTGCCCTTCAAAAATTGGGATCAACTGGGAGGATGACACTCAAGCCTTGGCCTTAAGGTGAAGCAGAAGTTAAAACACTCCTGCAAACCCAGCAAACTGGGAACTGCTTATTTAACCCTGTTTCTGGTTTTTCAGTGTTACAGTGTATATTTTATGAAGAAGTTAGCCAGGCAGAGAGAGTGAGAAGATAAAACAAAACTGTATAGAAATACTGGGTTTTAACAAATAACTTTAAAATATGTAAGTGCCCTTACAGAACATAATTCAAGACGTGTTTCTCTGCGACTCAGACTGGATGGGACAGATAATTAGGAACCAACCTCACTCAGCACTCGGCTTAGCCTAATTTGATCCCCAGACATGTGCGAGGAAGCATTCTGCCATTTGGGTTTGATTTCAGACCTTGGTGGGAGGGAGGAACACCTCAGATTACAGGCCACAATCCCTGCTACTATGCAAATGTAGGGTCAGTGATCTGATTAAAGGAAAATAAGCAGAGCTGTACCTGCATCCCCTGTGTATAGCCTAGAGATGGGGGGCCGTAGTCGTTTATGAGCTGTCTGTATTGCGCCGATGTTGCCATACTTGTGGAGGGAGAGTGAACACTCCCAGCTGCAGAGAGAAAAGAGAAAAAAAACCCCTGCTATTATCTAAAGATTAATTAGTCTGTTACATTGGGACACATTTTAATCACTTGTTCCTAAAGCTGTGACCTCTCACCTTTGTCTAAGATCACTAATGACATTTCCGAGCGTCACTGCTAGGAAGAGAATGGCTGAATTAATGCTTCTCTCATGTTTGATGAACACTTGGAAACAGCACAGCCTGGAGCATTATCAGTGCAAATTGTTTGCCTAAAAGTGAAGCAGAGTGTAGCATGACAGGTTGTTCTGCCTAGACAAACTCTAAGTATTAAGGAGCCCTATTTTTGCATATATACATTCCACACAGATGAGTCTAATGTGCTGTGCTATTTTTATTTTTTCAGTGCAAGTTATCTGAAAGTAATTTTGCAACTCAAAGTGTCATCACATGGTCAAAGCAAGTTACCCTCAGTACTATTTTCAGCCAATGCCAGAACTATTCCTAGGGAACAGTCAGTTGAGGTACATCAGATCTGCTGCTCATTGTGCAACATCGGAGGCGAGGAGTGCTACCATTATTCCTCTTTGTGTGATATCAAACATTTTTAGCCAGTCAAATTGTGCTGTATAAGTAGATCAAAGGGAAAATAACATAACTTTGTGTTATGGTTACTTTTTCCAAAGTTATAAAAGATTATATTCACATCTGATAAGTTTTGAGTCAGTTATGAGCTCCAGAAACAGACTCTAATGTCATCACTGACAAACTGCTCCAGAAATGAACAATCAAAACACTTTCTCCCCCTTGTCCCACAATGCTAATAATTTGGGTTTGAGAAAAAATTGTTAGACTTTTTTGTAAGGGGCTTAATTATGCTGCCCACTTCACAACTGTACTAAAAAGCCTGCTGGTTATGCACTTGGGAGCAAGGGAGCATCACAGCACAGAACTTCTTCACTCTTGCAGCTCAAGTGCCCTTGCATCCATGGATGCTGCTGTCTTTGCCTGTAGGCACAGACACAGACTGCCTGCTGTCTGGAAATATCTCCCCCCTTACAAACTCCTTTGCTGAAAATTCCCAACTGTCTTTCATATGAGGAACAGATCTCATTTACCAGCCTTCATTTAAATCTAAATTAAACTGATGCTAAAAGTCACTGGGGCTCAGAACTATGTAAATCTCTAGCTTTGTTTTAAAGTTGCAAATGATTTCATTCCTATTTTCCCCTCTCTAAAAAAAGAAAGGGCCAGCAGTTACTCTGTAACAAGCTCTGCTGAACATAGTGGAAAAGACTCTTGTCCTCAGCCAGGAAGTCTCTTTCCACTTCAGAGTTATCACAGGATATCACTGAGGTGTCTTCTTCATTACAAGAAGAGAGCATGTTCTTAATTTTTACTAGTTAACCACATGTGAAATCCCAAAAAGCCAAATTGGGCTGGCCACTAGGTCACCTTAAAGAAAGCAAGGTTTCTCTTTGTCTTTAACAAAGCTGCTAAATTTTATGTCATTACAGCCCGTAGTTTCATCACTGAGGTTTCACACGGAGCTAATTTTGCTTAAGCATAGTAAAACCCCCCCAAACCAACACCCTCATAGAGTAGGGCACTGTAGGAACACCACAGTTGTCAGCTACTCTCTCAATTAGTTCTTCACACTATCAGCTCAAAATACACACACAAGTGTAAGATTTCTGTATGTGAAACTCAGTATTTCAAGTCCAGATGACTGAATTTCAACAATTACTAAACATGACACAACAGCAAACCACATCGTTTTTCCAAGGACTTCAAAATGCTTCAAAAACATTAATGAGCCCCTTGTGCTGCAAGGTAAGAAGGTTTAATTACCTCAATTAAGCAGAGAAAGGCTTAAGCGATTTTTCCTCATGTACAATAAAACAAAAGACCCATCCTGCAAAGACTTGTCTCTGAACTGTTGTTGCAAGCAGTCACATACAAGACCTGGGAGCTCCAAACTGGATGTGAATAAGGCAAGGACTCCAATGACCAGGCTCAAGAATCCTGATCTACCCACCAAGAAAAACTGAGCTGCAGCCCATACAAAACGATGAGCAACTTATTGATCCCTTATGGGTTGATGATAACATATTGGTTAAGCATATCAGGAAATGGTGGGCACTGGAACAAGCTCCCCAGGGAAGTGGTCACAGTGCTAAGCCTGAGTTCAAGAAGCATTTGGATAATGCTCTCAGGCACATGGCGTGAGTCTCAGGCTGTCCTGTGCAGGGCCAGTTGTTTGACTCAATGATTCTGATGGGTCCCTTCCAACTCAGCATATTCTATGATATCACAGCACAGATAATTTAGTGATTGTTTCACATTCTGTTAATTTAAGCAATGACACGCACTTGGTCTGCAGGAAATAACACAGCAGGCTATGTCTAGATAAAAGAGAAAAACTCTCCTAGAAACGTGAGGTGCCAGGACAAAGCAGTGAGTGGATCTGGGACCCAGAAAAGTTTCACAGACATAGAAACTGGCTGGTGTCAGCACGGGAGTTTGACCCCAGCAGTGACCCTCGGTCAAGAGCGAGGGACAAAAGCAAGCGGGGACTTTGAGGAGGCGGCGGTGAGGCAGGAGCGGGGCTGGCTGGGGCGGGATGCGCGGAGCAGCCGGGGCGGTGCAGAGCTGCGCTGCAGACACTAGAGGCCATCGCTGAGTGCGCCGGGCCCTGCCAAGTGACAGAGCGTGGTAACCATGGTGAGTTTACCCGTTTCTTTGCAGTCTGCATCAAAAATGTAATAAGACATAATGCCATGCGCCGACCACTTTATCAGCAGCAGCAGCAGGCCCAGAGAACAAAGAAAAGGATTTGGCTTGGCCGCGGTACCAGCCTCCATACATCCGTGTCAGAAGTTGTGCCAGTCAAACTCAGCTGGAGGGGGGGAAAAAATGAAAAATCCTTGATTTCACCTCAATTTAAAACGATGCGATCATGAAAATGAAATTAATTGGGGGGGTATTAGTATCTCACAGGGCAACAAACCTTGAGCTTTTTGACCTATCACTTTGTATGTTAATCTCAAGGAGAAGCCCTGGGTCTTGGATGACTGTTACTCAATTAACCCAAAATTCATCTGCGTGTCTGAACAGCCTGTGTATCTCGGATTAAAAAAAAAAAAAAATCACCAGATATTGCTATTATAGCTAGAAAGATAAATTAGGCCAGGAAGTCTCATAGTCAATACCCAGTCAAAAATCGGTGTGATGATTAGGTATTCACTAGAGAGAAAAAAGGAGGGGGGATCTAAATTGAGGCTTGCTCTCTCTAACGTTGACAATGGAGACAGTTAAGAACTGACAGAATCGAAAAGGGAGTGTGCTTGGTACTGAATTTCAGTGACACCCTGTATCACATCCCAAATTGTCTTAGTGCTTGCTGTTGTTTAAAACCTAAATTAATACACACACTTTCCTCCCTTCACTTTCCCAATTAAATGTACACAAAACCTTGCAGGTCCCCACTTATTCTAGTGCCAACAATGTCTTTTATTTCTGTATTCAAGCAGAAGACTACCAGAAGCATTTTTCTCCACAAAAATATAGTGTTTTTCTTATTAATTAATATTCATCTTTATTAATTATGGGAGGGTACAGCAAACAGAAATTAGATTTTGGTATCAAAATCTCTTCCTTCCAGCCATCTCTCTGAGCCCAAATTAACACCCTGAGAGACAAAGGATCTCAAATCAATCTTTGTTTGCCTAAACTCCCACTGACCAGGAATCTTCTCATTAATTTCTGATAGGTTTGTAGGGATCCCTTCAGCTCCAAGCCTGAGCAATGATGACCAATTTGCTGCTTCAAGTTTTAATTCTTAATTCTATTACTGCTGCTTGCTGGAAAAATAACAGGGAAGGCAGCTTGCTGAGCACCCTGAAGGGAGGAGCAGGAGCAGGAACACTTGGGTACACTCACCTGATCCATTCTGGCAGATGCCAAGGCATTTACAGAACTCAGCTACCCCCCTGTTCTACAGGCAGCAAAGGAAAACCAGGAACAGTCACACAACTCACTAAGTTACTTGTGTAGGACTGACTTAGGCCAAGGGCCAACCCCACTGGATATGTGTTTCTCTACTGCCCTGTGCTTTGTAAGGTCCTATAAAACCACAAAGGCAAACTCCTGCCATTTTACAGACTCTTTCTACGCGTGAACACAAGAGCATGTAAGAAGAGGTACCTGTAGCCTGGACTTTATCCAGGGTGCATGGTGCAGTCTGTGGAATCTCAACACTTCTCCCTCTGTTTCACAGACCCTTCAAGCTGAGGCTGCTTGAAACATCGAGGCTGTGGCCATTTCAGTGGCCTGTGGTCACCACCTCCCCAGAGTGCTGGAGGTTACTGCCTCTGCCACACGCTGTGGGACCTTCTCATGGGCTTCAGGTGATGGCAGTTGGAGTCCTGACCATATGGGGTACCAAACAACGAGGCTGGAATATTTTAACTGAGAGGATATAAATTCTTCTGTCCTAAACTAGACAACTTTGCAAGAAAACACATGAGAAATCCTCCTGGAGCTGCTTTGCCAATGCACACTGTGAGGCATCCTCGAGCACCAAGGGAGAGGTAACAGCTTCACCCAGCACAGCTATTTCTGCAGCTGAACACAGCTGTAGTGTTTTGGCTGACTACAAGAATATTTTATTCCTTAGCCCTCTACACACTTTGGTTTGAGTTCAGCAAGAGCTCCTTGCCATCCATGGGACACTGTGGAAAGGTGCAACAGGACACCACATGCATGTCTACACAAGTAGATCCACTGAACAGCCAAGCCACACTCTGAATTCTAACAGCAGTTGCCAACCCAGAGCTCAAACAGACAGCCCCCATTCTCCCCAACCTTCCCATAAATTTTTAAATTTAAAATAATGGACCCTGTTCTCATTTGCACAAACTAGTCCTTAGAGCACTGGCTGTGAAAATTGTATTTTCGCCCACTATTTCTCCCTTGAACAGCCCTTGTGGAAGAAACAGACCTTTCTTTGAATAAAACTATTTCCTTTTAAAAAAACGCAGTGCACAGACACATAAATATGTTCTCAAGAACTAGGACATTCTTTATCATAACAGCCAGAGGCCTTGCTCTTTTGATCTGTCACACTCTGGGCCTTTCCTCTAGTACTCTCGTGCTATTTAATCTTTCCATGTGGATAACGGTCATGGTTTATGTCTCCTCTTCCTACCCTCCTGTCTCTTTTTTTATCAGAAAAACAAAAGCCAGTCCCTTGACTCCCCACCATTCTTCTTTCCTTGCTTAAGCTATTCCTACACTAGCAAGTTATTTGGCACCACAAGGAACAGATCAAAAGATGAAAGCATTTGGTACATGTACACCACATGTAGTTGGCCTGAGGGGGTATGACTTAAGGTTAGATTTTAGTCTGGTCCCCCAGACTAGGGGGGTATGGTTCAAAGCTGTGCCATCTTTGGTTTGGATCTTTGTGTTCCCATTGAAAGGGATGGAGCATCAGTGTTGCACAACTGGAGCAGAGCTTCTGGACCATTTTTATCCAAAAGGAATCCAGTTAGCATGAACCCAAACCACTGTGTAGCTGGGTGGGGACCATGCACAGATTTGCTGACTGTGAAAACCACATCTTTGCTCTCAAGCAAAACACTCAGGTAGACAAAGCCAAAAATGCCAGTTTTCTAAACGCCCAAACAAGTCCACTTGAAAATTGCTAATTCTGAAACATGTTTGGAGAGCTTCTTTTTACATCATACTTAACTTCACATGGACTTCAAGAGGTCAGGGATCCAGCAAATTTCAGTCTGAATTGGAGAGGGGAGCGTATCTCCTAGAAAATATCCCCTCTGCTAAGGCACAAACACTTTGCTCTCTGTTCTGCCTACAAAGAGTATTCTTTCCAGTACTCCCACTCCAAAAACAACCTCTCAATATGGTCAACAATATCAAACAGAAGCTGTCTCTGTAAAGGGCGACAAGCAAGCCATGTGCTCAAGCAAGTCTGCACTGCAGTGCTGAGAACATAAGGGCCAGCCTCGTGTGCTGGTATCGTTTCTCAGGACTGAATGGAACTGGTCTCTCCAGTTGCGAGCTACAGCCCCAGCCACGGAAATTATTTTCATTTCACCTCCCAGGGAGAATTTGCACTTTTCACAAGAAACTTGTGGTTGCTGTGAGGTGTGGCAGGTGCACCTTTGGTCCTACAGCAGCTACAGCAGCACTCGTACAGGTCACCACCTGTTCACGTGGAGCCAAGACACAGCTCCTTCCCTTGTCACTGTCAGCTGGAATTGCTGTTTCCAGACCCTACAGATGACAGTTTTAAAGCTTTGTTACACAAACAGGATTTTGTCTCAAAAGCTGACATTTCTGCAAGAATGAGAATAAAAGTAAAGGAAAATCCCAAGCTGTTTCTGCTAGCTTCTGTATCTTGAAACACATTTTCTCTGACCTGTGCTTACTCTAAACAAAATAGGAATGCTGGTGAATATCCACTGAACCAGAAAACACATGGAAACATGGTGAAAAACAAACTACAGACCTGTTCACAGCTGGTGTAAGTGTCTAGTTCAACTTAAGTCAGTGGAGATGCTCTACTTCACCTCAGCTCAGCAGCTGCTCCCTTACAGAGAAATAGTCAAACAATATGAAACACAAGACAGATGAGGAGGAAACAGTACTTCCCAGGAATCGGTAGGATAAGCAAAGAAGACAAACAAATCAAAACACGGTTGTTAGAAGAGGTAACAGAGGTTCCCCTGGGACACTGCAGGGTCAGGTGAGGCTGGGAAGGTAGAGCCACTACAGGTCCCTAACAGAGCACCTTTTTACAGCCCAGGCACAGAAGGTGCTTGTGCAGGAGATTAAATGGGGCTCACCAAGCACAGGCAGCTTGGAATTGAAAGCCTGGGGTACTACATGCAGGAACCCAATTCCCTGAGCACAGGCCCTCCAGGAAGGTGACTTCAGACAAAATTGAGACAAAACACTGCAAGCCTGGTTGCAGCCACCCTGGGCCAAGTGTCAGCACTGACCTGGGCAATGGGGAACAGAAACAGGCACTGAATTCTGCAGTGACAACACATTCTCCTTCCCTCAGCCTGGTGTAAGGCAGAGGAGTCAGCACCCAGATGCTTCCAGCATCCTGAGTCACTTGTGGAGCAGCTGCATTTTCCTCACCCGCAGTCATCCCCAGATCTGCCGACAACCCACAGAGGTTTCCTCCCCGTATTTCCTCCCCCACACACAGCTCCTCTCCCTCTGGACTTCAGTCCAGGACTGGATTCCCAAAACATGCTCCCATGCAAGAACAGAGCCCAGGTACCCACCAACCACAACTGCTTCATCTCACTGATGTGCAGTTTAAGTATAATTTTGCAGAGTGGCTACTCTCAGCCTCAACTTGAAAGGAGTTTGCTCTGCAGCAAGGACGCGGCTCCAAGAGCTGAGTCGACACTGCCTTCCCAAATACTCCTGCACCAGAAGCCCTGCACTGCAGGGAAGCAGCATTACCTCCCAGAGGAAAATCCCTGTGAGATCCACAGCTGCCCAGAGCCCTCCGTCGGCCGAGACCAAAATATTCAGCATTCATACAGAGAGGCTTCTGCAGGGCTGATTTCAGGCCAAAAGGGACAGATTTCCTGTTTTCCTCTCCTCTGCAGGACGGTGGGGGGGGGGTCCTTCACCCCAGGTTTGGAAGCAAACCTAGGATTTATCCTCCTGGCTGGGGGGCATTTAATTTAGGCACAATAGAGAAGCAATCTCCTCCAAATCAGAATTAAGCTCCAGAAAGGAGGGGGCCATTTGCAGTCATATCACTCTGAATGCGATATGTGCAACTGCAAGGACTGCTTTGTCTAAGTCCCTTGGCCTTAGGCCACGGTGCTGGCAATACCACTAGCTAGAGGAAGAGCTGGTGCGTGAGGATAATGGCAGAAGACAGGGAGGGAAGAGAGAGCCCATTTTGGATTCAGAGGAGGACGTTCTTTCATTGAAAAGATTCTGGGGGTGTTGAGGATGATCCGAACTCAGAAGAGAGGACAACTTAGACAAGAATAGTTCCAGCATGACAGCAAACTGCTGCTAACTTGCCGATACAAGGGGAAAAGGAGGGTGGGAGAGAAGGGGAAGATAAAACTGCATGAAAGAATCCAAAGCCCTGATCGCAGCCGGAGCATTGGAAAGCACAGACACGGCACCGAGAGGGCTGGAGACAGAAACTTCACTGCTCGGCTCGCATTGTGCGTGGCATGTCTGAGCCGGGATTTTGCAGTCCCTGCTCGCAGAGCAGCCAGACTCGGATCCCCCCCACTGCATGACCTAATCCCCACCCCTCACCCACCATCGCAAAATACCACCTTTGTTTTCCCTGCAATTTTACGGCTGTTCCGGAGAGCAAGGCACAGGTTCTCGTGGGAGCCGACAGGGGAACGGTTTCCCTTGCTGGGCTTTGTTTTGTTTCTTTTTTTTTTTCCCTCTGGTGACACTTCTGCTTTTTGTCAAAAATCCTCGGCACATCCCCTGCTCGCTGACCCCTCCGCAGAGCAGCACTCGGGCCCACCGTGCTCCCCACACACGACCCCGGCACCCCGAGCCTTTGCACCCTCGCAGCCCCACCGAGCTCAGCTCCGCGCAGGATCGAGGTGGCACAGCCACCTCGGCTCATCCACCAGCTGGTGACGATCCCTTGCAGTAAAATATGATTGTTGCTCTCCTGGTAGCTAGAATAGAGATGCATCCCGGAGATCCCTTTCGCTCCTCAGCCTACCAGGATTACAACCACTAACGGTGCTGTAAAAATCACCCAGGCACATCTCCCTCCCTCCTTAACCCAACTCCAAAACTTTTTCTCAGGGAAAAAGAAAAAAAAATCAGCCTGATTTGTGGCTGTGTGATGCCAGTCCTTAAGGCTGGGCTGCGGGGATGGGAGACAGGAATGCGATTTCTTTAAGTCAGAACCAACTTCTCCATTTTGGTGCTGTTTAATCGGAGCCGACGCGCACAGATTAGCGAGATCCCCTCCAAATATCCCACAGCGAAGCAATTGCTGCTGCGGCTTTGTTCAGGCTGCACCGACTCACACACGGAGACCCGATGTACAGCAGCACCGCAGCACCGGCAAAAACCCGCCCGCTGATGCCTTCGGAAATCGGGAAGAGAAAAACGGGGGAACGTAGTTTCAAAAAAAAAAAAGGCAAAAAGTTAATGCTGTCAAGGAAACTTTTTAAAGAGGAAAGTTAGAAGGACTCCTGTACAAACCCAAGGATGAACAGTGATTTTTAAACAGGAGTTTTTTCAGGAATAGTGCAATCCCTGTGTGCCCCCCCCATCCCCAAAAAATCTCCAGCGAGCGGAGAGGGCTCCTCCGCCCGGGATGCGGAGGAGACTCCGAGAAGGGAGCGCTGACCGAGGGTCGCCCCGAGGCGCTGGCGGTGCCTCCGCCGGCGGAGGTCCGGGGTCCGGGGCTCCCCTTCGGCCCGCGGAGCGCGGCCCGGGGCGGCCCCGCCGCCGGAGGAGGCGTGAGGCGAGGCGAGGCACGGGGCGAGCGGCCGCACTTGCGGCGTCCCGCCAGCAGCGGTCCTCGCTGAGGCGCCGCCGGAATATTCCTGATCCAGATCAATCAGCCGCCCCGGGGAGCCGAGCATGGAGGAAACCCGGCGGCCGGAGCCCCGGAGCGGCGGCGGCGGCGGCGCGGGGCCGGGCGGGCGCGGTGCCGGCGCGGGGGCGGCGCGGAGCGGGGCTGGCGGCGCCGGCCGGCGGGCGGGCGGGCGCGGGTAATGGCGGCGCGGAGCCGCTGCCCCGCCATACCGGACTGGGCACAAACTCGAGTCCGGGGCTTCCCCCAGGTGCCGGTGCGGCACCCGCCGCTCGCCTCCCAAACTTGCCACCCAGTTGCCGCCGCGGACTTACCCGGGTTGAGGGGAGTCCCGGGGATGTGGGCGTTCAAGTTGGGCTTGTAAGACATTCCCAGAGACATGGCCAGCGGGAGGAGGAGAAGCGTCCTGAAATTCAGCGAAGCGTCTCCGTGTCTCCCAGACACTTTGGGTTGTTTACAGCAGTAGCAGCACCGGCAAATATGGCCGTCAGTTATATTGACACCCACAATGCAATATATCATCCATACATCATGAGGAGACGCGGATCCAAAAACTTTGGGGGAGAGCCGGCAGCCACCCGCCGCGGCCGCCCGGCGCCCCGCGCACCGCGGCGCGGAGGGCGGGGGCGCGGCGGGCGGGGGCGCGGCGGGGGTGCGCGGCCATCCCCTCACAGACAATGGAGCTCCCCTCAGGGACCGCCGGCAGGGAGCGGGGCGGGCGGGCGGCGGCGGCGGCGGCGCGGAGCCTGGCGGCGGCGCAGGGGGGGCTGTTTTAATTAACTTCGGAAAGTTTTGGCACAAGTTGCGGTTTTGGCCGGGCTGTGCCCGCGGCGGGCGGCGGCCCCTGTCAGCTGCGGGCGTCCCTCAGGGCGGCCCGCGCGCCGCCGCCTTCCCGCCTCCCCCTCACCTCAGACCGGGCGTTCACCCCGCGTTGATTCTCCGTCTCCCCCCGCGAATCTCGATGGAAAATACCTGTTGATAATTTTAAAATGAAAGGGTTTTTCTTTTCTCACCCCCCCTAGATGCCGCCAAGAAAAAAACTTGCCCTTTTTTTATTTCCTTTTTTTTTTTTTCCCAAACCACTAGTTCTCTCTGCCTGAAGGTGGAAGGTTAATGTGGACTGCAGCTTCTGAGGGACTAAAAAAAATATGAATCTCGTTGACAATTGACACATTTTCTGCTTGTAGGCAGCAGTAAAACTTCCCCACCAAAAAAAAAAAAATCAGGTTAAATGATGAAGCTTTCCAGCATGCATCTGCCATCAGAACTCATCCCTTTCACTGCAAGATATTCAGGTTTGCTCCTTCTGTCAATTAATATCGAATACACTCTAAAATTGTTAAATTACTCCAGATTTATCCCAACAAAACTGCCTGGGACCTGGACAATCTCTCCTTAGGTGTGCAGCTCAGCCTGAGACGCACCAGATCAGACCCCCACGTCTGTTTTACCAGCAGCCACTCTGAGATCTGGTAGTTTTATTGTATGTGCTACTTCATGTCCATCCATGGCTTTATACTGCTCTTAATGCCATTGACAGCAAACACAGAGAGCCTGATCCTGTTCCTTGGAAGTCAAGGGCACATTGCTTTTAAGTGACACTGATTCAGGACCAGAGTGGACGGCCCTGCAGAGGGAAGCAGGTGACACCTCCATCGCAGAGACACGGAAACAGTCACGGAGCAATCAGGTGATTTCCTCCGCATAAAGGAGAATTGAGGGAGAATGGGAAAAGTGGAGCAGCCTTTGAGCCCCTGGCTCATGCCCTAGTGACTGCATGCTGCATGAAAGAAACATCTGAAAGTTCTGACTGGCACCAGATGAAACACCATTGTATTTTATCTCCAGACCAAGTGCTTGGCTCCAGCGATCCTGGTGAATTCCAGAGTGGCAGAGATTGTCCTTACAATTGATCCACGCTCTGGGTTGTTAGAGAGGGGTCCCGAGAGCCCCAGGCACAGAATTACATGTGACAGTAGTTTCACGCTGGTGCTTGTGACTACAGCTGTGTAATTCTTAGAGTCCTGAAAGACTGCCCTGGTAAGCCCTCCTTGTGTGAATGAGAACTCTGCAAACCTAAAGCTTCACTTCCAGGTTTGTAAATAACAGCCTTTCTGTTGAATCCTGGAAGGCCAGCAAAGTCCTGCACACCGCTCTGGGATTTTCCATCGTGTGGTTGTTTACAGTCACACCAAGTGAGTGCGAAATGGGAGCGTTCCGAGCTTGCCATGTTTTTCACGGCTTTACACCAACTCTACAAACTGTGCTCAGAGCAACACTGTGAAGAACAAGATCCCCTGTGTTTTGCTTGGGTTTTATAATGACAGCTTCAAAATATACAATATTCCAAGCAGGAGGCGAGGGATATGGAAACAGTCCTGTAAAGATTGTCCTTTCTTCAGCACAAGGCACTGCGAGCTTTGGAGCAAACTGTGAGGGCCAGGCTTGATGAGATGGTCAGGCTTGTAGGGCGGCATTGTTTGTCCTGTAAGCAGGAAGCCAGCAGTACCAGATCTGGCTATTTGATGTTTGCTCTGCAATTCTCTGGGCACAGGTAGCCGTGGTGGCATGAGACCCTTGTAAAGGACAAACTTACTGCTTGGCCTCAGACTGTATTTAAGCTTCAGCTGACTTTACTCTTGTTTTTTTGGCACTCACTGCAGGGTAGGAAGTACCTGCAAGCTCTTCCCATTTGCCATGTGCTCTGAGGGTTCAATTCAGTTGTTCTGAACCAGGTGTGGCCACAAGAACAAAACCACCATCGTGCTCGGGCCCTGGGCTGACTGTTCAGCGGGGTGACCACAGATTCAAGCTCCCTTGGAGGGGCTGCCTGTGGTTTCAACTTGTTTGATGTCCCAAGCTGGGCTGCACCGCTGGAGTTGTGCTCTGCACATGCAAACTGTGCCTCGAGTGTGACAGCTCCAGCTCCCAGGCTGTGTGCAGCAAGCTGCAGATCGCTGCTCTGCAGGCTGATGGCTCGGTCATGTTCACTGACAGCAAAAGCAGCTCTTCATCACCAAGTGGCCAAGTCATAGAGCAGGAAATGCAGCAGAGCCATTTTATCACACAGGTGACATTTTCAAGCCTTCTCCGCACTAAGAGGTAACTTAAAAATAAATGTGTGAGCTGCTGTTTTCCAGTAAGGGAGGATGGGCAGGAAGACGTGTCTGTCTCTTCAGACACTACAAGAAGCATGATGATGTATTTTCCAGGTACAGCTGCCTCTTCTCAGTTGTGTAATATTTCCAGCATTCACCCTGTCCCCCTCCCCTTTCTTCTCTTGGTATTTTCTCTGTTCCCTCTCCTGGTTTGACTTCCTCACCTCTGCTCCTCCCAAACCACTGGGAATACTGAGCAGCCAGTGTTTCCACAGAGTTTGCCTCCAGCCCCTGCTTAACCAGCGTTCTGACTGATCTGAAGGAGGTTTTTCCTTCCCAAAGCTCTGCGGGGTCAGTGCCATGGCCCTCGGGGGAGGGTGTAAGGAATACACATGCAAAGTGGGATGTTGGAAGGTGCTGGCAGCTCTTCCACAGAGCCAGGGGCCTTGGGCCATGCTGTAAAACAAACTTGTTTGTCCCCTTTTATCTGGAAACAAAACGAAATAGTCATCACCACAGAGCTGTGGTGTAACACTCATGGGGACCTGCAAATG